>NW_024425008.1:28349279-28369408 GCF_017311325.1 Ursus maritimus
AAAAAAAAAAAAAAAAAAACAAAAAAAAAAAAAAAAAAAAAAGACCAACAAAACACTATAAAGAATCGGATACCAAAAGAAAACCAAAAAAGAAACAAAAAATTATCAATAAAATGCTTCCCAAATATGAGTTACAGAAATAGCTGAAAATTCTTTCCAACTTGAAGAATTTTTAATTTCTTAATTAAGAGATCATGCATTATGTGTTCCATATGCATAGGAAAAAATACATGCAAAACACCAACCATAACGTAAAATAAAAGCTGGCAGGTTATCGAATCAATTCTAAGTTAAACAGGGTCCCAATTTCAATACTCAAGATATCAGAGAAAAGAAACCTGAACTCTTGCATTTTATTTACTGAGAAATTACTATCTGCCAAGCACTGTAATGAAAACTTCACATACATTATCAACATACACAAATGAAATTTTAGGCAATATTAAATCTGTTGGTATTTCACATAAAAATAACTAAAAAAAAGAACAAAAGTACATAATTATTTAGTAGACACAAAGTAGGAATTTAATAAAATTCTATACAAGAATTCTACACAAATGGCTTCTATTTTTGGGAAAGGTACTTGTTAAGACAACAACAACAAAAAACCCATAAATTATTATTGGAAATTGGATGATTTCCTATGATCTAAAGTGAAATGACACAAATACTAGAAAAAAACAAGACAAATGTACTGTTATTTTTTTTGATATCATGGACACAACAGCTGTTACAGAGACCACAGTACTGCTGGAGTCTAACAGTATCAGGCACACAGATTGAAACAAACGAGTAGTATGTATATATTATGAATAAAATATATAATCACATAAACAGCTTACACGAATTGTTCAGAAACTATTAGTAGTTGTATGTGAGGTGCCGGCACCTGGCTAACAAATGTTCCAAAGTGAAAATGTGTAATTTTACAACGGTAACAAACTGAAAAAGAACAGGAAGAGCCCATTCACAAGAAAAGAAAATATAAGAAAGGTTTCACTTTACTACCATACCAAACAAAATTCAAACTAATTCCTTAGTACAATGCTATGAGGATGCAATTAGCTAACTGCTTCAGAAGTCATTAAAATGTGGGGATTTTTAAAGAAAATAATCCGTAACATTAAAAATCAATCTATACAAATAAAGATGTAAATGAAAGCATTACTAATAGCACAAAATGAGAGTAAACTAAATGTGTAACTGGAATATGGTTACGTAAATTAAGACACCAAAGGATTTTTAAAATGGCATAATACCACAAGGGAAACATGATATAATATTAAACTTAAAAAGCAGAATGTGAATTTGTGTATATATAGTGATTGTTGTGTCTACATTTTGAAAGCGAATCATCTTCAGGTTTTAATCACAAAGAAGACAAAATTAATCCTGTAGATAGCTACTAAAAACTCCTTTTAATAAGTACAAATTCTTCAAACAGATTTCAAAATCCAATTTTAGAGTATTACCCTAAAGTCCCATTTTTTCATCATAATATTAAGGAAGAGTCTAAAACACAGCATTTGCTGCCCTAATATCTGAGTCATCCATGAAAACGACAGGCTGTGACTAGATAAGAATATCTTAAATGAAATTTTGAAAAACTATCTATAAAGTTATTCCCAGAAATCAAGGGGTCCAGGGAATTGAAAATGCACAGGTTTTCTAAACTTACTTAGTACAAATTGTACTCATTCCAGCTGGTATGGCAGACATTATCCATTATCGGCCTCAAATTTAACCCTCCCAATTCTTTCCTAATGATAGATTCTCCATTTGTTCAGGCAGCCATGGAGCACCTTGGTAGGCATCCTCTATTCTAGCCCCAGGGGAGAAAGCAGGAATTCTCTAAATCAGTCATGGACTCTGGGGCCCCCTGGCCAGTGACCGGTCTAGGGTAACTACAGAATCCAGTTCTGACCAATGAGAAGTAAAAGCAGACGCCTGCAGACAATTAGCAGATTTGGCTAGCATGGCTTTGCCTACCACCCCTTCTTCCTCCTGGAAGTACTGGAAGCCAGGAAGAGCAACAGGTATCTCACATTAACAAAGGCCAGCCTGAGAAAAAACACTAATAGAATGAAGGACAAAATCCAGGGTCCCTTCATGGCATCCCTGAGCATGTATACCAGACCTGGAAGTGTTGACTTTATTGAGAAAACAAACTTCCTTTGCTTAAACCACTAGAGTGATTTTCTAATGCTTGAAGCAGATCATCTTCCTAACTGATACAAGAAAGAAATCTGCATAAAGGTGATTCCTATTTATAAATACTTGCCATTTAGTTTTTACCAAAAGCTATTTTGATCAAAGGTATTTAAACAAGAGGTTGTAGGGAGAATAAAGAAATGAAGAAACAAATGAATAAATAAGTGGGAGTTTATAATAGGATCTTAAAGATATTTCTCTAAATTAAGTTCCTACAGTAATTAGAGTCCACTAGAAAATATATGAAAAATCTTACATGTGAAGTATAAATTTGGGGTATTAATAAAGAAGTCTCCTTCTTTCAGCCTATATTTTAATGATTAGCCAAGAAAAGTACTCCACGTCAAATCTTGCTCAGGAAAATGGTACAAATCTTCACCCAAAAAATAAATTTACATAATTCTTTCCTACTTTAAATGGGAGTTGGCTTCTTGTTTTTCAACAGTTAGAAAACCTGCTTTGGAGATCCCCAAAATTAAATTTTACATACAGTATGGAAAAAAAAAAGCAGAAAACTCTATTATTTATAAAGGTGAATCAGGCTCAAAGTATTCTAGTGAGAATCAGGAATGAAGTCCAAATTCTTTGATTAAAAAAATCAAGTTGATTGTAATCAAATGATTATAGTAACCAAATGATTACTCTACATTAATCTGTCAGATAAATTAAAAGGTTACGCTATCTCACATGGCTATCTCTAGAAGATTATTACAGTCCTAGATGATGGCACCGTGATCTTTCATAATGTTCTGACACAATCCTGGTATCCTGGTATGTAATTATTCTTGGGGGAGTCCAATGTCACTGGGAAAAAAAAAAAATCCATGAACAGTGCACATTAAGAAAAACTGCTAATACTTTCTTATCTTGCTTTTCCTTTCTCTACAAAAAGTGAAGTTGCAGTGAAGTTTGAGCAGAAAATGAAAATGCTGGCATCAGCTGCTGGTTTGCATACATTTAAAATGCTTCAGAAAATAAGCAGGTGACTTAGATTATTTAGATTCATAAACTAAACCTTCATGCGCAAATCACCTATGTGTGCGTGTATGCCAACCCCACAGCACCCGCCAGCTCTGCCCAGCCTTCCATGGACCACTGCGATCACAGTCAGTTAAATGGAAGCACAGGCTGTGGTTCCTTGAGGCTCCTGACACACCTTCTCTCAGAACAAAAGTCTACCTTCAAACTGGTGGGCACTCTCCACATGTCCAGTTCCCTCCTGTCTCCTAACAACCTACGGCTCATAATGTATCCAGAAAATTAACAGAAAAGGTAAAAACCAGGTTCATCGTTAGAAAAGCAAGGCTCTCTAGACAGTCATAAGAACAGTGAGTATCTAGTGCAATGCTTGGTACATTCTGGACACTCAAGCAAAAGTACTGCTTCTCCCTCTATTTTTTCAGTCTACGCCCTGGTATTCACTTGCAAGTATCTATTATCCAACAAATACCTGAGGCACTGTTGTATCTGCTTTAGTCACTGCCCTAAAAATGTTTACATTTAGTGGGAGAGACAATAAATAAGTAAACATGGCGTAAGAGCAACATACGGTACTTAGGTTTTGAATTCAATACAATATTTTTTTGACCTATTGTACCTGGAATGCCACCAAAGATATTAATTCTGAAAGTGGGTATTTTGGCTTAAGAATCACAAAAGGCAACATTAACATATCACAAACCAATACTTTTAATAATTACCTACAATATACTTTAGCAGTATTCATTTCCCAGCAAGTTGGAAGTATTTTCATTTCAGATGAGTTACATATTTTTTAAAAACTGAACTTGTACAAATTAGAAAATCAGTAGTTTTCATCATAAAACAAGCCAGAAATAATATTCTACATTCTATCTGGCAGTCAACTGCAAGCCTAATGTTACAGTATTCCCCCCATGGCAAAGTGAGGTAGGTTTCTTTGTATCAGTTACACCTGACAGGAGCCAACTTTCATTGCTGGGCCTCTTAAACCAAGTATGAACTCAAGTAGGAGTCCATCAACACTTCCGTTTAATTTTATTTTACTTTGTTCATTTTCATTCTTTGTATTCAGTAAAGTACCTCCACAAGGGCCCACAGTCCTGTGAGTTAAACAGGCACGTCCGTATGGAGAACCTGACTCAGAAGGTAACAGAGAGCTTCAGTGGGTCCTCTGTGCAGAGAAGCACAGAGAACACAACCCACAGCGACCTCATGGGCAACAACGTCCCCCCGGTTCACAAACAGCAGACCTCCTTGTGAAATCAATGAGTGCAAAGAACTTAACTAAAACTATAATAAAATGGCAGGGGGGAAATGATACATAACAGAGAAAGATATTCTATGTATAAAAGTAACGAGAGAAATCAGAAAAGAAAGGCTGATGTGTTTGGTTGCATAAAACTTGAAGACAGCTGTGTATTAAAAAGCAAATCGAAAACCAGCAAGAAAACTACAATACAATACAGGTTTACATACTGCACATCTATGAACAGTCACTGTAAATCAAGAAAAGATACTGAGACTCCAAAAGAAAGCTGGGAAAAGAAGAGGTAATAGGCAATTAACAAAGGAGAAAAGAATAAATAATTGGCTAAACATTTAAAAAATATTTCTCTTCAGTAAATAAACACAAATGAAGAGGTTTCTTGGGGGTGGGAATTGTTCTTGTTTTTTTTATAAAATGTGCTCACTGGCTACTGGAAGGAGTAAAAACCAGTTTAGAAGAAAACAAAAACAAAACGTTTAGAAATAAGAACCAAGAGCCTTTATAAAATGTTTAGACACCTTTACCCAGCTATTTTATTCCTGAACATTCTCAAGGAAATAACCCAAAAGACACAATCTTATACAGAAAATGTTCATGATGGCATTATTTACAGTAGAAAAGAATTATATAGAACCACAAAAGCCCTCAAACGGCCAAAGCAATCTGGAAAAAAAGAAAAACACAACGGGGTGGGGAGGGCATCACAATTCCAGATTTTCAAGCTACATCACAAAGCAGTAGTACTATAACAGTATGGTACTGGCATAAAAAGAGACACATAGATCAATAGAATACAACAGAAAATCCACAAATAAACCCACAACCGTATGTTCAATTAATCTTTGACAAAGGAGGAATGAATACACAATGGGAAAGTCTCTTCCACAAATGGTGTTGGGAAAACTGTCTGGACAGCAACATACAAAAGATGGAAACTAGATCACTTTCTTACACCATACACAAAAATAAACGCAAAATTGATTAAAGACCTAAATGTGAGACCTGAAACAATAAAAATCCTCAAAGAAAGGACAGGCAGTAATCTCTGACATGGGACGTAGCAACCCTTTTCTAGAAAAGTCTCTGGAGGCAAGGAAATAAAAGCAAAAATAAACCACTGGGACTACACTAAAATAAAAAAAGGAAACAATCAACAAAACTAAAAGGCAACCTAGTGAATGGGAGAAGATATTTGCAAATGACATATCCAATAAAAGGTTAGTATCCAAAATATACAAAGAACTGTTACAACTCAATACCCAAAAAACAATCCAATTTAAAAATGAGCAGGGAGCGCCTGACCGGCTCATTCAGCTGAATGTACGACTCTTGGTTGGGGCTCAGGTCATGATCTCAGGGTCGTGAGACTGAGCCCTGCATGGGGCTCCGTGCTCAGTGGGAAGTCTGCTTGAGATCTCTCTCTTCCTCTGCCTCTGCCCCTCTCCCACACACTCTTTCTCTCAAATAAATAAAATCTTTTTAAAAAGGCAGGCAGAAGACATATGGATGGCCAAAAGACACATGAAAAGATGCCCAATATCACTGATCATTAGGGAAATGCAAATCAAAACCACAGTGAGATAGGACCTCACACCTGTCAGAATGCTTAACGCCAAAAACACAAGAAACAAGTGTCAGTGACGATGTGGAGAAAAAGGAACCCTCTTGCACTGTTGGTGGAAAAGCAAACTGGTGCAGCCACTGTGGAAAACAGTACGGAACTTCCTCAAAAAATTAAAAATAGAATTACCTTACAATCCAGTAATCACTACCGGATATTTAGCCAAAAAATATACCCTGTTTACTGCAACATTGTTTACAATAGCCAAACTATGGAAGCAGCCCAATGTCCACCAGCAGATGAATGGAGAAAGAAAATGCACGCACACACACACACACACACACTCACACACAATGGAGTATTACTCAGCCATAAAAAAGAATGAATTCTTACCATTTGCAACACCATGGACGGAGCTAGAGAGGACAATACTGAGTGAAATAAGTCAGTCAGGAAGACAAACACCAGATCATATGGTGTTTTGTGTTATGATCTCACTCATGCGGAATTTAAGAAACAAAACAAGCAAAGGAGGAAAAAAAAGAAAGAGACAAACCAAGAAACAGACTCTTAACTATAGAGAACAAACTGGTGGTTACTGGGTGGGAGGGAAGGAGAAATAGGGGAGGGGGACTAAAGAGTACACTTAGCATGATGAAAATGAAATGAAATGAAATGAAATGAAATGAAATGAAATGAAATGAAATGAAATGAAAATGAAAGAACTATAAGCAACCTCAATATCCCCAAACTAAAGAAATTATGGAATGTCCATAAACACAACATTATATATTCATTACAATTACGTTCAAAGTGTTTAACTACATGAGAGAACACAACATAATGTTAGGTTTAAATTTAAAAAATTATGTGTGTAATGTGATCTCAACAATGAAAAGAGGAAAAAATCCTAATAACAACAGCATGTACATGGATGGGGAGAACACCACAATAAGCAGTATTTCAGGGCTGGTAATGTCAATAGTGGTTGTTACCCTTCCCTATGCATGCTACTCTATACTCAAGGTTTTCTATAGTCTTAGAAGACAGGGTCTCTACCAGCTCATCACAGTCCCAGCACTGCACTCGGCACATACTAGGTACTTAGCATTATCTGTTGCTTAAATTGAAAGCCAAAGGAAAAAATTAACATAGAAAAATAAACACATGTACACATATACATACATATGTAAATATACATGTATGCGGGTGGGTGTGTCGGTATAGACTTGCAAACATAGTAGCGATATTAAAAAGGTTAAGAGGGAAAGTAACTTTTCTGCATGTATGTTTATACTCATAATCTGTAAAAAGCAGGGTAGTCTGGGTACTGCAGGCCAGGGGAACGAGAAAGAAAACATTCAGAAACTTGCCAAAAATATTTTTTTAAATAAAATCAGAGGATGTTGTAATTTTTGAATTGTTATCTTTGTTCTGATCAATATACACATGAACAAAGAAAAGCACACACCAGCAATTTATACAGAAGGTCACAGGGGGGAGTTTTACTCAAGAATGCAAAGAATGTCTCCTTACGTTTCATCCTGGGGGTAACTGATAAGAAGCTAAAGACTTCACGGAATAGGAAAAGACCGTCTTTTCTCACTAGCCCATAGTACAAAACCAGATACAAGTTTTTAAACTTCCTGTTTTTTTTATCTTTGCAGTTATTTTTAAGTCTGATGTTTAAATTCCATAGTTTAAGAGTCATCCACTCTTAAATTCAATACCATGTCTTCATTCATGCAAAAGGAAGCAGTAATATTGTTTAGAAAGAAATGAGGCATCTACGCGTCCTAAAATTACTGTTTGAAGGTTTCAGCACAGTGAAAGCACCACTGGATTACTAATAGATACTAAAAGACATTAATTTGTTTAGAAAAAATGCAGTATTTATTTATTTATTTATTTATTTATTTATTTTAAAGATTTTATTTATTTATTTGACAGAGATAGAGACAGCCAGCGAGAGAGGGAACACAAGCAGGGGGAGTGGGAGAGGAAGAAGCAGGCTCATAGCAGAAGAGCCTGATGTGGGGCTCGATCCCAGAACGCTGGGATCACGCCGAGCCGAAGGCAGACGCTTAACCGCTGTGCCACCCAAGCGCCCCAAAAATGCAGTATTTAAACAGAAAAACTCTCCTAACCGCCTTTGCTGAATAGAAACAATGTTACCAGTACATGTTCCTAGAAACTCACAGAAGATGCCACTTTCATAAATATGAGGGAAAAAGGATTTTCCCCCATTTGATACTAATCCTTGGTACATGTGAAAGTACTGACTAGAATGTTCCACTCAGACAGATCAAGGCTCAAAGTATATAACTGGGTGAGGGCACGAATTTCAAATAAAAACCCTAACCTGGAAAATACAAAGGCCAACCAGAGCCATTTTTTGTTTCCTGTGGATAGGAAAGGATTGACTCCAGCACACTATGGCCAACAATCTGCATCATCTCCACTACTGACAAAGGAGATTAGGAACTCAAATTCTTCAATTAATAGATTATCTCTGAGTACTTAACACTTCATATGCAATACTGTGCTAAGTTCTCCTTTAAGAAAGCTGGTAAGAACTGCATTTATTCAAAGAATCAATCACTTCTACACTAAAAACAAGCCTACACACATTTTGATACTTGTTTTCCATATGTAAAAAAAATTCTATTAGAAGGAGGAGAGTCCTAAGCAATTCAGTGTGACCTCTGTGGTATGTAAATCTATAAAACGGGTGCAGGCCAAGGAAAAAGGCTCCTTCCCTACACAATTCTGGTACATTTTCCCTTATCTTAGAATATCATCAATTCATAGGTCTGCTCAATTCTGATGTGAGCATTTTGCAGGGGGGGAAAAACACACTCTGAAAAACATGCCTTTCCTACCTTGATGCCCAATTTAACAACATTCAAATTAACGATCCTATTCAGTTGACTGAGGGGTAAAGAAGAACTGGAGAGAAAGAAAAATGAAGCAGAAGAAACACATTTTTTCCTCTTCTGTCATTACTGTTTTTAACCTAACATGTCTCTCAAAGCGTTTAGCTCCATGGTGATGGGAGCAGGCGAAAAATATAGAAACACTGAAAGAACAAATTCCCTCAGAATATTTTAGGGTTTCTAACGCAAAGCTTACCGTGGAATTACAGAGGCATACTAAGTTGAAAATAGATTCTTATAACTTAGTAATGAGGTAAGATGAAGAATCTTTCTTTATAATAGCTTTTTGAAAATCTGCTACATTCCCTTCTCCCCCCACCGCCAAATCAGCCATCAACTTGTTTGTTTGTTTGTTTGTTTGTTTTGCATAGTAATTTCCCAAAGTAAAGAATATAAAAGAAAATACAGGGCTGTTTCGAACAGTGGGTTTCAATTTTGTCCCCAAGGGGACATGTGGCGACATCTGTGGTTACAACTGGGGAGCAGTGCTACAGACACCCAGTGAGCAGAGGCCAAGGGACACTGCTGACATTCTCCACCTAAGACAGCCTCCATAACAAAGAATCATCTGGCCTCAGGTGCCAGGGTCCAGAGGTTCAGACCCTGGTTTAGAAGTATCATTAACAATGAAATGCAACAATTTATAACCACCCAAGTTCCAAACCTTGTCCCTTAGGTCAAACAAGTGAGGAAAGGCTCCCAGGCTCTCTGCACTGCCCGCACACTGATGGACATGATGGTTCTACTTTTACTCTCAGGGCACAGTCATGACACCTGCTATCAGAGGGGAGGTAGCCACTGGAAGGACTTAGGAACCGAAAAGAAATATAGGCACAGGGAAATATATTTGCAAATAATCCTGAAAAGATTCTGAAAGAATTTTAACTAACATAAAGCAAAGGATGATGTCATTAAATGAAATTACATCAACGATACTCTATACATTTTGTAGCAGCAATGACAGATAGCCCCAATTTCTACTTACTGATCCTTGCTTGCTAAAAAATTTTCCCAAATCCTCTTTCCCTCAAAGTTTTAATTAGATGCCTTGAAGTAATTAAGTTTATTCTTTACTTCAATTAATAATATTTCCTGAATACCTATCTACTCTGTGAACGGTTCTAAAACCTGAGGATAGGCTGGTAAACACAGGGGGAAAGCCGTCACTCAAAGAGCTTACATTCTAGTAGGGAAGTGCAAGAACATCAATAAATAAGATAAAGGTCAGAGACCGAGAAGTGCCATCCAGAAAAAATAAAATTAAAAAGTAATACGGTCAAGATGGCTGGTTGGCTACTCTCTCATCAGTTGGGGGGTCAAGGAAGGCCTCTCTGTGAAGAAGCCATTTAAGATAAGAAGACCTAAATGTCAAGAAGGAATCTGCTACCCAAAGGAAGGACATTCCTGAGGTGCCTGGGTAGCATAGTTAGTTGGGTGTCTGACTCTTGGTTTCAGACTGGGTTGTGATCTCAGGGTCGAGGGATTGAGTGCTCCCCATCGCCCCCAAAATAAACAAACAAATCTTTAAAAAACAACAACAACAACAAAGGAAGGACATTTTACGCAGAAGGAAGAACAAGTAGAAAGACCCTAAAATATGAACAGATTTAGCACGCCCAAAGTAAAGAGAGCCTATACGGCTGGAAGGGAGGGGGGTGACTTGGGGTAAGAGAGACAGATGGCATCAGTCTGTAAGGAAGCTTGGAGGCCTTGGTAAGAGCAGCATGAAGTGGCTGCAGGGCTCCACAGCCTTGTCTTGTGACATGACCCGGCACGAGATGCACGTGGCGTGCATTAAGGTGGGATCAGCATAAATGGAGAGAAGTGGACAAGGCGGGTGTTACTGAAGGTAGAGACAACAAGGCATGCTGAGAGATTAGATGTTGGTAATCCCCATGACATACTGTTGGCTATAGAATGCAATGAATCAAGGGTAACTCTTCAATGGCTAGATGGGTGGATAGTTCTGGGTGGATGAGTCTCCTGAGAAATTTGGAGCGGCAGAGAAGCAGGTTTAAAGACTTAGGATGGCCAACCACGCTGGTCGGCCTGGGACTGAGAGGACTTCCCAGAAGGTGTTAAAACCAAGAGTCCTGAGATGAAGATGTTTTTAACCTAGAAATAGAAATCAAGACACAGAAATCAAGAGTTTTGTGTTGACCCCTGGACATCTATGTGGAGATATCGGCCACGGAAATACAAATCTGAAGCAAGTCTGAGCTGGAGACAGAGAAGCAGGTATCACAGAGATGTCGATGGCAGTGAAAGTCACGGAACTAGATGACATCTCCTCGGGAGAAAGGAGAAGAGGCCCCAGGACAGAGTTGGTATTTCTCTTTTTCCTGGATACAGTCCAGTTCTCTGCCTCATGGCCACTGCCTTACAGACTTCACACTCCACATCTCTGACTCTCACTTTCCAGATCTCCCCAGCAAATCAGAAACACAAAGTAAAATACACATTTCAGACACTTTGGGCAAGGCATGTCAGCTAAAACCCTCTGCTCTGACTTCCGTCATCCTACCTTTCTGAGCTCCTCTCCCGAGTCACAGAAAAGCCCAAATGTATAGAATAGGTTTCTGGTCCATCCTGTCCCGTGCCTTTCCCAAAGCTTCCCAGCAAAGAAATCCACTATTGCTACAGACAACTGTTTGGCCTCTTTTTCTTACTCCCAGTCCCACCTCTTCCTTTTTCCAATTATCTTCAACAAACATGACCTTCAACTTTTACAATCCCAAACTCTCACAATTAAAAAATAAAATTCTCACAATTGAGGAAAAGGAATACAGAGGCAAATAAGTAAACAATAGCAACTCTCCAAGGGCAAGTTTCAGCTGAGAGGGGCCCAAGTTCAGTGCATTCGTCTCTTTGAAAAGACTCCTAACAACCTCGGCTGGGGCTTCACTTGGGTACAGTGGCATTCAAAAAGGGAACAATTACCCGGGTGACTCAACAGATGGCCCACTTAAACTATGGGATTAACACAATGTGTCTGGTGACCTAGTTCAAGTAACTAAATAGAAACCTCCCGATTGGCCAACTTGTGATCGAAAAGATCACATGTTTGCAGCTGACCTTGTCAGATCTAACTCTATCTGGACAATCTGGGCAGAGAGAATAAGAGGATAAATAAAACATCGGAAATAATCAAAAGAGGTCCCATGGCTTGGAAAGGCCATAGCAAAATTACCTGGCTTCCCTTTGGGACAGCCCCTTCCCTGTGAGGGCAAGCAAGCATCCTGCTTAGGGAGAACGAGACTCACGGCATAACAGGGGCGGTAAAAAAAGATGATCTCTCACAAAGAAGGCTCTGCCTAAAAGATGGTAAGATAACTGAAAAGGTAGGATTCAGAGAGAAGTAATCAATGAAAATAAATTATGCCTACAATACCCCAATCTACTGATAAATGGACCCTCCATTGTGAGGCCCTCTGTAAGGCCAAGGGAGCCGCTGTGACTGTCCTTCAGAAGATCTTCCCAAATCTTTCTCCAGCACTGAAAAACATTCATACTGTATCACTATGAACTCTTATTAGGTATAATAAAAGTGAAGCTTTTTTTTTTTTTAAGATTTTATTTATTTATTTGAGAGAAAGAGCAGGGAGAGGGGCAGAGGGAGAGGGAGAAGAAGGCTCCCCACTGAGCAGGGAGCCCAATGCGGGCCTCGCTCCCCGGACCCTGAGATCATGACCTGAGCCAAAGGCAGACGCTCAGGCACCCCAAGGTGAAGAATTTTTAATCATCCGTTAAGAAAAAGAACAGAAAAAACAGACTTGAGTTTACAACAAGAACAATAATAATACAACCTCTGAGGAGTAAGGCTCAATAATTGCTCCTGGTCACATAGTTTAAGCAATATCTCATTGTCTAATCATGTCTTTTCATTTTCATACTGAACACCAAATTTATTTTATTTTTAAGAATATTAGAAATATTTACATCCTAGTGCAAATTATATTTAAAAACTGATTCTCCTGTTGACTATATGTTGATAACTGCATTTTTAGGGCACTTAGAAAACCACAATAAAACATACATCCATATACACTGATTTTATCTGATACGCAAATACCTTCTATAATCAGCACATTCCTCTCTGTAAGTATATAAAAAAATCCATTGGTAATAAAAGATAAGTTCTTCATCTTTCAAAGAAATTTCAATTTTGTAAATGACAGAAACTCAGGGAATAAAATGCTGGTAACAGACTTTTCATTACATAATTGGGTTTACAGGCTTCTGACATGAGGCTTAAGCACAGGAAAGCTATACAGACACGTTTAATGGATACTAAGCAGCATACATTTGCCTGAAAGAAGAAATATATAATTCAATTTGTATATATTTAATACATTTAATTGCCTCACCTTCATGCCAGTGAAATCGCTAAACAACGCTTCATGTATTTACTCCATTAGCATTAAGACACTATTCATAGATTTATAATTTAATGATCTGAAAATATATTAGTCCTTAGTTGGTACCTCCTTCAAGAAATGTGTTCTGTGGGGCACCTGGGTGGCTCAGTTGGTTGGGCAACTGCCTTTGGCTCAGGTCATGACTGTGGAGTCTCGGGATCAAGTCCTGTGTCGGGCTCCCTAATCAGCAGGGAGTCTGCTTCTCCCTCTGACCCTCCCCCATCTTGTCCTCTCTCTCTCTTATTCTCTCTCTCAAATGCATAAATAAAATCTTTTAAAGAAATGTGTTCTGTGGCATCATTATGGCTCTACAAGGAGAAGCAGAGCTTTTTAATAAGAGAAGCATTCTGACAAAGGAAAAGAAACAGACATTGTTTGGACAAAGAAACAGAATGAAAACCCTAGGTAGGAATCTTGAAAAAGTGTAGCTCACGACCATTTGCTCATCAAGGAAAGACAGAGTTGGCTCTGCCATCAGCAGCAAGCCAGGGAGCCATCTTACTGTCCAGTAGCTCAGAGGTAAAGGAGCCCTGCACGGGAACATTCCAACAAAAATAAAACTGTCCTGGAAAATTAATACATTCCCAAATTATTTTCATAATTCAGTTAATTAAAAAAATCTATCTAGTAATAAAATACAGGATACAAATAAACAAAAAACAAAGTTTTCAATGAGTTCATTTATTCAAAAACATTGTTTCTGATGCATATAAAATTCTACAGTCTCTGAAGATAAAAAGCAAGTTACTACCATCAGGTGCTAAAGAACTATTAGGCGAGCTCTTTACATAAAACCACAGAGGACACAAAACTTAAGGAGCACAGTAATTCCAACACCTGTGCTTCTGGCTGGACGTGGAAACTGCTTGGGGACGGACACCACTGAGCACAGGTGTGACCGCGTGCAGAGAAATAGAGAACCACCCTCATCTCGGGTGACTGCACAGTAAGAAGGGAGAAGCAGTGCAGTCCCCTCACCAGGAGGTCTTCTCTCTGACCCCCAGACCAGGTGAGACGTCCACCCCTGCCGAGGGATTCCAAGGAGCCATTCGTTCTTTGGAAGCACTTCTCATGCTCCTAGGGTGAGTTCTTTGGGGGGCAGAGACCAGGTCTCACCAACCTGTAGAGCCCCAGACAGCAGCACAGTTAGCCACGCTGCACCTGCTCAACAAATATTTGATAGAAGAATAAACGAGTGAGAAGAAGAAAGCCAGTGAAGGAGAAGCTATTTTCATGGAGGTGGGAGAATGAAGAAGAAAAGGAGGACGAAGAGAAGGAGGAGAGTCACTTTGGGGAAATGAGGCAGAAAACAGAGAAGAATAAGGGTAACGCAGCACAAATGTCACAAACGAAGGAAAGCGCAGGAACATGTAGACTGAGAACTCCATACCTGGAAGTAAGCAGATCAAAGAATTACAGGGCTCAGCCACTGTATAAAAAATTTAGGTATAAACTGAGCAGGGAAACACTGAATACTTTTTTCCTGAGATCGCAAAGAAGGCAAATATTCCATTCTTACCACTTCTAGTTAGCCTTATCCTGAAAGTTCTAGCTAGTTCAATAAGGCCAGGAAAAGCAAATCTTTGCAAAAGGTATAAATCTTTAAAAAGGTATAAAGATGGGAAAGGAAGAGGTAAAACTGTAATGATTCAAAGATACCCGGGATCACATATGTCAATAATCCTATAAAACACACATGCATACAATATTAGAACCAGCAAAAGAATTTAGGGGTTTTGCAGGACAATATACAAATAGCAAGTGAACAACTAGAAATGAAATTTTATAATATCGTTTACAGAAGCATAAAAAAAATCTCACATACCTAATGGAAGATGTGAGAAACCTCTATATTGAAAACAACAAAATGCTCAGAGAAATTAAGTGGAGAGTTTTGTCGATGAGAAGACTTAGTATTACCAAAATGTCTATTCTCTGCAAATTGAAATTTAGGTTCAATGAAATCCCAATCAATATCTAGCAAGCTTTAGGGGCACCCGGCTGGCTTAACTGGTAGAGCATAGGACTCTTGATCTTGCAGGCATGAGTTCGAGCCCCATGTTGGGTACAGAGATTACTTAAAAAAAAAAAAAAAAAAAAGTCTAGCAAGCTTTATGGGGAAAAAAGGCAAGTTGATTCTAAAATTTACATGAAAATTCAAAGAATCTATAATTGTCAAAACAATTATAAAAATAAGAACAAAGTTGGAAGACCTCACTATTTGATTTCAAAACTTATAAAGCTATGATATTCAAGACAGCGTGTAACTGGCATAAGAACAGACAACAGACCAGTGAAACAGAAGAGGGTCCAGGAATAGACTCACACATATATGGGCAATTGATTTTCAACCAAAACACCAGCTCAGTTAATAGAAATGTCTTTTAATAAATGGTACTATATATAATATATATATTACCTCAATAATTACTTTATTTCATATACCAAAAAGATTAAAGTTAAGTTATCAAGCTAAATGTAAAAAACCCTAAAGCATCTTTAAATAAATATGGGAAAATATATTCCCAATAGTGGACAGGCAAGGATTCCTCAAATAGCACACAGTAAAGCACTGACCATGAAAAATGATAAATTTAAAATAAAACCTTCTCAAGAGGCACCACGTGTGTGTCTATGTTTATATGTATCTTTATTACTTCAAAAATATATATAATATGTATTTTAATATCTATTTAAAATCTTACAAATAAAGAACTAAAAGATAATTCAGTAATAATTTAGAAAAACAGTCAAGACTTGAAAAAAGATACTCTGCAAAAAAAAAAAAAAAACATAAATGGCCAAGAAGCACATGAAAAGATGCCCCAGATTATTAGACTTCAGGAAAAAAAAAACAACGAAAATCACAATGAGATACTGTTTCACACTTAGCCCGCCAGAAATGGCTAAAATGAAAAACAAAACAACACAAAATCTGACAATACCGAATGCTGGTAAGAATGTGGAACAACTAGAACCTTATGAATTGCTGGTATCAAACAGCACAACCACTCTGGAAAAACAGGTTCGTGGTTTCTGAAACAGCAAAACATGTATCTACTCCATGATCTAACAACTCTACTCCTGGGTATTTACCCCCGAGAAATGAAAATACATGCCCACAAAGTGACTTCATAAGGATGCGCAGAGTGGCCTTATGCATAACAGCCAATAACACAACCCAAATCTTGACACTTAAGGTCTATGCATTTTATTTGCATGTATATTTTATCTCAAAAAATAAAAAACAAAAATCTTGAAGACAAAAGGTATAAAAGAATGGTGACATAAACCTGCCCTCCCCCACCCTTGTCTTCCCCGTGCTGGAAACACGAAAGGATGAGAGAGACCTGAGACACGTGGGAAGGTCTGTGCTGGACAGAGAAAGAGCTGGAGGCTGTTCACAGGCAAAGAAGGGATGAGTGGGGAGAGATGAAAGGACATGACTAGGGGTCAACATCTGGAAGGCAAGAGGACCCTGGGCTGGACAGGATGGAAGGATCACCTGTGGAGAGGAGCAGAGCCTCACAGAGCGTGAAGCATGGAGAACAGAGAAATGAAGGAACTGGGAGCGGGGAAGTAGGCTTGCTCCGAAGCTGCCTTTGTCTCCTCCGTCTCCTCTACCCCAGCAGTCGGTCCCCAGGTATGCGGAATTCTTCTATGCCATCTGATGGAAAAGGTATGAACGGAGAACCTCAAGGCAGCATGTGCAGCAGCCATACTACCCTGTTACCCGCCTAAGAGAATGAGAGAGTATGCGGCAAACGGCTGGAATCTCTCTTGTTGGAATGAAGCATGCATTGTGTCAACGTGGATTATCTTTCACAGAAAGAAGTACGCAAGGACCCATCTGTTCCCTGCCCTTCCAGTGACTTGTTTTGCTACTTTTAACAAATAACTATGCATTTAGGCCTGTATTTACTTTACTTCAAATGGAGATATCACAGACTAATAAACTCGAGAATCCTCAGGTTAGCCAAACATTCTCAATATGGAACATGCTCTCTGGGTTGATTTACTCACCAATACATGGAACTTAACATTTAATAAATGGCCCAATAAAAGAGCTAATTCACCTCATATGGCATAGTGAATTATATATAGACTAGAGGTGGAGACAAGAAATTGCTTCCTTGTAACATAAACAAGTCTGGTTGCTGCGAAAGTTACAACTTGGGACTTTCTTTTCTCTGTATGTTTGAGTACTCTTGATTTCACCCTAATTCCAATTGTAAATGCCTCAATAATTAAGTTTAAATATCATCTCTCTTTTGAAGGAGGAGACTTCTATGCTAACAAGAGTTTAAACTGTTTTCATCAGGGTCAATCAAGTATTTCCATGGCTACCTTCTTTTTATCATTCAGCCAAGACATCACTTCCAAGATAACTGATAACTTTTTTGTTAGCCTAGCTATAATACCGAGCTTTAAAAAAAAAAAACCCAAAATGCCTAAAAACAAATTCTATGAATCAACTTTATCACAGTCTTTCATAGAATTCTATTTCAATATACAGACTGTCCCTCAACATATGATGGTTCAACGTAATGATTTTTTGACTTTACAGTGGTCCAAAAGCAATAGAAAGCATACTTGGAATTAGAGTTTTGATCTTTTCCCAGGCTAGTGATATATGTTAAGATCCTCTCTCCTGCTGCTGGGCAGTGACACGATCACGAGAGTAAATAACCAGTACACTGATCTCCATTCTGTACCCACACAACCTTTCATTCTGCTTTTCACTCTCAGTACAGTGCTCAACAAATGACACGAAAGCTTACACACTTTATTGTAAAACAGGCTTTATGTCGGAGGGTGTTGCCCAACTTCAGGCTAATGTGAATGTTCTGAGCACGTTTAAGGCAGGCTAGGTAGGATAAGCTCTGATGTTCAGTAGGCTGGGTGTATGAAATGCATTTTGGCATGGGCGATTTTCTTTCTTTTTTTTCGCTCTTGTTCTTTTTATATATTTTTTTAATTTTTTTATTATATTATGTTAGTCACCGTACAGTACATCCCTGGTTTCTGATGTAAAGTTCGATGATTCATTAGTTGCGTATAACACCCAGTGCACCATGCAATACGTGCCCTCCTTACTACCCATCACCAGTCTATCCCATTCCCCCACCCCTCTCCCCTCTGAAGCCCTCAGTTTGTTTCTCAGAGTACATGCTTCATTCCCCCTTCTGATTACCCCCTTTTCTTTATCCCTTTCTTCCCCTACCGATCTTCCTAGTTCTTATGTTCCATAGATGAGAGAAATCACATAATTGTCTTTCTCTGCTTGACTTATTTCACTTAGCATTATCTCCTCCAGTGCCGTCCATGTTGCAGCAAATGAGAACTCGTTCTTTCTGATAGCTGAGTAATATTCCATTGTATATATGGACCACAACTTCTCAATCCAGTCATCTGTTGAAGGGCATCTCGGCTCCTTCCACGATTTAGCTATTGTGGACAATGCTGCTATGAACATTACGGTGCATATGGCCCTTCTCTTCACTACGTCTGTATCTTTGGGGTAAACACCCAGTAGTGCAATGGCTGGATCATAGGGTAGCTCAATTTTTAACTTTTTAAGGGACCTCCACACTGTTTTCCAGAGTGGCTGTACCAACTTGCATTCCCACCAACAATGTAGGAGGGATCCCCTTTCTCCACATCCTCTCCAACAATTGTTGTTTCTTGCCTTGTCTATTTTTGCCATTCTAACTGGCGTAAGGTGGTATCTCAGTGTGGTTTTGATTTGAATTTCCTTGATGGCTAATGATTTTGAACATTTTTTCATGTGTCTGTTAGCCATTTGTATGTCTTCATTGGAAAAGTGTCTGTTCATATCTTCTGCCCATTTTTTGATTTGTTTATTTGTTTCTCGTGTATTGAGTTTGAGAAGTTCTTTGTAGATCTTGGATACCAGTCTTTTATCTGTAGCATCATTTGCAAATATATTCTCCCATTCCGTGGGCTGCCTCTTAGTTTTTCTGACTGTTTCCTTGGCTGTGCAGAAACTTTTAATCTTGATGAAGTCCCATAAATTCCTCGGCTCTTTGGGCAACTAATATTTGATAAAGCAGGAAAAAACATCCGGTGGGAAAAAGACAGTCTCTTCAATAAATGGTGCTGGGAAAATTGGACAGCTATATACAAAAGAATGAAACTTGACCACTCTCTCACATCATACACAAAGATAAACTCCAAATGGATGAAAGACCTCGATGTGAGACAGGAATCCTCAAAATCCTTAAGGAGAACATAGGCAGCAACCTCTACAACATCGGCCAAAGCAACCTTTTTCATGACACATCTCCAAAGGCAAGAGAAACCAAAGATAAAATGATCTTGTGGGCTTCATCAAGATAAAAAGCTTCTGCATAGCCAAGGAAACAGTCAAAAAAACTAAGAGGCAGCCCACGGAATGGGAGAATATATTTGCAAATGATGCTACAGATAAAAGACTGGTATCCAAGATCTACAAAGAACTTCTCAAACTCAATACATGAGAAACAAATAAACAAATCAAAAAATGGGCAGAAGATATGAACAGACACTTTTCCAATGAAGACATACAAATGGCTAACAGACACATGAAAAAATGTTCAAAATCATTAGCCATCAAGGAAATTCAAATCAAAACCACACTGAGATACCACCTTACGCCAGTTAGAATGGCAAAAATAGACAAGGCAAGAAACAACAATTGTTGGAGAGGATGTGGAGAAAGGGGATCCCTCCTACATTGTTGGTGGGAATGAAAG
>NW_024425008.1:28372439-28372648 GCF_017311325.1 Ursus maritimus
AATTGGTCAATGACTGGCGATTCTGGAAGGTCTTTATTTCTCCATCAATTCTGAATGACAGCCTTGCTGGATAAAGGATCCTTGGCTGCATATTTGTCTCTGAAAGAGCTTCAAAAATGGCCCCCCAACCCTTTCTCTCATTCCAGGTCTGTGTAGACAGGTCTGACGTAATTCTGATAACTTTGCCTTGGTACGTGAGAAATTTCTTT
>NW_024425008.1:28373029-28381756 GCF_017311325.1 Ursus maritimus
TGGGTGTGGATTTTTTTAAGTCCAGCCTCTATTTTTGTTTTTTCTTCTACCATCCCATCCTCCAATTCACTAATTCATTCTTCTGCCTCAGTGACCCTGGCCGTCAGAGCCTCTAGTTTTGACTGCATTTGGCTTATAGAATTTTTAATTTCTGCCAGATTCGCTCTCATTTCCGCCCTTAGAGATTCTATATTCTCAAGTCTACACATCATCTTGACCATTGTTACTCTGAATTCCATTTCTGATAATTTGGTTATATCCATATCCATTAGTTTTGTGGCAGAGGCCACAGACTCATTGTCTTTTCTTTGCTGGGGGGGGCTTTCTCCTTCTCGTCATTCTGATGAGGAGAGGTTGCGGGGTTGTTCAGAGCCCAAATTATTGACCGGGACCCAGACTGTGCGCCCTTGTTTTATAGGGATCTTAGGGATGTGGGCTTCTTCTTTAAAGATTTTATTTATGTGGCAGAGAGACAACCAGCGAGAGAGGGAACAGAAGCAAGGGAGTGGGAGAGAAGAAGCAGGCTCCCAGCAGAGGAGCCCGATGAGGGTCTCGATCCCAGAACGCCGGGATCACGCCCTGCTTCAAGGCATAAACTTAACGACTGAGCCACCCAGGCGCCCGGGATGTGGGCTTCTTGATTTTTCAGTCTGCCTTCTGGGGGAGGGGCCTGCCGCGCCTTATGAATTGCTGGTATCAAACAGCACAACCACTCTGAAAACAGGTTCGTGGGTTTCTGAAACAGCAAAACATGTATCTACTCCATGATCTAACAACTCTACTCCTGGGGCATTTACTCCCCGAGAAATGAAAATACATGCCCACAAAGTGACTTCATAAGGATGTGCAGAGTGGCCTTATGCATAACAGCCAATAACACAACCCAAATCTTGACACTTAAGGTCTATGCATTTTATTTGCATGTATATTTTATCTCAAAAAATAAAAAAACAAAAATCTTGAAGACAAAAGGTATAAAAGAATGGTGACATAAACCTGCCCTCCCCCCACTCCTTGTCTTCCCGCGGCTGGAAACACGAAAGGATGAGAGAGACCTGAGACACGCGGGAAGGTCTGTGCTGGACAGAGAAAGAGCTTGAGGCTGTTCACAGGCAAAGAAGGGATGAGGGGGGAGAGATGAAAGGACATGACTAGGGGTCAACATCTGGAAGGCAAGAGGACCCTGGGCTGGACAGGATGGAAGGATCACCTGTGGAGAGGAGCAGAGCCTCACAGAGCGTGGGAAGCATGGAGAACAGAGAAATGAAGGAACTGGGAGCGGGAAGTAGGCTTGCTCCAAGCTGCCTTTAAGTCTCTCCGCCTCCTCTACCCCAGCAGTCGGTCCCCAGGTATGCGGAATTCTTCTATGCCATCTGGATGGAAAGGTATGAACGAGAACCTCAAGGCAGCATGCAGCAGCCATACTACCCTGTTACCCGCCTTAAGAGAATGAGAGATGCAAACGGCTGAATCTCTTGTTGGAATGAAGCATGCATTGTGTCAACGCGGGATTATCTTTCACAGAAAGAAGTACGCAAGGACCCACTGTTCCCGCCCTTCCAGTGACTTGTTTTGCTACTTTTAACAAATAACTATGCATTTAGGGCCTGTATTTACTTTTACTTCAAATGGAGATATCATAGATCAATAAACTCGAGAATCCTCAGGTTAGCCAAACATTCTCAATATGGAACATGCTCTCTGCTAGTTGGATTTACTCACCAATACATGGAACTTAACATTTAATAAATGTCTAATAAAAGAGCTTAATTCACCTCATATGGCATAGTGAATTATATATAGACTAGAGGTGGAGACAAGAAATTGCTTCCTTGTAACATAAACAAGTCTGGTTGCTGCGAAAGTTACAACTTGGGACTTTCTTTCTCTGTATGCGTGTTTGAGTACTCTTGATTTCACCTCTAATTCCACCTCAGGAAATGCCTCAATAATTAAGTTTAAATATCATCTCTTTGAAGGAGGAGACTTCTATGCTAACAAGAGTTTAAACTGTTTTCATCAGGGTCAATCAAGTATTTCCATGGCTACCTTCTTTTATCATTCAGCCAAGACATCACTTCCAAGATAACTGATAACTTTTGTTAGCCTAGCTATAATACCGAGCTTTTAAAAAAAAAAAAACCCAAAATGCCTAAAAACAAATTCTATGAATCAACTTTATCACAGTCTTTCATAGAATTCTATTTCAATATACAGACTGTCCTCAACATATGATGGTTCAACGTGAATGATTTTTGACTTTACAGTGGTCCAAAGCAACAGAAAGCATACTTGGAATTAGAGTTTGATCTTTCCCCAGGCTAGTGATATATGTTAAGATCCTCTCTCCTGCTGCTGGCAGTGACACGATCACGAGAGTAAATAACCGTGCACACTGATCTCCATTCTGTACCCACACAACCTTCATTCTGCTTTCACCTCAGTACAGTGCTCAACAAATGACAATTTTAAAGCTTGCTACTAATCTTATTGTAAACAGGCTTTATGTCGGAGGGTGCTGCCTAAACTTCAGGCTAATGTGAATGTTCTGAGCACGTTTAAGGCAGGGCTAGGTAGGATAAGCTCTGATGTTCAGTAGGCTGGGTGTATGAAATGCATTTTGGCATGGGCGTATTTTCTTTTCTTTTTTTTTTCTTCGCTTCTTGTTCTTTTTATATATTTTTTAATTTTTTTATTATATTATGTTAGTCACCGCACAGTACATCCCTGGTTTCTGATGCCCGATGATTCATTAGTTGCGTATAACACCCAGTGCACCATGCAATACGTGCCTCCTTACTACCCATCACCAGTCTATCCCCCATTCCCCACCCTCTCCCCTCTGAAGCTCCTCAGTTTGCCTCTCGTAGCACATGCTTCATTCCCCTTCTGATTACCCCTTTCTTTATCATCCCTTTCTTCCCTACCGATCTTCCTAGTTCTTATAAGTTCCATAGATGAGAGAAATCACATAATTGTCTTCTTCTCTCTGCTTGACTTATTTCACTTAGCATTATCTCCTCCAGTGCTGTCCATGTTGCAGCAAATGAGAACTCGCTCTTTCTTGATAGCTGAGTAATATTCCATTGTATATATGGACCACAACTTCTCAATCCAGTCATCTGTTGAAGGGCATCTCGGCTCCTTCCAGCGATTTAGCTATTGTGGACAATGCTGCTGTATGAATATTACGGTGCATATGGCCTCCCTTCTTCACTACACGCCTGTATCTTTGGGGTAAACACCCAGTAGTGCAATGGCTAGGCCATAGGGTAGCTCAATTTTTAACTTTTTAAGGAATCTCCACACTGTTTTCCAGAGTGGCTGTATCAAACTCTTGCATTCCCACAAACAATGTAGGAGGGATCCCCTTTCTCCACATCCTCTCCAGCAATTGTGGTTTCTTGCCTTGTCAATTTTTGCCATTCTAACTGGCGTAAGGTGGCCTTAGTGTGGTTTTGATTTGAATTTCTGATGGCTAATGATTTTGAACATTTTTTCATGTGTCTGTTAGCCATTTGTATGTCCTCAGCTGAAAAGCGTCTGTTCATATCTTCTGCCCATTTTATGATTTGTTTATTTGTTTCTCGCAAGATTGAGTTTGAGAGAAGTTCTTTGTAGATCTTGGATACCAGTCTTTTATCTGTAGCATCATTTGCAAATATATTCTCCCATTCCGTGGGCTGCCTCTTAGTTTTTTTGACTGTTTCTTGGCTAAGTGCAGAAGCTTTTTATCTTGATGAAGCCCACAAGATCATTTTATCTCTTTGGTTTCTCTTGCTTTTGGAGATGTGTCAGAAAAAGGTTGCTTACCGATGTTGTAGAGGTTGCTGCCTATGCTCTTGGCGATTTTGAGGATTCCTGTCTCACATCGAGGTCTTTCATCCATTTGGAGTTTATCTTTTGTGTATGATGAGAGTGGTCAAGTTTCACCTTTGTATATAGCTGTCCAATTTTTCCCAGCACCATTTATTGAAGAGACTGTCTTTTTTCCACTAAATGTTTTTTCCTGCTTTGTCAAAGATTAGTTGCCCAAAGAGCCGAGGGTCCATTTCTGGGTTCTCTATTCTGTTCCACTGGTCTATGTGTCTGTTTTTGTGCCAGTACCATGCTGTCTTTGTGATCACAGCTTTGTAGCATAGCTTGAAATCTGGCAACGTGATGCCCCCAGCTTTGTTTCTCCTTTTCAACAATTCCTTGGTGATTCAGGCTTTTCTGTTCCACAATTTGACATTTAAGGGACTTTTGTTCCAGTTCTTTGAAAATGTCATTGGTATTTTTGATCTGGATGGCAACTGAAAGTGTAGAGGTTGCTCTGGATGCACAGACATTTTAACTATGTTAATTCTTCCGATCCATGAGCATGGAATATTTTTCCATCTTTTTTTTTTTTTTTAAGAATTTTATTTATTTTTGACTGAGATAGAGACGGCCAGTAAGAGGGAACACAAGCAGGGGGAGTCAGAGAGGAAGAGCAGGCCTGGCCGAGAGGAGCTCCTGATGTGGATCAGATCCGGACAACGCTGGATCACGCCTGAGCCAAAGCAGAAGCTTAATGCTGTTTGTATCCCAGGCACCTCATTTTTCCATCTTTTATGTCTTCCTCAATGTCTTTTCAAGAGTGATTTATAGTTTCTAGAATATAGGTCCTTTTACATCTCTGGTTAAGTTAATTCCAGGGGTAAGCATGTATGGTTTGGTGCCATTATCTCTAAATGGGATGGATTCCCTAATTTCTCTTTCTTCAGTCTCATTACGTGTAGTAGAAATGCAACTGATTTCTGAGCATTGATTTTGTATCCGCCATACATTACTGAATTGCTCTATAACTTCTAATAGTTTGGGAGTGGATTCTTTTGGGTTTTCCATATGAGTATCATGTCATCTGCGAAGAGAGACATTTGACTTCTTCTTTCCGATTTGGATACCTTTTTATCCCTTTTTGCTGTCTGATTGCTGTTGCAAGGACTTCTAGTACTATGTTGAATAGTAGTGGTGAGAGTGCGGCATCCTTATCGTGTTCCTGATCTTAAGGGAAAGGCTTCCAGCTTTCACCCCATTGAGAATGATATTTAGCTGTTGGCTTTTCTTGCGATGGCTTTTATGAGATTGAGGAATGTACCCTCTATCCCTACATCTCTGAAGGGTTTTAATCAGGAAAGGATGCTTGTATTTTGTCAAATGCTTTTTCTGCATCTATTGAGAGAATCATATGATTCTGGAAATTTTCTATCTGGATAAAATCTAAGACCCCAACGATTTTGCAAATGTTGAACCACCCTTTGCATCCCCAGGGATGAATACTCAGGTCATGATGAGATTAATCCTTTTAATGTACTGTTGGATTCGATAGCCAGGATCTTGTTGAGCATTTTGGCATCCATATTCATTAGGGAAATCGGTCTGTAATTCTCCTTTTTGATGGGGTTTTTGCCTGGTTTGGGGATCATTGGGGATCAAGGTAATATTGGCCTCATAGAATGAGTTTAGTAGCTTTCCCTTCTATTTCTATTTTTTGAAATAGCTTTAGGAGAATAGGTATTATTTCTTCTTTGAATGTTTGGTAGAATTCCCCAGGAAACCATCCGGGCCTGGTTTTGTTTTTGGAAGGCTGTTATCACTGACTCAATCTCTTCACTAATTAATTGGCCTGTTTAAAAAAATCAATTTCTTCCTGTTTCAGTCTTGGTAGTTTATAGGTTTCCAGGAAGGCCTCCAGTCTCTTCCAGATTGCTTAATTTATTTGCATAAAGCTGTCGATAGCTTTAATAATCCTTCCAATTTCATTGGTGTTGGTTGTGACCTCTCCTTTTCATTCACTAATTTTATTAATTTGGGTCCTTTCTCTATTCTTTTTGATAGTCTTGCCAGTGGTCTGTCAATTTTATTGATTCTCTCAAAGAACCAGCTTCTAGTTCTGTTGATCTGCTCTACTGTACTCCTGGTTTAATTCATTGATTTCTGCTCTAATCTTGGTCAACTGCTTCTCGCGTGGATTAGGCTTCCCTCTGTTGCTCTTCCAGCTTTTGAGGTGAGAATATAAAAACTGCATTTAGATTTTCTATTCTTTTGAGTGAGGGCTTGATGGCTAGTATTTTCCCCTTTAGGACTGCTTACACTTGAGATATCCCAGAGGTTTTGGACCATTGTGTTTTCATTCTCATTGGTCTCCATAAATTGTTTAAAACTGATTTTTGATTTCCTGGTTTATCGAGTCATTCCTGAGCAGGAAAGGTTCTTAGTCTCCAAGTGTTTGAGTTTCTTCCAAATTTTTCCTTGTGGATTGAGTTCCAATTTAAAGCGTGTGGTCTGAGAAATATGCAGGGAATAATTTCGGTCTTTTGGTATCAGCTGAGACCTGTTTGTGTCCCAGAACATGGGTGTATTCTCTGAGAATGTTCCATGGGCATTGGTGGAATAGAATGAGTATTCTTGGTTCTGGGGTGTAGTGTTCTATATATATCTATGAGGTCCAACTGGCGATGTATGGCACTCAAGCCCTTGTTTCTTTGTGAGTTTTTGGAATGGGTGTTCTGTCTACTTTGATAGTGGAGTGTTGAGGTCCCCTACTAATTAATTTTTTTATCTATATATTCTTTTATTCTGGTTAGAGAGTTGGCTATGTATCTTGCTGCTCCCTGTTGGGGGCATATATATTTATAATTGTCACGTCCACTTGTTGGATACATCCTTTAAGGCAATAATATACTGCCCTTCTGTTTTATCTTTTATAATCTTTAGTTTAAATCCATCTGTCTGATACTGAGAATTGCTACCCCTGCTCTAGGGTCCATTGTTGTGAAGAGATGGTATTCATCCTTTACCTTTCAGTCTGAATGTAGTCTTAGGTTCAAAATGAGTCTCAGGTGACATGAAATGGATGGGTCAGTGTCTTTTCCATCCAACTCTCAACCTGTGGCGCTTTATGAGGAGCAGTTGGCCATTTACATTACTGAACTGATTATTGAGATATGATTTTTAATGATGCCATGTTGTAGCTAAGCTCTTTGTTTGTATTGGTACTCTGACTTTCTGTTCTGTATCACTCTTGGGCCTTTTTACTTTATAGAGCCCCTCAATATCTCACTGTAGGGCTGAGTCTGGTGAAATTTGGTAATGATGACTCATTCTGGAAGGTCTTTATTTCTCCATCAAATTCTGAATGACAGCCTTGCTGGATAAAGGATCCTTGGCTGCATATTTGTCTCTGAAAGAGGCTTAAAAATGGCCCCCCAACCCTTTCTCTCAATTCCAGGTCTGTGTAGACAGGTCTTCGTATTCTGAATAACTTTGCCTTGTACGTTGAGAAATTTCTTTTCCTGGTAGCTTTCAATCACTGTATCCTTGGATCTAATATTTGCGGATCGCACTATGACGTGACGTAGCGTAGGTTTGCGTGGTTTGAGACCGTTAGAGGCTTAGGGGGTCCTCTCTGCCTCTTGGACATGAATGTTTGTTTCCTTGCTAGATTGGGAAGTTTTCAGCTCAATTTGTTCAAATATCTCTTCCAGACCTCTGTTTTTCCACTCCTCGGGGATGCCGATGAATTCTGACATTGGAGCGTTTATTTGAGTCAGTAATCTCCCGTAGCCTACATTCCTGAGAGTGGATTTTTTTGAGTCCAGATTCTATTTTTAGCTTTTTTCTTCTACTAACCCATCCTCCAATTCACTGATACATTCTTTCTGCCTCATCTCACTCCCTGCGTGTCAGAGCCTCTAGTTTTGAAACTCATTTTGGCTCATAGAATTTTTAATTTCTGTCGAAGGTTCCTCTATTTCATTCTCTTGAGATCTATATGTACTCGTAATATCGTTGCAGTAGTATCTTTTAAGTCTGGGCTCACATCATCTTGACCATTGTTACTCTGAATTCTATTCCGATAATTTGGTTATTCCATATCCATTGGTTCGTGGCAGGGCGCCGACCAGTTGTCTTTCTTTGCCAGGGGGATTCTCCTTCTCATCATTACTGATGAGGAGAGGGTGCGGGTGTCCAAGTCCAATTATGTGAGCCGAGCCCGACACACTGTGCGCCTTGTTTTATAGGGATCTTGGGATGTGGGCTTGCTTGATTTTTCGCTCCTGCCTTCTGTAGCAGCCTGGGGAGGGAGCCTGCCGGTGCTGTTGATACTCAGGCAACCCTGTTTGGGTAGAGTCTCGCGTCCCTGCGAGGGGATGGGATGGGCACTCCTGAGCCGGTATTTCCAGGCTTTTTGTTCTCTGAGCGGCTTCCCTGGCGGTTTGCTGTGCCTCTTCTGAGAGTCAGAGCAGCAGCGGCCGAATCTCAGCCTCTGTCACAGAACAGAGGGATGGCGGACCGCTTCTCCACTGGATGTTCTGGCCACTTTAACCGTTACTGTTGGTGCTGCTCAACGCCCTGCAGCGCCCGGGATGTGCGCCCCACACCCGGCGTCCCAGCCTCACTTCCAGGGCCGGGCGCGTTTCGTCCTGCTGTGTTTCCTAAGCTTACGCAACCGCCAGCCGCCAGCCGCTCAAGTCATCTCCGGACCTCCGGGTCTCTGGCTCGGATCCAGTGAGCGCCACCGGGATTCCGAGTTCTGCGAGATGCCTGGTGGCGCGCGTTACCGGCCTCACGGTCTCAGTCTGCGATTTGCGGGTGCCGGTCCCGCGAGTCCCCCGCTCCGTGCGGCGGTCGCCGATCGAGATGCGCCCGACTCGCGGCGCGCTCCACTCCACTTCGTTTATCTTCCGATATCTGTGCGCG
>NW_024425008.1:28381781-28633927 GCF_017311325.1 Ursus maritimus
ACGGTTTCACGGCTCCCCGCTTCGTACCTCAATACTCAGCACTGGAGATGTTCATTTGTAGAGATCCAGATGCATCTTCCTGCGTCTCAGGCTGGTTCCGTGGTTGTTTAGGCTGGTCTGGTACCTATCCAGCTCGACTCGGGGGACCGGCTGAAAAAGGGGTCTCCTACTCCTCCGCCATCTTAACTCCATCAGCTGGGTGATTTTCAACTTAGGGTGGGTTTACTGGGAAGGAAGCCCTCCCTAAGTCGAGGAAGATCTGTCTATTGGGAAGGAAAGAACCTACAACGCCCCTCGAATCAGGCAGCCTTAGAATACACGCACTCATCGGCCCATTCCACACCCCTCGGTCAAACAAGCCGCGGAGAGCCGGTGACTAGTGTTTGGAAATAACCCCAAGAGGCCCGTCGAGGTAAACTATCAGCGCTCCCGCGAATGTCAAATCCCCGCCAGACAGTCAGTGCAGGTTCACCACCCAAAGCCGGGCAAGCCCTGCTGACGGGGCGGTTGCTGCCAAGGCAGAAAGAAGCACCTCTCGTCCGCCTGCAGCCGTGATGAGGCATCGTCCCACTGAAGGAGGCACCTCGATCAGACACGATCTGCGTGGCGTCTCTTCACCCACAGCGGCTTGAGGACTTAAAACAGACAAGAACGGTTCTGCTTTGCAGTTCCTCCGGAGAGAGAGGACGCAAATGTCTTTCTCCGCCTCTTAATTGTCCTTGCAAGTTACACGTTCTGTAGACCAGGTCACGCATCTCTCAGTCAGAACAGTCTTCCACACGGATAGGTACCAACTGAAAAGCCTGAGGGCAAAGAGTTACGCCAAAACAAAAAGCAATATTCTATACGAAAGCTCAACCACGGCAACAAGTCCATCTGCCAGAGAAGCCGCCCCCCCTGCTGAACAAGGAGACGGAGACTCTGAAACCATTTTTCACATGGCCGGGAACTTCATGGTCATTGCCAACAGACTATTACTGCCATAGATGAAGGGCAGTGACTCCTGTATTTGTAAATATTGTGAAATGTCAGAAACTCATTTTAATGCAATATACACTACAACATTTGTTCAATATGGAAATCATTTTCTTCTGCAAAAGGTCCAGGCAGATAAAAAATGGTATCATCAAGAACTAGTTATTCTCTGGAAACAGGATGGTCAAAAGTAGCCAGTTCTCAGATGGAAGGTCATGAACTGAACAGGATGTTTATAGTCACCCACTCTAGCAGAGAATAATAGTAATAACTATTTATGATACTTCTCCTAGTTATGATACTTTACAGTTTCCTAGAGAGCATTTTTGTATTCATTATCTCGTTTGGGAAAATGGGCCAAGTCTATGCAGGACTACAGGGAACACCCCAGCATCAAACAGACCACAGGGCCTTAGGAAGCTCACAGAAAAGCAATGTTCTCCTCTGCCCGTACAGGAAAACAACTAACAAAATTGAAATAATTGCATCTTCTCTTGTGCTGAAGAACAGCTGAGAAACAGTAACTGAGAAACTATTTTATAGTTCATGGTGTTCCCCCAGATTTGAAACACCACATTCCTGCAGTCAATAACACACTAAACTCAATAATCACGGCCCAAAAAGGAGTCTGCAAAACAAAGACGAACTACTTAAGAAACCAGACTCTTTTTCTTTCTTTTCTTTCTTTCCTTTCTTTTCTTCCTCTCTCCTTCATCTTTGTTGTTGTTTTTCAAGCATGGAAACCCGGAAGAATGGGCCTACTTTGCCTTTTGTATCCAAAGATAGCAGAAAACAGATACAAACTCTTCCAAAAAGCACCATGACCCTGCCTCTATCCTGTAACATTAGGAAGAAAGTGAACTTGACAATGAAGTTTAAAGACCTGGTGAAAAGGACAGAGATCAGAGACAGCAAACTAGAAAAGGCAGAAGAGAAACATTCAAGCATCCAGATTGCGTCCTTCCAGACCTGCCAGATTACCTGCCTTTCTGGCCAAGGGATTACCCCTAATCGTGATTCTGAGCTGTGGTTTCACACCACCTCTAGGGGACTCCAAGATTCAAAGAATGTGACAAGATTTCAGAACAAAATTTTAATTTGACCAATTTATGGACGACAGTGAAATATAAGAATGGCTGGAAATCACCTCTCTGGGAACTAGATGACAGTGTACCCTCTTATCTTGAAACCTGAATAACTTCTCACACTTTTCATTCCTTTAAAGAAAAAAAGAAAGATCTAGGCATATTAACAGTTGGGAAGAAGATTCAATTTTTTTAAAAAAGTGCTCCACTCATTTCCTAGCCTTCTCACAGAATTAATGAAGGAGGAACTCTTCTAGTAGCAAATTAGAATGGCTATTTTAAGGACTATTTTTTTCCCGCTAAGTCAGCAAGTCAAACTTTCTATTAACTGAGCATCTACTACTACAAGGAAAGAAAAAAAAAAAAAAAACCCCACCACTGACAAGTTAACAATTGTTCAAAAGCTGTCCTCAGACCCTGGTCAGGAAATAGTGGCTACCTGGTACAAATGACGTCAACAGAAAAAACAGTTGATGGAGTAATGGTAGAGTTAGCAATTTCCCTTTGGTGTTTTACTTTTTAGACTACAAATTCCTCACCCGAACTCTTTACTCTCTAATTTTTTTCCCAGATCAAGTCTACCACTTCATTCTTTCCTTGAACTCGATTTTATTCTCATCCTCCACTTAGAAAAAGTCAAACCTATTCACGTCTACCTCTCCCCCAGCCCCATCTCCATCTCCATCGCTCCAGCTCATCTGAAAAGGAGAAAGTGGAGGTGGAGAAGGAAAAAGGTAGCTTGCTCTAAGGAACAAGAAGATTGGGAGGCCCACTGAAAATGACTTATCCAAATCCTTTCCAAAAAGAGATTACACTGAAATCGTATCTAAAAACAAAAAACTCATCAAGCTGTCCTTCTGTGGAGTGGTAAACAATAAAATCAGGAACCCACTGACAGATAGTCTTTTAACTTAAGAGTACAAGTAGCAAATAAACAAATGGGGAGGGTTCTTTATTTATTTATGGTGTTAGCACTGGGGCTGAGAAGAGTTGCCTGAAATAAATCTAATGTGTGCTATCCAAGAAAATCAACTGACACACAATCCTAGCATTGTGGATAAAAAGACAATGGTTCGAGGGCACCTGGGTGGCTCAGTCAGTTAAGTGTCTGCCTTTGGCTCAGATCATGATCCTAGAGTCCTGGGATGGAGCCCTGTATCAGGCTCCTTGCTCACGGGGGAGCCTGCTTCTCCCTCTGCTGGCCAATCCCCCTGCTTGTGCTCTCTCTCTCTGACAAATAAATTTAAAAAAAAAAAAAAAATCTTAAAAAAAAAAAAGACAATAATTCGGAACTATTGAACATCATCGTGCAATATCTAAATGCCCCACAGGTAAAAAGGTAGAAAAGATAGGATTATTATTTATTAATGACTTTTAAAAACAAATTAAAATTTGCTTTCTTCAGCCACTGAAATACAAAGATCTCAATTTGGTGCTTAAAACTAAAAACACATTGTGACATCAATGAACCTAAGTCTAAGTGTTTTCCAATAATACAGACTTCTCAAGTAACGCAAAACCTGGCAATATTTGCCTAATAGAATCCTGTGGTCTTTCAAGATGCTGCAATGGCAACAGTGAAACCTGCCAGCTGCTGCTGTGTAACAAAGAACATTCTCACTAACCTCCCAGCTTCCGCGTTAACACTCTCTCAAAAATCCTCACTCACTTCCAGGGGTGGGCCTCCCAAAGAATTCCAGGCTAACATTTAACCAGACACAGAGCCAAAACTGAATGATACCACAAAATGCAGACTTCCTCTAAAACAACTTTTACACTCTTCACTTGGAAGAGAGGCCAAAGGACAAAGCTCTCATCATTTGTTCTGTTTACACCACAATGGCTTCAGGACAAGAAACCAGGGGGGTCACTGCTGGCCAAGGGGCTGGAGCGCATCACTGCTCCCGGAGAATGCCTCAGTTAAGGACACTTGAAAGCAGCCCACTGGAAGCTGAGAGGGCTGTGGCATACCGAGCTATTCTGGGCCTCCGAGAAGGAGGCCAGAAAACAAATGCTCAGAAACTATCACGACACCACAAGGGACAAACACTTTCAGATCCAGGGAGACGTCTGTTGCTTGAGTTTTTGTGGTGTGATGACTTGAAAACCAATCACCCAAGTTATTGTAAACCGAAGCCTGGAGTGGGCTAATCAGAGGTCCCAGTCAGTGCAGAACTCCTCAGGCTTGCAGTGTCACGCTGCTCAGCTGTGTGAAGCTGGTACAGGACAGGGAAGGGGGCGGACAGACGAGGCACATCAGAGAGGAGGCAGCGGGGGACAGATACGCCATATTGAAAAAAAGCAAGCCCAGGAAAGACTCTGACATTCAGTTATCCCTGGAGAATTCCCACGTACAGCCTTCGGTTGCTTGACTTCTCTCCTACCTTTCTATCAGGGGAGCAGAATGTATTTCTTTTAAAAGCATCCTATTCTTCTACTCTTTCTATAAAGCAGCTTATTTCACAATACTCCTTCACTTAAAGAAGAAAAACAAGAAATGTGCCCTACTCAGGAAAATCTCTCCCTAAAAATGGATGGTAGCAAAAGGTAACCAGTGTGGGCCCCAGTCCAGCTATCTCCTTACCCCGCGATGAAGCGACGACAACCTGTGTAAATAAAACACTGGCCGCAGTTCAGATGATATTAGGTTTACCACGTACCATATAGAGGTATTTCAGCGTTTCTGGGTGCCACTACCTTCCGTCAGTCTTTTATTCACAACTAGGGTGAGGGATTTATCCCTGTTTCAATGGTGTGCTCTGTGTTCTGTGAGAACACATTATTAGCCAATGTTAATAACAGCTACTTCCAGATGGTACGATTCTACATGGTTCTCATTTTCCTTTCTATCTTTATGTTTATTTGTTTTTACATTTTCATAAGCATGTATTATTTTTTTTAAAGTTATTTTTTAAATATGCTGGGAGACGGCATTAAATGAGATTTTCTTCATGTTTTGAATAAATACAACTGAACGGATGTTATTCCAAATGATCATCAAAATACAAGTAAAGGATCAAATTATAGCAGCACTTACTGCTGGGCCCTGGCCTAAATCTTTACAACCAGTAAGCTCTACACACTTGCAGAGCATGGAGATCAACTGGTACCGCCATCTTTAAATAAAGCCTTTACGTAGTGCAGGGGGTACATTATCACATTTTAGGAATAGGGTCAAATATCCAGACAGAAACAGAGACAGCTGGTCTATCTTCACACACAGTTTAGCACAGTTCTCCAGATTACAGAAGGGGCACCTAAATAACCCTCAGACTAGACTAATTCTGTTTAATTAGTCTGAGAATTGAAAAAAAAAAAGATGAGATGGGAAGTGTTCATCAGGGATTAGCTTTCACTCAGAACACTGGGATTTCATTTGCACAAAGTTAGAAGGCATCTGCTCCTGAGGGGATAGGACAGAATCAAACATAAAACTCCTTTAGGTATTTTCATATTAAGAACTTTGAAATTCTTAACTGAGGTTTTACAAATCATTGCACCCATTAAACAAGAGGTATTGACTGCCATGGAAGAAATAATTCACAGAAAGTTACCTGGAAACCATAAGTGATGTTAAATTCCCACTAGAGATACACCTTTCATGCCCCTCTGTTTATGTATTGGCTAATGACCCAATTATTTACACAATATGCAAACTAAGGGTAATAAGATTGGGTGATTTGTATTAGTACTGAGGCATGGTCTCTTGGCTCCTAACTGCGGAAAGAGATTAAGTGAAAGGTTAATTGGGTACTAAACAAGTCCTCGTGACAAACAGGATCACAGTTCTTCCTAAACAGGCGTTCTTCATACACATAACCTAAATTGCAAATATGAAGGTCTTTGTGATTTCTTTTAGGGAACAAAGCTTAACTAACCACATAATACAGAATTTTGTCAAGGGTGTTCATGAAATACTTCACCAGTTTCTTAGAAACTCACTCTAAAATCTACCAACTTAATTCAGCATAAGTGCTACTAATAATTTTATAATTTAAACACCTGATTTTCAACAACTCCAAAATGAATGTGGCAATGTCCAACAAGGAGCAATGCCCTAAATGAACAGAAACAACCTAACTCACATGCTTGTGCAAAGATACCCACAGACACAAAATAGTAGTTACACCTGCAAAATACAAAATCACACGGTGAGCGGTGGCTTTCTTCTACTTCCTGTCAAAAGATGTGTTCCTACGTGATGCCCATTCACATGTATTCCAAAATGAAAATAAAGATTTATTATATATATATTTATTATATATTATTATATATTTATTATATATTATTACCAACAGGTCAACTCACATTACAAGTTGAAAATCTGGTCTTTTTGCTATAGATTAGATAAATCTGCTTGTCCTTTTCTCTTTAGAGCAGACACAGTAAGATAGTAAGCGCTGGGCAAAACCCCTAATGCACCATCAGAGAAAACCCAAAGGGAAAAAAAATTAAAAGGCTTACTTTCTAAATAAGTCTTCTTCTTATCTTTAACCTAAATGACTTACAAATATCCGCCAGTTTAGAATGAATACGATAATTTTCAAGTTTTTGCTACAAAATAAGTTGAAACAAAGTACACTTATTATTTAATGAAGATAGAAAACAACTTTCACCGGCTTCATTGCCAAGTACCTAATAGGTCTCAACAAGTCTGTTGACCCTTCATTTTGAGAAAGGGAAGAAAAGGATCACAAAATTCTATCCTAAATATGAGAGACACTGATGAGTGGGACAAGTTAGAAGGAAGCAAAATAAACACAATATAAACTTCTAGGATTCCCCCCAACCCCAGTTGTGGTGTGGAGGTTAAGCTGAGGCTCCAGACAGCAAGAGACCCCTGGATTCCCCTTCCTGAAAAACAGACAGGCCAACAGTTCACCAAAGGTCAGGATACAGAGTCTGGAGGAAAATTCTAAAGCTAACCCACACAATCAAAACTGTTTTACAAATGTCGACTATTCAACTGCTTTCCGTCCACTTCCGCAATGTATATGTATCCTCTAGAGTACTTTCAAACTCAAAGAACAAGTCTCCCTTTCTCACTCCCTCAATCAGAATAAAGAATAGAAAACATTTAGTAGTATGCCAGATAATTTGTGCCAATTTAGATGATTCATGTATTGCTTTCCCAGACTAAATGGTCTATGGCCAGTGCTTTCAAGTCAACAAGGGTACAGAAAGCAAGACCTAATTATAGGTCTGAGTCACTTGTCTAGCAGTTCTCTCAGCCCCATGGACCATCCCCCACAAAGGCACCATTTCATTTTGAGGTACAAAATCAAGCCAAGCCTACCAATCCCTTTATATAAAAAAATAAATAAGAAGATACCATTCCACACACACACAAAACAAAAACATCAGTTCACAGTACTGATTTCTCAAAGAAAAATTTCAATAGTCTTCTTCCATTAAAAAGCAACTACAACACTCAATTTTTAAAATAAGAAAATGCACATAAAACATACTACAGGATTATAATGTAAATATCTTGCATTTCTTGTGTTTATATTTGACCTGACGTACAACATGGCGCATGCAATCTTGAATTCTGGTCATCTTCCAATGGGAGAGTAGCTCTATTCACAAGGGTCTCATTGATTGGACGTTTCCACTGATGGCTATCATCTTCTCCCATTGGCAACATTTTAATTTAAGATCCTGGGTCCACATTGGGGGAAAAAAAGCTAAAAATAGCTACATCTAAATAAAATTAAAAGGAGGACCCGTTCTTTGAACAACAGAAAAATGCACGCACACAGCACAAAAACCCCAATTTAATTTCGAAAAAAGATGTTATTGTTTTCCTTCCTGTAACGTGTATACAATATTCATGAATTTAGGGGAAAATATCTTCTGAGCTTACTTTTTTTCCCCCACACGTCAAACATTTAAACAAAAATAACATCCTGGGGGAAAAGAAAAAGGAGAAAGAAATTCTCTTCTGATTGTCATAAATCTTTCTCTGACACTTTATCAGTAATTATGTCCCCACGTTGAAAGGATTAATGATCCCTGAATGGAAATGACTATTTAGTTCTGTGGAGGCCACGTTCCAAACAAGAACAAAGGGTAATATGAACCCTCCAAGAGCAACGGAAGGAGCTATTTGATTGCAGCAGTTAAATAACCTAAGATCTATTCCCAACAAGAACGATACAAAATGATCTCAAAGACTCAAGCTCGGGTACAAAAGGAAATAATGACACAGCACCAGGGACTGCGGTCCTGTGTTTCAAAGTACCATGCTTCCCAACCTGTTCATAGGAGTGGATGCCTCTTCTGGAACGGCTGCCACCGTACAAGGAACAAACTGACGATTGAGAGTGCACAAAAGCAAATTTTGTAGGGGTGATGGCAGGAAAATGCAGACTTACCTAAGTCTGCCAAAAGCCAGCATTCTGAGCACAGGATGACTCGAGCTACTTAAATAAAAAAGCAGCCGACAGGACACACTGGGAAAAGCCCAAGGATGACAGAGTTGGTCCCACACAAGCCAAGCCTGCACGGGAGGGCAGAAGCAGGTGAAGAAAGGGAACTCACTAGCAGACCAGACACCGATCTAGGAAATAAGATAAAAAGCTGTCCACATGTTGATTAAACTCAACAATTTAAAGTCTAACACATTTAGTATAGATCACTGGGATGTCTAGTGTCTCAGAGCAAATTTATGGCCTCTTTCCATGATCCTGAATTTATTCTCAACTCCTCTGTGATATTAAAGAACAAATACATAGAGTATCTACTCTTACCTGAAGTTAAAAAGCATACCAAAAAAATCATACTACACAAATGTGATTGAAGCACAGACAAATGCGTGGAAACAATAAGGTATAGGATGAGGATAGTGGTTCCTCGGAGGCAGAGAACGGCACTGCGTTCAGGGGGCATGACCCTGGATTGTTTACTGTTCCACAGAACTGGTTAACGTTCCATTTCTCTAGAGTATTATAGGGAGAGTACACATGGGTATTTGTATTATTCCTTATATCATTGTTTTTATATTTGAAATATTCATTTTCATTTTTGAAGGACAAAAGCAAACAAGGCCTCAGCAGCCTGGGCACAGACTGTCCTAAGAAAACACAAAGAACAGGCCCATGCGCCATATATACACAGAGACAAGGAGCTGGTTTTCAGGCGGGTAGGCCAAGACCCTTTTCAGAGTTCACAGCCCAAGAGCGTTGATTAAAAGGCAAAACCTTCCGGAGGGAAAAGAGAGAGAGTGAAAGCAATAGATTTTATGCTCCTGTCTTTGAACACTAACTCACTCTCTCAGTGAACTGTTCAGAGTGAAGACGGTGCCAGTCAGCACGAGCGCACCCTGCCAGTTTAACTGAACGGTATTATTTTGCCTTGCTTTGCAATTACTCCCACATTCCCCGGGGAGAAACTAATGGATTACTAAAAATAAAATGGAGATTAAGTGAATCACTTAGGATGTTTTGGCTCCCAATGTAAACTGGCTTCAACAAAAAGGAAATGCACTGGCTCAAAAGCTTGGACTTCTGGAGACCTCAGGGCTCACTTCTCTGTCCTCTGCCCAGCGCCGCTTCTTGCTCAGGCCGCAGCCACAGCCCATCTCATGCCAGAACAGAACAACATCCAGAGGAAGAGAAAGCGAGGCAGGCTCTTCCTGTAGCCATCTGTGGTATGAGAACACTTCTGCCAGAAGCTCTCACTGGCTAGGACAGGATAACCCGACCATTCCTGAAACCAGTCTTCTGTCCCGGTAACGTCCAACACTGGCTGATGCTTTACTGGTGAGGCGTCGATCATGGACAAAGCAGGGAGGGGCTTGCCCCCAACCAGGGCCCTGCCCCGGAGCTCCTATGTGCCAGATGGATGGGATGCACAACGGGGATCCCACCCTAATGTCCGCCCTGCTGGTAGTGACTGGGCATAGCCTGAGCAGGACTGTGTTTATCTGAAGATGAGATTAGTCAGTATCATGATGAATTTATATATAAAGCTACAGACTCAAAAAGTAGATGACCAAATGAATTGATCCCTTTGAGAAAAGATTTTTAAAAACTTTGTTTCTAGGTTTCCACTGCTCCCATGAGAAACTTAAAGACACAAAGTCAACACGTTTTCAAGTAGGTGGGTCACAGGAAGTGCAGTACAGTACTTACCATATTCTTGGGCCATGGCTGCAGAAATTTAGACAACAGCATCCATATTAATAGTGAATAACCTGAAAAGAAAAATATAAAATACTTGTAAAAAAGTTTAAAAACAAAAAAATAGCTAAGTGCACAAGAAATTTCTTTAAAAGAAAATAGTTGCAAAAACAAAAAAAGTTTTATCTTTTTTCTGAAAGTGGCAAACCAGCCTTTTGAAAGTAGGCAGCTGCATTTAAATCAGAAGTTAGAGAAAACAGAGGCACCTGGGGGGCTCAGTGGGTTGAGTGTCTGACTTCGGTTCAGGTCATATATCTCAGGGTCCTGGAATCAGGATCCAGCCTCGCATCGGGCTCTGGGCTCAGCAGGGAGTTTGCCTGTCCCTCTGCCCCTCTCCCTGCCCTCTCTCTCTCCCCTCCTCTCTCAAATAAACAAAATCTTTTAAAAAAAGAGAGAGAGAAAACATTTGTAGTATTAGAGTATCTCTAAATATCTTCAAGTTCAAATCATCTGCATCTATTGTTAAACAAACAATACACATTTTAACCAACTAATATTGCCCTGGACTACTATTTGCAAAACTGAAACAGAAACACAATTATTAAATGGACCTCAAAAATCACGTTGTCTATCCCCTAGAAAACACATCTACCCTCTTCGAATCACTGCAAATTAAAGTTAGATAAACAGCTTCAATTTCTAAATTTCTAAACTCAGGGCTACGAGGGAATAGGTCTCAGAATAAATACATATATTGGATTCAAATATTTGATACTGCATGTTTATTAAAACTCTGAATATTCAGAATACCATAGAACACTAGAGAAAGACACCCACAGAACCAGGGACTCCAAGATCCTGGAAAGGTTTTGAATATTCGAAAGTGAAAGATAAGAACTTTGTCTCTATTCAGACCTTAGGACAAATAACAATAGAGCAAATCACACTCTTAGTTAAGAAGGACTTAAGAGGCGCCTGGGTGGCACAGCGGTTAAGCATCTGCCTTCGGCTCAGGGCGTGATCCCGGCGTTATGGGATGGAGCCCCACATCAGGCTCTTCCGCTATGAGCCTGCTTCTTCCTCTCCCACTCCCCCTGCTTGTGTTCCCTCTCTCGCTGGCTGTCTCTATCTCTGTTGAGTAAATAAATAAATAAAATCTTAAAAAAAAAAAAAAAGGACTTAAAAACATAAAAATCGATCTCTGCTATAATATTTCCTGGGCATGGTGTGCCCTGACAAGGCTGAGGACAGGTACTATCCAAGTATCTACAAATACCATGACTAATTTCACCTTTCTTAGTGTATATAAGGTGTGCCAATGTTCATTAGTTTGTCGGGAAGAAAAGAACTTTTTCTCTATCTTCTCATGTTCAGTTTCTAGGGGCCTGCTAATTAAACTGACAAGGACAAATTAACAGAAGAAAAGGTATAAGTTTCTTTATAGATGTTAATATTTTTAATGGGGATGTCACAGAAAACAAGTAAAAACCCAAAGAAGCAGTTCGACCCAGGGGCTTAAATACCATCTTAATAAAGGGCAATAAATTGTGCAGAAGTGACTAGACAGGAAAAGGGGACTGGGGCTCCTAAGGATGATAAATTGTGGAAAGACGACCAGGCACTATATGGTAGATAGGACCCTTTAGTAAGATTATGCGGACCCAAGTTCCTCTACTGATAAGAATGGTTCTTCTCTTCCTGGTATAGAGGTGGGACGCACTTTACAAATGGAAATTTATGCCCCCATTTTCAGGCAGGAAGGGGGAAGGAAAGAGAACCCTTCCTGCATCTGCTATTTCTCAATTTCCTTCACTCAAAATAATCCTTGTGCAAGTGGCATATTTTGGGGTGGCGTATTCTAATCATCTTCAGGTTCACAGAAATAAAAACACCATTAAAAGCATAATGGCACAAGTCTCAGGATGGAAGAAGATATGTGCGGTACATATATCCATCAAAGGACTGTTCAAAATCTATGAAAAACTCAGATAGAAATACAATACAAAGGCCACCTAAACAAGATATCCAAATGGTCAATAAGCATTTGCAAAGGTACGCAACCTCATTCACTGACTACAAAACAAAGCCACAATGAGATAAAATGACAGACTGATTAAGATGGCTAAAACTGAAAGTCTGACAATACCAAGTTTTAGGATGTGCAGCAATTCAGCTCTCTACACTGGTGGTGGGGGAGTGAGCCAGAAAACAGTTGAGCAGACAGAATCTAATGAAGCAGAACATAAACTCACAAAGTAGCCCAACAATTCCATTCCCACTCCCTAGCCAGGAGTGCACATGCATAGCCCCAAAGACACACTCGGTAACTGTCAAGTATTTATGTTAATAGCCAAAACTCAGTGACAAATAAATTGTTGAGTATTCATATAATGAAATTTTTTTTACAGCAAGGGTCAGTGTGCTTTTTCTGCAAGAGTCAAACAGAAATATTTTTGGTTTTTTGGACCATATAGTCAGGGAGCCCTGTTGCAACTACTCAACTTTGCATCTGGAGTACATTTACATAGACATTATGTAAATGAATGGGTGTAGCTTGTACCAATAAAACTTTATTTACAAAAACAAGCAGCTAGCCCACATGCTGTAATTTGCCTGCTACACGGTAATAAATATAAATGACTCATAACTAATACAACAACACAGACGAATCTCGCAAACATAATGTTGAGACAAAGAAGCCGGACACATGAGAGAATATACTAGATGATCCATTTTGTGAAGTTCAAAAATAGGTAAACCTGTGTAAATTAGGATAATAGTTACCTCTGAGGTGGTACTTATCTTTATATGTGTTACACTTATATAAAAAAGTAAAAAGTTGTGTTTTTTTTTTTTAATAAATAAAGAATACAGGCCAGGAGTATAAGTGGATGCTTTCTCAAAGCCCAGGCTCCCTGAACATCAACTACTCTGAGCAGCAGCAAGCCCTGAGCCCCCACAACGCACCATCCTGCAGCAGGCACATCCTAGTGTGATGTCTGCCCGGCAACCCAACCTTTGCTCGGAGTTCCAGGTGGGGCTGTGGCTAAGGACGGTGATTAGACAGAACACACAGGAGTGGCAGGAAGGGAATGCAATCCAGAGGGAGGGAGGAGAGTACCAGATGGTGGATGAAGAAACTGGTGGAAATAAGCCCCATGTTTTCATATCATCTGCTGGATAATTTATACGCGGAATAAAAGTCACATAAGCAGCTTAGAAACACAGTTTGGAAGGTCACTGAATGTGCCCTTTGGCAAAAAAAATGACATTTTAAAAGCTAGATAACTAGGGCTCTTAAAACACTGTTGAACACATTCGTTTCCAGTACAATTTTTTCCAGCTTTTCAAGTTGAGGAAGCAAATCTGACAGATAAAAGTCTTGACTTTCTAGGTCTGCATACTTCAGTTTCTACACCTTGTCTTCGTCTTAACCATCCATACCATGTCTAAAATTTAATTAGATACGTAACATCCCAGGGATCAGAGGACGCCGCTAAATTACCAGGGTTATGCCCAAATATATTGGGAGAGGCGGAGAATACAAAGATACCATGAACAACAAGATCATGGGCACATCATAAGGATTCACATTCTCTCTGCAGGTGCTTAGATCATGAGTGAAATAAAGAGCAAAGGAATAAAGAAAACATAAATGAAAAAAGGTGAAATCCATTCACTGTACTGCATTTACTGCATAACTGATATGTGCCAGAAACTGACCTAGATGCTGGAAACACAAAGGTAAAGCTCCTTTCTTTAAGGAGCTCACAGTTATAAAGAGGCTGACAAGCCTATGCATCAATAATTTAAGTTAAATGTCATAACAGTTACACCATATTCACAAGTGCTATGGAGCTAGAAATTAGGAGAGCATTATTATGGAGGAGGAGTAGGGAGAAAGGGTGAGGAAAGGAAGTTTTCCCATACATAGGAGGCAAGAGCTGAAGTGGGTTTTGAATGACTAAAGATGAGCAAGGTAAGGAGAGAGAGAAGAGCATCATTCTGGGCAGAGGGAGAGAGTGTGCAAAGGCAGGAACGAGCCAGTCCTCTCTGAGAAGTAACAAGGAATCTGCAGCAGCCAGAACATGGTGGACAAGCCAAGCCTGAGATGGCAGAGGAACCCATCACTTACACTAAGTTGGAATCTCGTTGTACAGGTATTACAAAGCCACGAGGGTAGGAACTGGGGGACGGAAATGGAACACAAGGAATAGAGGGGAGTGACGGGTCTCCAAATACACCGTCTTACCTAGTTTTGACATTCATAAACATGGTAATGCTTCACAAAATCAAGAAAAGCAAATAATTAGAATCAACCAGTATCTGGGGGTAATTAAAAATGAAACACAATCAGTGACAAATGGACTGCATGAAAAATGCACAACTTAACCACCCTTAAGGGAATGCAGGGGGAAAAGCTAACCTAGCGTCTTCGGAGACCGCTGTCTTGACTATAACTGAGGCTAGAGACAAAACAAAGAAAGAAAGAAGAAAGGCCAGAATGAACTCTGTGGTGTTGAACTCAAATCAGAGATTCATGCTTTTAAATATATATATTTCAACAGGTGATGACAGATACAGGCACACCTTGGAGAAACTGTGGGTTCAGTTCCAGACCACCACAAGAAAGCAAATATTACAATACACCAAATCAAATAAATTTTTTGGTTTCTCCATGCATGTAAGAGTTATGTTTACACTATGCTGTACTCAATAGAGTACAGTGTGAGATAGCATTATGTCTAAAAAATGAGCATACCTTAACTTAAAAATAATTTACAGCTGAAAAATGCTAACTATCATCTGAAGTTTCAGGGAGTCGTCATCTTTTCACTGGTAGAGGGTCTCGTCTGGATGCTGATGGCTGCTGACTCATCAGGGTGGTGGCTGCTGGCGGTCAGCGTGGCTGTGGCAATCTCTTAAAATAAGACAACAATGAAATCTGCTGCATCGATGGACAACTCCTTTCACGAACAATTTCTCAGTGGCATGTGAAGCTGTTTGATAGCATTTCACCCACGGCAGAACTTCTTTCAAAACTGGAGTCAATCACCTCATATCCTGCACTGCTTTATCAACTAAGTTCACGTAATATTCTAATTTGTTTTCTGTCATTTCAACAATCTTCACAGCATCTTCACCAGGAGTAGATTTCATCTAGGGGCGCCTGGGTGGCTCAGTCGTTAAGCGTCTGCCTTCGGCTCCGGAGTTCTGGAATCAAGCCCCACATCGGGCTTTTCCACTGGGAGCCTGCTTCTTCCTCTCCCACTCCCCTGCTTGTGTTCCCTCTCTCGCTGGCTGTCTCTCTGTCAAATAAATAAATAAAATCTTAAAGGAGTAGATTTCATCTCAAGAAACCACTTTCTTCACTCATCCATAAGCCTCTCCTCATCAGTTTAAAGTTTGATCACAAGATCGCAGCAATTCAGTCCCATCTTCAGGCTCCACTTCTCATTCCATTCTCTTGCTGTTTCCATCATATTTGCAGTTACTTCCTCCACTGAAGTCCTGAACCCCTCAAAGTCCTCCATGAGGGTTAAAATCAACTTCTTCAAAACTCCTGTTAATTAATGTTGGTATTTTGACCTCTTCCCATGAATCATGAATGTTCTTAATGGCATCAAGAATGGTGAATCCTTTTTGGAAGGTTTTCAATTTCCTTTGCCCAGATCCATCGGAGAATCACTATCTGTGGCAGCAATAGCCCTTATGAAATACATTTCTTAAATAGTAAGACTTGAAAGTTGAAATGACTCCTTGATCCGTGGGCTGCACATGGATGTTGTGTTAGCAGGCATGAAACCATTAACCTTGTTGTCCGTCTCCATCAGAGCTCTTGGGTGACCAGGGGCACTGCCAACAAGCAGTCATATTCTGAAAGGAAATTTTTTTCTCTGAGCAGTTTTCAACAGTGGGCTTAAAATACTCTGCAAACCATGTTGTAAACAGATGTGCTGTCACCTAGGCTTTGTTGTTCCATTTAGAGAACATGGGCAAAGTAAATTTAGCATCATTCTGAAGGGTCCTAGGATTTTTTAGAATGGTCAGTGAGCACTGGCTTCCACTGAAAGTCACCAGCTGTGTTAGCCCCCTAACAGGGGAGTCAGCCTGGCCTCTGAAGCTTTGAAGCCAGGCGCTGAATCCTCCTCCCTTGCTACGGAACTCCCAGATGGCATCTTCTTCCAATAGAGGGCTGTTTACACTGAAAACCTCTTGTTCAGTGCATCTTCAGGAATGATCTTAGCTGGATCTTCTGCATAACGTGCTGCAGCTTCTCCATCAGCACTTGGGGCTTCACCCTGCGCTTTGATGTTATAGAGATGGCTTCTTTCCTTAAACCTCATGACCCAGCCTCTGCCAGCTTCAGGCTTTTATTCCGCAGCTTCCTCACCTGTCTCAGGCTTTATAAAATTGAAGAGCGTTAGGGCCTTGTTCAGATTAGGCTTTGGCTTAAGGGAAAGTTGTGGCTGGTTTGATCTTCTACCCCGACCACTAGAAGTTTCTCCGTATCAGCAATAAGGCTGTTTCATTTACTTATCATTCATGTGTCTACTGGAGTAGCACTTTTAATGCCCTTCAAGAACTTTTCCTTTGCAGTCACAACTTAGCTTTTTGGCACAAGAGGCCTAGCTTTTGGCCTATCTCAGCTTTCCACATGCCCTCCTCACTAAACATAATCATTTCTAGCTTTTTATTTAAAGTGAGAGACATGCCACTCTTCCTTAACACTTAGAGGCCAGTGCTAGGTTATTAATTAGTCTAATGTCAAAGTCTCAAGGAATAGGGAGGCCTAAGGAGAAGGAAAGCGATGGGTACAGGCTGGTCAGTGGAGCAGTCAGAACACACACAACATTTATCAGTTAAATTTACCCTCTTATATGGGCATGATTTATGAGGCCCAAAACAATTACAACAGTTACAATTATCACTGACCACAGATCACCATAACAAATATGATAATAATGAAAAAGCTTGAAATATTGTGAGAATTTCCAAAATGTGACAGAGAGACATGAAGTGAGCCAATGCAGTTGGAAAAATGGAGCCAAAAGACTTACTCAAACAGGGTTGCCACAAACCTTCAATTTATAAAAAACACATTATCTGTGAATTGCAATAAAATAAAGCACAATGAAACGAGGTATGCCTGCACTGTTATTCTTTCTTAAAATTCATTACTACCACTATTTATTTTGTAACCCAACCTGTCCCAGATCTGGCCAGTGGAAACCCCTTCAAGATGGCTTCTAGGTCATTTTCAAATGACCCTACCATTCTCTGAGCATTTCCTTAACTTTCTGAAAATAGACGTTTCAGTCTCATTTTGTACTTTCTTTCCCTGAAACGAGCCAAGGAGTCCTGGTTCCTTTTATTAGAAAGTGGTATTTAAAAATCAAAATCCCAAGTGCTAGATGGGTTCATTGCCAGTGGGGACTACTCTGAGACACTCTCACAGTGACAGAGGTGGGGAGTACACATGTCTATGTGCTTACACATACACACACGCACACACACTAGTATCTATAGCCACAGGACTTCTCAAGGCACAAGACAAGGTGGTTACATATAAAGTTTACATGAAAAGTCAAAGGCTCAAGAAGAATCAAGATACTCCATAAGAAGAAGATGGTAGGGAGGCACCTGCCCTACCAACTATCAATTCCAACATAGCAGGAATTGTAGATTAATACAGGAAGGTTGCATTATTTAATAATGGTACTTGCACAGGTGTATTATTCATGTGGGGGGAGGGATCAAATTGAATCTCTATTCCACTCTCTATAGAAAAATCAATTCTAATTTAACTAAAGACTTGCATATAAAAGGCAGGATTATAAAACTTTTAGTAGACAATAAAATAGTATTTTACAGTTTCAGAATAGGTTAGCAACATAAAAAAGAAAAACCATAAAGAAAAAGAAATTCATTCTACATTAAAATAAAAAAACTTCTGTTCATTAAAAGTCACCATAAAAAAAAGGCTAAACCACAAATTATAAAACATATAACCAACAAAACAATAAGTATCTAGAATAGATCTTTTATGACTTTCTAAGAAAGATAATCCAAGAGAAAAATGGACAAAAGTTAAAGAAGAAAATATAAAAGGTCCTTACATACATAAAACGATAGCTTCTTTAGTAATTAGTTTGGAAACACAAATAAAAAGCACATTTACACACCCATTGACTTGAGTAAATTTAACAAGTGAGACAATGGCCCAGATGTGGCGTTCCACAGATGTGGAGAAGTGCAAATGTTCAGACTCTGAGGTGGGAGTTGTACATTGGTACAATCACCATGGAACACAGTCAAGCATGGGTATATCTTAGTGGCCAATAATTCCACTCCTGAGTTTATGGTCACCAGGAGAACTGTCACCCAGAGACAAATACAATTGTTCCTAACCACAGAAAAGTGCAAACAACCCGAATTCCAACAGAACAGGAAAATAAAATGTGGTTTTGTTTGCAGCAAAATCAGTGAACCTGATGCTAAATGCATGAATGTGGAAAAATTCAAGGGGACAATCTCCCTAAATACTTGTACAACAAAGAGTTAGTTACATACAAAATTTTAACAAATTAGATTACAAATTCACTAAAGGCTGGGTCAATACCACTTAATAGTCATTAGAAGCCTCCTACGGTTTTACGCTCGGTATTGTGGATGTTTCCAAGACATAGACCATTAAGTCCTCCAAGAGATAATAATATAATTCTCTACAGCTTTGCACACAATATTGAGCCCATGGCAAACATTAGATTAAACAAAACAAAAAACTGTAGCTCTCGTTTGTTACTTAAAGAAGAAGATACTTATTGCCCAAAGCACAATTAAAACACTTGAGAATGCATCATCCACACTGTAGTTTTTCAAAAGAAAAAATATATATATTTAAAGAAAAGACAAAAAAAAACCCTATTAATTCTGTCCGTCGGCTACCAGGACAGAGGAGATTGCTTCTCTTAGGCTCGTACCAATTGGACTACTGATTCCTTTAAAAATATGTATTACGACAGTATAACTTTCTTCAAAAATTAATAACTTCTCAAGTCAATACTATGAGATTAAAAACAAAACATGTGTACCAACACAACTGCTCAGAGCTGTAGCATTAAACCTCTAATAGTGATCAACACTGGTGTCACCCACCATTTGCTCAGCTGACCTGGCCGGAGGTTCAAGGGAGGTGCTCCCTAAGGAACCACAGTCAAAGCCAAAGTCACTTTGCACCATAAGGTTCACACACTTCAACAATGTGGAAAAATCCCAAGCTATGCATTTTAAACTTGGCATCAAAGATATAATGTATTTTTCTTGATCTTAAATGTCATAAATAGTGTTCAGAACTTAGACTCTTATGGTCTATATTTTATATGGGTAGGAATATGTACAAAATCCTTAAAACGAATCGTAAGTCACATAGAGACATCAAGTGACAGTTCTACCTGATTCACCTCTAATGCTTTTTATTTGCTTTCTAACAGCATTATTTTAAAAAGAGCAATTCCAGAGCCCATAGAAGAGATTTCTATTTTAAGCGGAGGTAACAATCTTTCCTTATGTAAAAAGCAATTACACTGGGTAAGAGACAAAACGAAGTGCTGGGACCCACACTAGCAGTAGGCCGGGGAAAGCATTCGCTTTCATTCTCAAGGGTATGCCCTAAGTGTATCAGTCTACCAGTCACTGAATTTATTAAGCCATAATTTTGCTACACGAATTTGTCATTCTTTCCTTTAGAGAACACTGAATAATCAGAAGGCAATGTTTGCTATCCTCTCTACAGTAACAACTGTGCATTTGGCCTGAATTCTAAATAACCAGGTTCTTTTGAAATTCAGCCAATATACAGATCTTTTCACTAAAAATAAGCACGAAGGAAACAGGCTCAAATCATAAATGTCATATTTATAACTACTCAACATGGGAGAGAACAGCCTTCTCCAATAATTTGGATAAACATGCACAGACCTCACCATCACTGTACGTGCTCTACTGCCACTGAAAACAGAATTGTTAAGAACTTGAAGCATAAATATTCAATTGGATGTTTGATGACATCAGCACTGGTGGCCTCAAATCTATCGACAGAATGCTTAACCGACTACATGGTGTCTTTCTATACTGGTTAAGCCTACATTAGGAGTGATAGTGGCTACACAGTGCTCAGTTATTTAATCAAACACTAATTGAGGTGTTGCTGTGAAAGTATTCTGTAGATGTGATTAACAGCTATCATCAGTTGACTTCAAGTAAAAGAGATTAACCCCGATAATGTGGGAAGGCCCCATCCAATTAGCTAAAGGCATTAATCCCAAAGACTGAAGTTTCCTAAAGAATAATAATTCCTCAAACCATCAGCATTAACTTCTGCCCTAGTTTTCAGCCTGCTGGTTTACCCCACCGATTTCAGACCTGTAGCCCCCACAAATACATGAGCCACTTCTTTCAAATAAACCTAAATGTCCCTCCAAACTGCAGTGTGTATATACAAGGGAATATTACTCAGCCATAAAAAGGAAGAAATCCTATTATATGCAATAACATGGATGGACCTTGAAGGCATTATGCTAAGCGAAATAAGTCAGACAGAGAAAGACAAATACTATATGATCTCGTTTATGTATGAGATCTAAAACAAAACAAAACTGAATTCATAGAAAAAGAAATCAGACTTGTAGTTATCAGAGGCTGGGGGGGGTGGACTTGGAGGAAAGTGGTCAAAAGGTACAATCTTCCAATCTTCCAGTTATAAGATACGTAAGTACTAGGGCTGAAATGTACAACATGATGACTACAGGTAACACCTCTGTATGATATAAGGGGAGGTTGTTCAGAAAATAAATCCTAAGAGATCTCATCACAAGGAAAACATTCTGTTTCCTTTTTTTCTTTCTTTTTACTGTTACCTACATGAGAAAATGGGCATTAGCTACCCTGTTATGGCAATCATTTCACAATATATGTAAATCAACCACCATGCTGTGCGCCTTAAGCTTATACCGTGATGTGTGTTGATTATCTCTCAAACCAGGGGAAAATACACTGTAAATATATGTATAATATATATACATGTATATGCACAGGTGTGTATTCCTATCGATTCTGTTTTTCTAGAGTCTTGACTGATATGCTGGGCAAAATGAGAATCCCACTACGAGTTTTAAAGGTTTTGGTCATACAAAGAAAGAAACACCTTAATTTAATTCAGTTTACCTAGGAAAACAAGGGCATCACTAGCCTACCAGAAGACCACACCTAGTGACTGAGACACTCCCCACTGACTAAAATAGAAGCAGACTTGAGAGAAGGGCACCACAGTACCAGTATGACAAAATGCTGCGGCAAGAACAGGGGAACAGGAGTTCTAACTTGGGGTCTGGAGAAGGGGCAGGAGAGCAGGAAGGAAACTGGGCAAAACAGAGAAGGCCATACCACAGCAGAGATGTCGAGGTCAGAACTTATTCAGCTGACCTTTTTAATTCAGCTCACAGTATTTCAGAACTTACTAAAGTGTCGCAAGTGTTTGACCATGTCTATCCCATCTAACTGTTCACAACACCGTTAAGGGGCACATACTACTATTGCCCACAATTCTCAGGAGGGTCGGGGAAGCTGAAGGTGACGTGGCTACTACGTGGTACAGGATCCCAATTTTGAACCTAGGCATGAGACTGAGCTACTGAGCTGTAAGTTTCCCTAACAGTACTTCCCAGGCAGAACGATGGGGCAAAAACCTTCCAAACCCAAGAATCTTATGAGCAATGCCATAAACATACCAAAAGTAAATGGCAAACTACATTCGATGTCTGTCGACGGAGAGGGGACTGAGAGAAAACTGCATGAGCAGAAACAGAAAGGTGAAACTGTATAAAAAGAGAGTTCTGGCTCAAAACTGCTAATAACTCACAAATTTACCTTTTGACCTTCCTCCCATCTCAAATTTTGTAAGAAATATAAAAACACAAATAAATGCACAGAAATCACAGGAAATCCCAGTACAGATGGCACTGGCAGATCAGAGTAGTGACAAAGTGTAAGAAATAGAAAGCATACTGAAGCTGACTGAAAATGGAATCCAACAGAACTGAAAGACCCGTTAGAAACAAGAGGATGGACCTCCAAATAAATGTTCCTAGGAGACTGCAGGAAACCTAACAAACTAGAGTCAGCAGAAATACACCTTGGATGGTGAGGCGGGTCATTAAAGAACATGACACCTGCATCGGTCCCTTCCCCATGAGAACGTATTGGGGGGTATTAGCCCCTGGATTAAAGCCATGAGAAACACTCACAGTGATCTTTAGGAAATAAAAGTAATGAAGGGTAGATCACAGCAGATCACGTAGGTCTCACAGCTGGATTCTACACCCCAGAGAAGCTAGACGACGTTCCACGACTAACAACGAAGCTCACCTGCACTCAGAAGACAAGTAACCCACACAGCTTATGGCAAACACCCCACCACTACGGCTTGCCCGCCCACACACACCACCAGGTGGACAGAGCCTCTACGACAAATGCTGAATTCAACCTTCCGGCTCTGTCATTTACTACAAATAAATCTATGAGGAACCACCAAGGGAGTTTAAAACATGACACCCCAAAACATGCCGATTTGGTATACTGACTTTTTGGACTTAAAAAAACCACAAGTGCACAAAAGGCACACTGACCTCCCCTCTTCTTCCTGAGAACACGAGATAAAACTCCCATATGCAAACTCCTATCCCTGTACCTGGAAGAAAAGGACATTCTGATCACCAGAGATAGGGAGTGGAGGCTGAGAAGAATCTGTACAAACAAATCTTTTCAAAATAAAGCCTATTATCTTACTTTAGCCTCCCTCATACATTTTAGTTTCTTTTCCACAACCTAATGTAGAAACAGGCCCCAACAGTTCTTCAGGTCTTCATTTTCCTACTAAAGCTCCCATGTACATGTTTAAAAAAAATATATATATATATATGCTTTTCTAATTTGTCTCATGTCAACTTAATTCTCAGGCCCAGCCAGAGACCCTAAAGTTAGGTAAAGTTTTACCTCCCCTACACAATCACTATCCACCCCGGAAAAATCAGCAACATGGAAAGAAACATCGAATTCAAGAATGCCAAAGAAAAGAGAGTTAAAATGAAAAAACAAAGAACATGTTTCTAAAAGGATAATAAATTTCCTCAAGAAATTCAAGGAAATACGATATCTGCACACAAAAAAAGAAAAAACAAGTGTTTTTGGTTAAAATAAAATCATCGGGAAATAAAGTAATGAAGGATAGATCACAGCAGATCATGTAGGTCCGACAGCTGGATTCTCACCCTGGATCCCCCCGCCCAGTGAACGTCCCGGGCTCTGTCCATTATCCCCTCCCTTTGGCTTTGTCCCTTTTGCCTATTAACAAGTCCAAATCTCCCTTCATTCATAAAAAGCTTTTCCCTTGACCCAGATCTCTCTCCGAAATAAAGAAGCAATGAGGTAAGAAGGTGTCCATGATGATTTGGAAGTTCCTCACTTAAATAACTGGGTGGACGGTTCTCCCATTAGGTGAACAGAGACAGAAGGGAAGAACGGGAGATGGACAGGGGAGTGCCTGATAACAGCACAGAACATATAAAGCGCCTTTTCAGAAAGAGCTTATAAACTCGGAGCCTATATACTGAACTTGGTCCACAGACATATTTTTTTTGGCCCACGCAGTGTTTTAAAAAATTCAACCCATCCTTTAAAATTCAGCCTGTTTAACGAGCAAATCCTCATTTACAGTTTTTCTTTAAAAAAAAAAAAAAAAAAAAAACCCTGGGAGATCTGGTAACCTTGGGCCCACATTCCCACAAAGCATCGAACGGCTGGACCTAAGGAGCCTGCATGGGGCCTGCGAGCTCCCCTGCCCGCTGTCCGCAGCTCTGTCTTCCCGACCCTGAGCCTATGTCAACGCCATTTATCACTCCACTTACTCTGCTGTTTTTCCTAGTGTAGGAAAATATTTTTTCTTACCCTGAGGCCTGCTTTTACTCACTGACATTGTTGGCCAGGCGCTTACCACACCAGGCCAATCTGCTGTTGAAGCAGAGTCGAGAAAGGAGTTGAAAATATGGGTCTCTGGCTATTCATGGGAGACAGGGCTTGAGGTGTGCTTTAAGGTGGGTCTGAAATAGGTTAAGAGGAAGAGGGCTGAGCTCACAAAAGAGAATGCATAGAAGAAGACAGCAACCATGGATGGAACTCTAGGAAATGCCAGAATTCAAGACGGTAAAAGAAAGGTAACAGTAAGTGAAAGGTAAGTTCAAGGAGTGAGATATTCAAGAAGGATTTAAGTATGTGGCCGGTGCATAGATTACAGCAAAAATTCACTCAGCTGTGACACTAGCACAGCAGAGAGAGATCGGAGTCCCCCTAAGGTAACTTATTGAATGACCAAATCAACAAACAACATCAATCAACATCTACAACAAAATCAACTTGAACTACCTGGGAAACCAGACTACTCAGCAAGTGGTTAAGGCAGAAATAGCAGGATGTGTCTCTGAATTACTGTCGATGTCAATACCATCACCAAGTTCTCGAGAGCCATTTTTCATTGGCCAGAATTATCATAGGGTATCTAAATTACTTAAGTTTTATCTTACCTGTTAAAAAAGTTCCAAAAGAAAAGGCAGAAAAAAATACTAGGAACAATTCAACAACAAAATTTTCCTCAAATTTTTCCATGTAAGAGAATAACTTGTACTACTAAACAAAACTGGTCAGTTAAAACAAGGGAAGAGTACTACATTTTCCTGCAAATTTCTACGGAACAAGGAGAGTAAAAGTCCATTTCACATTAGATTTGTAAGAATGTAAAGTATCTCACTGGCAAAAGCCACCAGACTGAACAAGCAGCAATACCTCCGCACGTATGGTCTAAAAAGATGACAATCTGGAAATTCTACCATCTAAGACAGGGATCTCTGTTATGTCTTTTGTACTAGATTACAAGATAGAGAACTGGGATATAAAACACTGACATCAATTTTAAAAAAATACAAATTCAATATTAAACATATGTGGAAGTGTTCACCCTCATTAACAATCAAGAAATACACATTAAAGCAAAAGTGAAGTAGTCACCATTTTAGAACTATCAAATTACCACAGTAACAGTTTGTATACTTATAACTATCCAGTGAAGGGGGGCAGAATATGGGACCCCAAAATAATGCCACTTTGCCATGTGAATGAAAGCAATCAAAGCCTAAAGACTCAGGAAGAGTTGGGGGGTTTTGTTGTTGTCTTTTTGTTTTTTTCACCTATCCCTTACCTATCTGAAAGAGTTTCAATAGAGGCCCTGTACTAGCAAGGGAGCTAAGAGCAAAGATAATGTTTTATATCAGAAAGACTTATCTGCATGGCCTGGTAAACATTTGTTCACCAAACATCTGCTCTTCTCATCTTCCTGGGATTTGTCTTCCCTCCCTTGAGGACCCTAGACCCCTGTTCCCTTCTCCTGAGCTCATAAGAATGGAATCTAAGCCCCAATTCCCTGTCTGCCAGGGAACCTCTCATGTACTCACGGCTCTTAAACATACACAATTAAATTTGTTTTTCTCCTGTTCGTCTGTCTAATGTCCATTTAATTATTAGACCAGCCAAAGAATCTAGAAGGGAAAAAGGAAAAAATTTCCTCCCCTGCAGTTTTGGCACCCAAAGTAGGGCTCTCCACTGGCTGGACATTACATATTCTGGGGCTGCTGAAGCTGACAGGATCCCAAAGAAAGTAAGGATTCTTACTGCACCAGTCCCCCGGGGTCTCTGCCTGCAGGGTCATGTGGAAGTGAGAGTAGTAAGAGTCTTTTTTTCCCCCTAAATTCAAATCAGCAGGAGAAAATATGAATTCTGTGTGAATTAGTTCCTTGGGTATAGCAACTCCAGTAATGATTTGTTATGAGTACTCTTATTTTCTTTTGACCCCCTTCCTCTTAGAGATGATCACTGGTTTCTTTTATCTCTGTCTTCCGCTTTGTTTGTAATAAGAAGAAAAACCATAGGGCAGAATGCAGGCATAGGTCTCATAAGCCTGTTGTTCAAGCCAGCCTCACAGAACGGTAAGTTCACAGTTCTCACCAGACCAGGGTCTGTTTAGACAAACTTAGCTATGGGAGCCCTGTGTAAAAACCAGTTGAGGTTGTCCTTTTGTCTCGCGCTAAGCCCTGAGAGCTTGCCTTTGTGACCAGTGAGAATGTTCTCTCTGGTCTCCACCATCCAAAATGTGCAGGTACTGATGTGCAACTGGTGACCAGTCAAACAGACTAGGATTCCAAGACACAAAGTCACAAGCAGCACCCTCTTTGTCCAGCCATGCCAGGTTTTAGGGCTTTGTCATACAGAGTCCTGGCTCATAAGGGGACTTTGTCTTCTCAACCTTCACTGTCCTGTCAGTGCTAGAAATGTCCCATTCTGACAGTGCTGCCCCATGTCACAAATTCCCAGGTCTTGCTTCTTCCACTATACCATTCTTACTGCCTGTGACACAGAAGGTCTTCCCTTTCCTAGGCTAACTCAGAGAAAGAATTTTCTGGATCTGGTAAGGGTTGCATCTTTTGCATCCTCTTTTGGGACACCTCTTGTTTCCATCGTTAAGCCATAAAAAGTCTTACTGGTTTGTGTCACTACTGAGATTAAGATAAGATCCTACCTGTCAATGTCCATATTGAACTGGCTATATGTGAAAGAAAAAAATGTTTAGAGCCCTCTCATCCTACAGAAAGACAAAATTAATAAGAGACCACAAAGGAATATAATGGCTAACTTTAAAGTCTGCCTTAATAAGATGAAAGAACAGAAATTAGACTTAGTACCAAAACTGGCATCCGCACCCAACATAAATTCTCTATCTTAAAATCCAGCCCCATCTCCTCAGCAAATTCCCTTAGCTCCCAAATCCTTCTTCCCTCCTCAAAAAAAAATCCCTTAAACACCCAATTGCCTATTTTAGCTTCCCTTTCCCTAAAGATTTACAAAGAGCTCTCCAGCCTAATCTCTAGGCCCACAGTACTCATGGGAATGCTGCAAGCCAGGAAGTGAATTTAGCAGAAGCACCCAGACTACAGTAAGGCTCGCTCTGCTGGGCTCTAGAATTAGGCTCTGCCAGCTTCAGGCCTTCCTATGTAAGATCCTTTGTGGATATATCCTAGGTCCCCCCAACCACAAAGAATTCATGTCCCATGAATAGGAACATCTTTTAAATCATAAAGCCCATCTAATTCCACTTTCAGAAGATCCAACCAAATTTAAAGAGAAATTAAAAAGGCAAATGGCCATTCAAGCTCCACTCAACAAGGACCTTGTTTAGCTGCTATGAAGTGTTCTTCCCACCCACAATTATACTGTAGTTATCAGACAAGCCAGGGCCCCCTGGGGAGGATGGGGGGGGGGGACTTCACACACACAAAAAAACAAACCAGATGGTCCCAAATTCTCCCAGGCCTCCCGCGAATGACCAAGAAATGTCTCAGCTGGGGGCTGATACTCAGGGGCTAATAGAAACATTCGTAGAGGCTTTCCTCTCTAAGGTGAACTGGTTCAAGGTTAAACTGGTTCAAGGTTAAATTGTGCACACAGAAAGGAGAGCATCTGAAGGCCTCTGCTGAACACTTTATAGACTTTTCAAAGGCATACTTCACTAACCCCTGAAGCTCCAGGACACAGAAATCTTTTAATTTCCACCTCAGTAGGGCACTTTCTCCCTAGTTTAAAAAGACAAATTCAAAATAACATGCTTAGCTAGGTTAGTTAACCTCCAACTATTACAATGGAAGTAGCTACCCAATCCTTTGAAGATACCCTTGCAGGAATGCGAGAGAAAAAGGGTGAACAGCAATAATTCTTGATTTACAACTTGCATCTTGAGAGAACCAAAAGCTTAACTCTGAGAGCAACTCAAAACCCACTCAGATCCTTTCCTGTTTGCCTTCAGACATTAGCAGATGGTGCAAAACACGAAGACACTACAAGCACAATTGTCCTGCACGTGAGGAACAGTAAAAACTTAAATAGTAATTACTCCAGGCTTCTGATGAAAGACAAAGATATCCCAAACTAGGTGAAAATGTACATTCTTTCCCTGTCCCTTGAAAATGTAAATCTTACCGTTGTCTTTAAAATGTAAACACCCCAGTAGATAACTAAACACAGTCCACAATCTCCTAAAATGAAGGGGGCAAACGTGTGTGATTTTTAAAATACAAATTGCAACAAAGGCGCTCTTGCCCAACCTACCGCACAGCCTCCGTGAAATTACTTCTCATGGACAAATATAAATCTTAAAATCCTTCTCTATGTGAGGCACCCGGGTGGCTCAGTCAATTGGGCCTCTGACTCTTGATTTTGGCTCTGGTTATGATCTCAGGGTTGTGGGATCGAGCCCCATGTCAGGCTCCACACTTGCCAGGGAGTCTACTTGACATTGTCTCTCTCCCTCTGCCCTCTCTGTCCCTACCCTCCGCACTCACATGCACACTCTTCCTCTCTCTCTAAAATAAATAAATCTTTAAAAACAAACAAGTCTTCTCCACAAATATTAGTAAACAGCTTTAACCACTTAAGTGGATAACCTTAACTTGCTCCTCTGCCAGAGACACAGTTATTTATAAACTCGTGAGTTTTGTATTATACCTGATTCATAACTAAAATTTTAGAACAGAAGCTGCAGGAAGATCTCTGTTTGCATCTGTGTGTTTAAAAGAGCTCTACTTAACTAGCCTAAGACACGTAAGTGCCTATAAATTAAGTATTTCTAAATCTCAGAAATATGATAGGAACTAACCCAAATGTCTTTTAAGTTCACATGATCTAGGGTAATTTTGTCGAGAGCTAGTTTAAGTTTGTCGGTTCAATTAATACAGACCTGTCTTTAAAGTTATCAGCATTAAGTATAATACTTTTATTCTACCTAGCTTTACTAAAAGTCAAATAAGCTCATGTTACAGCTGTTAAAATTTGCCATCAAGAAAAATAACTGAATATGATGGCTAATTTAATCGCTCATGAAATCTTCATAAGTAATCTAAATATGATTGTTAAAAACAAGTGAATTAAATAGATGTAAGTGGGGCAAGAGTTTTTAGGTGAACTTTTCAGCAATAATTATGTTTTATGGTATGTCTACTTAAAAACAATTTCCCAAATCTTTGGTAACTTCCACCAATAGTTTTGCTAAATTAAGTTAAATGATGGAAATTCACTCAATATCTAGATTATTTCCAAATAAGATAAAATACTGAACATTAGTTACAGGTTTTTTTATTTTTGGCTTATTACAGAGAAACTAAAGATAAATTTGGGTGTTGTTAAGCATGTCTTCTGCCACACTGAAAGACTGTATTATGAGGCAGCTTATAATTCTAGAAATTATAAAATGTTACTCATAAATTTTCCAGGAACACACAACTGTCCACTTCTTAATTTTCATTAGAAATTAACTTTTTAAGGGTTGGAAATTCTAATATAGATAAATAAAGCTACTAGAAATAACTAGGGAAATATCTCTGTATGCAAGCAAAGTAAGATGTGTGTTTTTGGTAAGCAAAGGTACGAGGGGTAGAGATACATTTTGTTGAGGGAAAAGAAAGTAATTCTGTCCTAGAGAAAAGCTGGTCATTTCAGAAGGAAAAGAGGAAAAAATATAGTCAAAATCTGAATAGAGATAAAAAATAAAAGTTGCAGGTTTATGGAAAAGGAATCTTGGGAAAGAAATTTTATGTGTGGTCAAGCTGGCTAAGACTGGAATGGATTAAAAATTAATTTTAATATCAAAAGTCCTGGTGCAAAATCAACAAAATCAGAATGTGGTTATCTCTTTGTTAAAAGGACAGGTTTTCTTTTTCGTTCTTTTTTTTTTTTTTTTAAGATTTTATTTATTTGACAAAGAGAGAGCATGCACACGAGAGAGCACAAGCACGGGGAGCAGCAGAGGGAGAAGCAGGCTACCCGCTGAGCAGGGAGCCCGATGTGGGACTCGATCCCAGAACCCTGGATCATGACCTGAGCGAAGGTAGACGCTTAACCGACTGAGTCACCCAGGCACACCAAAAAGACAAGGTTTTCTTGGACTTTTTGGTCTGCTGTTGGTAACAGATGGTAGAAAGTTTCTTTACCTTTTAAGTAAATTTTCCTGGAAAGCAAAGATTTTGTATCTTACCAAAATAATTTAATGTGCTTCGTGTTGCCTTTACCAGGTCTTTGATTACTTAAGAAAACCCAACTTCTGAATGTGAAGGGGTAAGTTTTATTCACTGTGTAACTTCTGTATTTGCCTTTAAAAACTTCTATTGGCACTTTGGTTAAATAGATAATTAAGCATTAGTTCAAACTGATCCATGATCCTATTCAGTCTAATGTTCAAAGCTTTTGATGTTTTGACAAACTTCCCAAAAATCAAATTCAAAATGAAGTCTTTCTGACCTTGAACTAACTTTAGGATTTTTCAGAGGGCCCTGCAACATCTCAAAAGATGTGTTCTCTTTCTTTATGAAAAAAAAAAGAGAGAGAGAGAGAGGTGTTACACAAATTAGGCTTATCTGGTGTGTTAAATTACATGGGAAGCACTGTCAAATAAGTGATGATAAACATTCTTAGGTTATATTGTATAGGTAAGGGTTATTGATATAAGTGTTCTAGAAATTGTATGAAATTCCTAAAAAAAACTCATATGTCCTAATATAATGTTATCACTTGTAGGTCTAGTTATTATCTTAAAATGTTGTATGTCACAGAAATAACCAAATTTCCTTGTCAATATCATTATGATGAACTCTTGTTAGACCTTTAACCATAGCTTTTTAAGTCTCTGTCATTTACAGACAGCTACTGTTTTATTCTGATGCTTTTGCAAAGACATTTCATCTTCAGAGAGATTCATGGGAAGGACTGGCAAGTAGTCTAGAGTACAGGTTTCTGATCACTTTAAGATCATACTGGTGACTGGGCAAGAATTTACAGAACTCTAATGAAGAAACTGGTAGCTTCATAAAACTGCTAATGAAAGATCAAGATTAATAAGAATGAATTTCATGGGACTGAATGAATGGGTGAGAATAATTCTAATTTTTATTACTTTTTGTTTCAAACACTGCTCATTCTCTTACGTTTTGTTTTTTCAGATTTAAGGAAACTTTTTTTCTCTTAAGCTATCAGCAATTTGTAAAATGTATATTTGTGAACAAAGATAAAAAATTTATTTTTTTCTCCTTACCTGATCCCTCCAGAGTTCAAAAACTCTTAGTGAGTATTCTTATTTTCATGGCAATATAGTTACTTCCATAAGTTCAATAAGAATCTGTTCTCCTTATAACAGGACACACTTGGAAACTGGTCATATTACCCAGGCTTTGACTGGGAAGTCATGTTTGAAAGAGACACAAACAGACTCAGATATGACCAGACAGCTTTAAGAAAATAAGGCTGACTTTTTGAAGCCTTAAATAAAGCCCACGGGAAAAATCCAACCGATACTTGCTAACAGAGCTCCTGGCAGCCTTACCAGGTGAGTAAAGAATGTCACTTCCTGGCAAGCACAAAATCTCAGGATACTTTGGGGACCTCAAGAAGAAAGGAATTAATCCAAATCTATAGGTATTAAGCTAAATTTGATGGTAAGTCATTGGCCTGGCTTCCTAGCTTTGAAAGACTTTTACAAGTCTAAACTGAGGTTCCTTATAAAAAAAAGTCCAGCAAAGCAAATTAAGAGTCTATACAGTCAATCACTATTCTTGCTGCACTTATATAAATAACCAGGCCAAGTTTAATGCAAACAAATTAGATTTACTGTTGACAAATAGGGGGGTGATTATAGAGAGAAAAAATATGCTTCAGTAATACACCTTTGTGGGTATCAAATTCTAGTGCTGTTGATTGCTTTTAAGGTTCTGTTTGCTACCTATAAAATGGACTAGATTCTGAATTCTTATAGTTCCTTCCAATATTTGGCCACAACTCTCCAAACTAATAATTCCAATTTTTCTCCCACACTTCGGACTTGGAATCACAGAAAACTAACAGTGCTCTTTCCCTGAAGCCACGCAAGCTAAAGTGGGTCAACTTGATATCAACTATTGCGAAATCACCACAACAGTTCATGTACAGAAAATCTCCATGCCTCTTGCTGTGTAGGACACTCAGGAAGATCAGCAGAGACATTCACCTGCAAACCAGGAAAATCTATTTCAGGTTGCCACTGCCTCCCCCTGTTCTATCTGAAGATGCTTCAAGCCTAACATCTGGAAATTTCAACTGGCTACTCTCAGAACTTAGAAACTGGGATGACAGTCTCCCCCAATTAACCACGGTTTTTTTCTTTTGTTTCCACAAAACTGCTTCTTACTCCATGCCTGACTGTTTTCCTGACATCAGTTTAGCTGAACTGACCTACTGTCAGGACTCACAGACTGGTCCGATGAGATGGAGCAATCTGCCAACTCACCCTCTGAACTGCGACAGCTCTCAGGGGAGTTTCAAAGGTGACACTGGAGTGCAGTGGAACCCACTTTGGCTCCACTAATGTCGAGTATTTAGAGCTGAAGGCAATCAAGGCCTACAGACTCAGAAAGAGGGGTTTAGTTCTGTTTTGTTTTGCTTTTACCTCTCCATTAACTGCCTAAAATAATTTAGATAGAGGGCCTGTACCCAGAAGACGACCAGTATCAAAGATAACTTTTTATGTGAAAAAGTTGTATCTGCATGGCCTGGCAAACGTTGGTTCACCAAACATCTGCTCTTCTTGTCTTCCTGGGATTTGTCTTCTCTCCCTTAGGGACCCAGACCTGTGTCCCCTTCCCCGTAGCGCCTAAGAATGGACTGCTGAGGAGCTTCTCATATCTCTGAGACTTCCATACATATGAAATTAGATTTGTTTCAGCCAAAGGCCCTAAAATGTAAGAAGAGAAATGCTTTCCTAATGTAGATTAGGAAAATAATTCTTATATCGGTGATACTAGTAAGCCTGAATTAAAACTGCTTGCAGCGTTGTAAATTGGGGTAACACCTTTAAAAACAGGTCATGTTGAGCAAAATGCTCATCACCCTTGTCACCAATGGCACTCCTGGAAATGGATCTTTTGTCAATAATACAACAGAAGCAAAAGGTTATATGAATGAATATATGCTCTACTCCAATGTTTTTTAAACAAAGCACAAAGAATCTGGAGACAAGTCAATTGTCCAACAATAGAAATACTATATAAAAAATTATAGTGCATCAACACTATAATCTCTAAGTTACTGTCCTATAATGTAACAATAAGGAAGACAATGTGGACCCCAAGAAGATAATTGATATCATGTGAAGGTAGACAATAAAACAACATGCCTATCAAAAAACCCTCCAAAAACCCAATATGCCTACCAAAATTACAACGAGGTAAAAAAAATAAAATAAAAAAGGGTTTGCAAGTGATCAAGCCAAGGATGGAAATATTCAAAATGTGGAAATAATTAATAATACACTAGAGTGATAGATGTATGGAGAATTTTTTTCGTGTTTCAGTATTCTTTTAATAATACAGTAGATGCAATAGGAAGAAAATCTGGCACCATGGGATTATAAAACTGGCACAGAGACAGAAACTGCAGCCAGTGTGCGAAGGAGAGAGCCGGAGAGAGCCAAATGCGAGAGAGCCGTAAACATGAGTTTGGACAAATGCACTAAAAAGAAGTTACCAGCTTTAGAAAATCAGAAGGCTACTAGGGACCTCGGGGAAAGCAGTTTCAGCAAAACAGCAGAGACATAAATCTTCTGCAAAACACTGATGTATAAATAACGGAGGTGAGAAAGTGCCTGTGACTCGGGCACTGCGGGGAAAGAAGCAGGGGGTAGTCTGGGAGAAGAGAGAAAGGTTATTGTAGTTCGGGGAAGGATCAGGGTTGAGCCAAGTGTTTTCAGATTAGAACCTAGGAAAGTAAATAATCAGTAAAGAGAAAAATTAAAATTTCAGGAGAAAAGGAACATAATGGAACGGCTGGCTCCTGGAGGCCACAAGGCCAAGGACTCGAGTTACATGGAGCAGAGCATGGCTTTTTCTTTTCCACCCCCGAAAAGCACTCCATTTGTTTCCAGTGAAAATTCTCCTATCTTCTTAGAATAAGAGACACATTAGAACATGTCTCCAACAGGATTTGCACATAAAAGCCACACAGTTCAAATAAATGATTCTCACATTGACTTCTAAAAAAGCTAGAGGTCCTAAGTTAGTTATACCCCAAATAAAATAACCGTGTGACAGTGACGACGACTATCTTGCACAGATCTAAAATTCACATTTTTCTTCATTTTAACATCACTGAAATGACGACCTATCCTGTAATCGGTGGCATCTTAGCACTGTATCATAGTTTTAGAAGGCTGTGGGTTTTTTCCTTAATGACAGATAAAATAATATGACATAATGAGACATAAAAAAAATGATGTATGTTACAAACTGAAAGTATCTTCAATTCAATAAAACGTGGTATCCCTCTGTCCTTGCAAACCCCTCTCTCAGGTTACCATTCAGTTACAACGGAAGCGAGGAAAGGGAAATAAAACCTTGGCAAATGCAATTTTAAACTACTTTATTTGATAAAAATATAAAACTGTGAACACTTGGCCAGGCAGATTCCTGATTCTATCTATAATTAAATGATCCCATGGTCCTGATTCAATAAAGTTTATTCATGCTCATAAATGCAGCACATAAATCACGTATACACATTTATGTTTCACGGCTCTCCATGTAAGTGACAGTCGTTTCACAGCAGAGGGAGAGTGGCATTTCAGAAAAAAGGACTAAAACAGCCTACTTTCACGTAAACATATACTTTACAACCAAATACTCTTCTATTGGACAAAAATCAGAAGCAAGCACATCTTTTATTAAAAATATTAAACTTTCATAGAAATACTAATTAAGGGACTATCACTCAGGACAATTTAAAATACATATTCATACCTTTGCAAGTTTTCTGTAAATCCAAAATAAAGGGTTTACTGAAATAAATAAGTATATACAGTCGACCTCCAAACAACATGGGTGTGAACTGTGCAGGTCCCCTTATACATGGATTTTTTTTTATAAACCCAGTACAGTAACATAAATGTATTTTCTCTTCTTGATGATTTGCTTAATAACGTTTTTTTCTGTAGCTTACTCTGTGGTAAAAATACAGTTTTTATACATGTAATATACAAAATATGTGTTGACTGTTTATGTTCTCAGTAAGGCTTCAACAGTAGGCTATTAGTAGTTACGTTGTGGGGGAGTCAAAAATTATATGTGGATTTTCAGCTGTGAGGGGGGTTGGCACCCCTAGCCCCTGAGCAGTTCAAGGATCAACTGTGTGTGTGTGTATATGCATATGTATATATTTATATATAAACAAATTTTAACGGTAATTTCATTGGTGTTTAACTTCAACAAATGGGTTGTCTGGAAAGAAAAAGTGTAAAGAAAAATACTTAATGAAATATTTAAACATTAAACACCTTTGGAAATTACCATAATTAGAACAATTAACCACTCCAAACTGGCATGCACCACAAATTCTTTAATGTTTCATACAAATAAGGAAACCAATTTTGCCAGCCAATACATTTATTATACCCTTGCCTATACAACTGGAAACATACAAGATAATCAAGTCAATGAAATTAGCATCTTAAAATGTCTCTTCAGCACAATCAACTTATTTTAGGCCAGTGATTGTCTCATAAAATATTTTAAAGTGATTCTGAATATAAACATGGGTTCGGCGTCAATGCCAAAATAGGTACCATGCCAGAAGACTCCTTCTTGACCCTCTACTTAGATAACTGTTATTAACTACGATGAACTGTGTTAATTTACAAAGCACTTTCCTACGTGATCAAATGTAACAGCTCCAGATCTTCCAATTTTTAAATAATATTACTTACACCATTTGACGATAAACTTAGACCAAGTTCATTGTGCTGACATGTATTAAGCACATTTCTTCAATGGAGACCACAAGCATTATGACTACAAAATTTCAAGACCATCAGCCAGAACAGATGTTATATGATCATTACGTCATCAAGAAAGAAATTACAGCTAATTTTGTCTTATGTAAAGGGGAATATGCTGAATTTCATACTTTCACGATTTTATCAATTCTCTTCTATAAAATGTAGACAATCAACATTTTCTTCCTTTTTTTTACTTGCTAATTTGTTTTTATTCTTTGTTAAAAAAACATTTTCTGATTATTTAATATAAGCAATACTTTATGTTAGAAGAAATAAAGAAACAGTTCATGCCCTCAAGAATATTAGAATATACAGTAGAAAGAAATATAAATAACTTTAACATATGGCAGAATATGCTAAGTGCTGGAGGAATTTTATGAGAATACAAAGATGATAAAATTATATTAATGAGAAGTATATTAGACCATAACTAGATCTGCATTATTGCAAGTGAAAAATATTCTCTCTGGACTAACAGAATCACCAGTAATAAGGCCTTATCAACACCTCATTTTAGTTTTCTGTAACATTTTTTAAACATTGACAGGTTTTCATATTTAATATAACCCACTACAGTTTATTCCTAACCTGACAGCCAAGAAATTTTCTTTCTGACCCTTTAAAATATTCAGATTTCACAATAATCCTTATACTAGTACAATATTGTGATTTGTAAGACATAAATATATATTTGGCCACTCAAATAACCAAATATATATTTCTGATATATTTTTGGTCTTCTTCCAAGGTTCTTGGTTCACAGCTCCCCAAATCCTTGGCGTTTCCTATATGATGAAAGCCTAAAGGTGTCTCTTACATTATGTTAATGAAGTGTCTTTTGCAATGCAATGAAGTATGGGGGCTGGTAGCCAATGGAGCCAACCAAGCAGAGGTGTGGAACTTTCAGCCCCACGCCACAACCTCCAGGGAGGGGAGAAAGGCAAGAGAATGGCCAATGACAATCAATCATGCCTGTAATGAAACCTCCATAAAAATCCAAAAGGGTGGGGTTCAGAGAGCTTCTGGGCTGGTGAACACATGGAGCTTTGGGGACAGTGGCATGACTGGAGGTCTGGAAGCTCCACGCCACGTCCCCATACCTCCCCCTAGGCATCTCTTCATCTGGCTGTTGATTAATGTCCTTTGACGTTCTTTGTAATAAATGGTAATCTAGTTAGTAAACAGGTTTCCTGAGTTCTGTGTGCCACTGTAGCAAACTAATCAAAGCCAGTCTACCTAGTCTGGGTATACAGGTATCAGAATGCGCTTGAACTGTAAGACACCCAGCTGATGTCCACAGAATTGCTTGGTGGTGTGGGGAACTACTCCCCTCCCAGTGGAATTAGGTCCCGGAACCCAAAGAAATAGTAAAACCAAAACAGCCAAATGAAAGCATCAGTCTGGGACGCCGGGGTGGCTCACTCGGTTGATCAACAGCCTTCAGCTCGGGTCACGATCCCAGGGGATTGAGTCCCCCATCAGTCTCCTTGTTCAACAGGGAGCCTGCTTCTCCCTCTGCCTGCTCTGCCTGCCACTCTCCCTGCTTATGTTCTCAATCTCTCCCTCTGACAAATAAATAAAATCTTAAAAACCTCTTTTCCTTCAAGGACTGATGCTTTTTTTTTTTTTTTTTTTAAGAACAACTATGGCTAACACGGAAGAATTCTAATTACCATTTCCATGTCCAAATATAATATGCAGATAAAAAAAAGTTAGGGTCAATAGATTTTTTTTTAAAGTAAACCTTTATAAAAATTGAAATATACATATAAGTATACAACCGTACACCCTTCAGGATTTTCACAAAGTGAACCCACCTACGTAGCTACTATTCAACCAAGAAAGAGCACTGCTAACACCTAAGAGGCCACCCTCATAGGGCATCAGTAACATCCAAAGCCAGCAACCATTATGACTTCTAGCACCTCAGACTGGTTCTACCTACGTATGAACCGGTTACTTTATGGTTCAAGGAAAGGACAAGGTTGGCAAGCAATTGGTATAAATAAGGTCATAGAGTATGTTGTCTTTTTTTCACACAACCCTGTGAAGTTCATCTATGTTGTAACAGGAAGCATTAGTACTACTAGGTGAACGTTCCACAGAGCGCTTCCCCATTTACTACTGAGAACATTTTCATTCTTCCTAGTTTGGCCTTAGTACAAACAATGCTATGAATATTTTTAAGCATATTTTTGGGGGCACATAGTTTCTGTTTGTTCTGCTGGACCAAAGACTGTACCCACGGATACTTCCACTAGAAGTGTGTATGCATTCCAGTTGTTTTGCACTTGGAATTATCAGGCTTCTCCATTTGTCATCCTTGTGAAAATATAATTATTACATCATTATGGCTTTAATTTTCATTTCTCTCTGATTTTGAGAACGTAAATTTTAAAAGGCCTATTGCCAAATTAATATCTTCCTTTGTGAACTATCTATTCAAGTCTTCTATCTTTTGCTGGGGAAGGGTAAGACAGAATGGAGGGCCTGACTTTCACTGGTTTATAGCTCTTTATATATTCTGTATATGAAGTCTTCTGTTGGAGATATATATATATCTCCAATATAGTAAGTGTGTGTATATATATATATCAAATATCTTCCCCCACTTGTGGCTTGCTTTTTTATTCTCTGAAGAATGTTTTTGATGAAGAGAAATTTTTAATTTTAATATAGTTCCACTTACCAATTTCTTCCTTTATGAATAATCTCAATGGAATTGTAAAATGTGAAAATAGGAACATTTAGACCTTCAATTACTATATTGGCATGTTTATAACATAAAGTTAATCACTTTAAAACAAGTTTATACAAAGATTTTAATTTCTAACAAACTAAGTGTAGATAATTGTTCAGTAAGAAAACAAAACAAAAGAAAACTCTTCTGGGTCATTCCAGTGTGCAGTGATTAGGAACTGTACCCCTGCTTTCCGGTGGAGCACGTCCATATTAATGATCTCCACTCTAGTCAAGGAACATTTATTTAAAATGTCTGCTCTCACAAATAATGAATCATGGAACCTTACATCAAAAACTAAGGATATACTGTATGGTGACTAACATAACATATTAAAAAATTATTATTAAAAAATAAATAATAAATAAAATGCTCTCATTCGAACAATTTTGAACAACGGTTATTAAAGATAAGTTTTACTTGACTATCATGAAGGAATTTGGGAATTGAAGTAACTGTGATAAGAAGGGCCCCCTCCAAAAATATCACTGCTGAACATCTCATAACTGAAATTAGGGTGCTGGTCATCAACAACCTTTTTCTTGTGCTTTTGCTTAGATAATTTCTGTTAACATGAAGGAATTACTATCTTACTTCACATCTGAGAACCAAAAATAACTGAGGAAAATAAAGCTGGTAGACTGATAATTTAAGACAAGCTATCTGCATAACAAATTATCATATTATGATATAATTACACATCCTTTGAACAAGAACTTGCTTGACAGTATGAGGCAGGCAACGCAGCAAAGGACTTCAGAGACTTAGGTAAGAATCTGATCAAGAACACACAGGCAGACATTGTGCTTATAAAAATTATATATATAGGAACTGTTTCCTCGTCTAGTTTTATAATTTATGTATTAAACCACCAAGCCACTCATCAAGTTTATTTATAACAAATGCACCAAAATGACATGATAAATATGAGAAAAGAGTCAACGCTGCAGCCCATGATTTAAAAATGTCACTTATGCAACAGTGACTTGGAGAACAAACCCACTTTTTCTTGTCACTTTTTAGTTTAGTTTACATTGTTGTTAATAATTCATACAGACTCTCTCACTTGAAGAAGTCAAAGAGCTTACAGGTATCTTAACTTAAAAAAAAAAAATCTAAATTGAACTGAACTGAACTCAAAAGAAATACTTCATTCTGTCCTGGCTCATCATGAACAGCAAAACCTAACTCAGGAAGGCTCCAGATGACAAACTCTACTCACCCCTCAATGGGCAAGAAAAAGAAAAGAAGCAAAAGAGGTGGTAGAGAAACTACACCAAAAAACAAAGAACTATTATAATGAATCCAAGGTTGCTCAGCAGCACCCACATTACTTCTAAAAATCAGCAGAAGATGTTTTGCAAGTTATATTGTTTCTTCCATGCTGAGTGCACATGGAGTCACATCCACAGACCCCTCCTATCCATTTCATGGCCCCAGCTTCAGAAGCACTAAAGCAGATGTTACTGAGTTTAGGCACCTGACTTGGAGAAGAGCTCCTGTGGAATTGAGAGAGGCACTTTACTATTCTTTTTCAAACACAATTCTTTTTTTTTTTTTTTCCAAAGATTCCATTCATTTATTCGACAGAGATAGCCAGCGAGAGAGGGAACACAAGCAGGGGGAGTGGGAGAGGAAGAAGCAGGCTCACAGCGGAGGAGCCTGATGTGGGGCTCGATCCCAGGACTCTGGGATCACGCCCTGAGCCGAAGGCAGACGCTCAACCGCTGTGCCACCCAGGCACCCCCAAACACAATTCTAACAGGTTTATTTGTGATCATTTCATAAAAGCCATAAACCAGAAAGGGAATGGAAATGGGACTGCTGCCAGAATCAGGCACACCAAGGGCAGAAAAGTAAAGCCTAAAAGAGACAGAAGCAGCCTTAACACCCCACAGTAGTTCCCAAAAGCTTCCTGGTAATTCCAAACCCAAATAATAATGATAGGTCGTAATAATGACCTCTCCTACCAAGAAGAGATTACATTCAGTGTACTTAAGATAATTTTTCTCAGAAATGGTTAATATAGAAAATTTAAAGCATCACTTGCCTCCAGGGAAATGCAAGTTGAAACTATGATGAAGGACAGCTGCACACCTACTAGAGTGGCTAAAATAAAGAATACTGGCACGCCACGTGGTAGCGAGGATGGGAAGCAAGTGGAGCTCTCAAACATCGCTGGCAGAAATGCAAAATGATGACAACCACTCTTGAAAATGGTTTGGCGGTTTCTTATGAAGTTAAATATACACTTAGCCTACAACCCAGAGATTACACACCTGGGTATCTACCTAAGAGAAATGAAAACTTACATTTACAGAAAAACCTGAACATAAATGTTCAGTTACCCAAACTGGAAACAGCCCAAGTGTCCTTTAGTGTGTGAATGCATAAGCAAACGGGTCATCCACACAATGAAATACTGAGCAATAAACAGGAACAAACTACAGATATACACAAGGCCTCAGATGAATCTCGAAGGCATGCTCAATGAAGCAAGCCAGTCTCAAAGGGTTAAATACTGTACGACCCTATTTATATGATGATCCAATTCATTAGGGGAAATGACGCCCTCAAAAAGTCAAAACGATAGCAATGGAGTATCAATCAATAATTGCTAGGGGATGTGGGTGGGAGGAGAGATAACTATGAAGGGATAGCATGAGGCGGTTGGGGGGGTGGGTTTAGGAAACTTCTGCATCCTGCCTGTGGTACAAGTTATAGGATTCTAAATAGGTGTTAACTTCTACAGAACTGTACACAGGTATGATAGTTTACAACTGTGTGCTACTTTAAAGAGGGTTCTCCTTTTCCTTTAAGGAGGTATCACTATCATGGATATAAACAAAATGTGGCAAGTTTGAAAAATGTATAATAGGATCACAGAGTAACATTCTCATATTGACTGATACATGACTGATTCTGATCATCTTCAAAGATAGAAAAACATATACCAGAAATAGTAACCGCAAGAGATCAGGAGCAGCCATACTATTATTAAACAAAGTGGACATTAAGACAAAAAACATTACTAAAGAAAAAGAGGAATAGCTTAAAACAATAAAAGGGCTGATTAATCAGGGAAATACAATAATTATAAATGTTTGTGTGATCTAACAACAGAGCCCCCAAAACAAATGAAATGAAAATGGGCAGAACTGAAAGGAGAAGGACAATTCAACAGTTAATTGGAGACCTCGAAATGACTGCAACTAGACAAAAAATCAGCAAGGATAGGAACACCTAAATAGCACTAATAACCATACTGAACTAACTGGCATCTATAAAGCACTCCATCTGACAAGAGATTACACATTCTTTTCAAGGCTCAAGATTAGACCATTTGTTATGTCATAAAATATATTTAAGTACTGAAATAATACAAAATATGGAACTCCAAAGAATTAAATCAACAACAAAAGAAATTTGGGAAATCTCCAAATACTCAGAAATTAAACAATAATTTCTAAACAACCATAGGGCAAAGAAAAAAACTTTAAGCAAAGTTAAGAAATATTTTGAACCAAATAAAAACAAAAAAACCCAACAGGTTAAAATTTATAGGATGTAGCTAAAATAGTTCTTAGAATTTTATAGCCATTAGGAAATAAGAAAGATCTCAATTCATTTGCACTTTAAGAAACTAAATAAAGAGTAAACTAAATCCAAAGCAAGCAAATGGAAGAGAATTGAAGTGCAGAGCAAAAACTGAAGACAGAAAAACAGAGAAAAAACAATGAAAACAACATTGGTTCTTTTAATTTAAAAAGGTCAATAAAGTTGACAAAACTGACCAAGAAAAAAAGAAAAAGATACCAATTACCAAAATCAGGAGTGAAAGAGGAGGCATCACTATTGACCCTACAGAATAATTATGAAAAAGTGTATGCCACCCAATTAGACAATTTAGAAGAAATGGACAAATTCCTAAAAAGACATAAATTAGCAAAACTGATTCATGAAGAAAAAGGAAATCTGAATAGACTTATAACAAGAAATTAAACTGGCAAATTAAAAATCTTGTCACAAAGAAAATCCCAGGCCCAGATGGCTTCACTGCTGAATTCTATCACATATTTATAAAGAATAATGCCAATTCTTCACAAACTCTTCCAGGGAATAGAAGAACAGAGAACACTTCTCAACTCATTCTAAGAATTCAATACTATTCTGATACTAAAGCAATGCAAAGACATTACAAAAAAAGGAAAACAAACAAATCAATATCCCTCATGATTATATTATACACAAAAAACTCTCAACGAGTAAACCATATCCAGCAACAATAAAAAAGATTAGATACTATTACCAAATAGGATTCACCCCAGGAACACAAGTTAATGTTTGAAAATCAATAGCACAACATCTGAATAATTTAATACATTATATTAATACAGTAAAGGACAAAAAGTATCAACATATAGAAAAAATTCAACACCCATTCATGATTAAAAAAAAAAAAAAGCCCTCAGCAAACTAGAAATAGAAGGGAACATCCTCAATCTGATAAAGGGTATTTGCACAAAACCGACAGGTAATATCATCCTTAATGGTAAAAGACTGAATGCTTTCCCCCAACAACAGGAACAAGGGTGTCCATTTTCATCACTTCTTCTGAACGTTCGACTGGAGGTTCTAGCTAGTACAGTACAGCAAAAACAAACAAACAAACAAACAAAAAAACCATGCAAAAACATTAAAGGTATACCAATTAGAAAGGAAGACCTGAAACCCACAGCTTTCAAAGCCTCAATTTTCTGGATTTCCAATACTCCCACCTCACACACACCACCCAACGAGACAACTCATGTTTAAAAGCGAGAGCCAATGTGCCCTTTGTGTGGCAGAGAACAGACTACAAACTGACCTCCCTGCCTCTACTCTCACTGCCTTCGAATACATTCTGCACACTGCAGCCCTATGGATTCCCCTTAGCCTGCCTTGTCAACAGTATCAGTGGTCAGGAGCACAAAAGTTCGTCAGTGAAATTAACAAACACAACACACTGAATCCATCAACGTAAAGACTAACAAAAGAATATACGTGCTGAACCAAAACTTATTCATCATAAACTGTCTGACATATTTTCCAAATGTAGATAGATTTTATCTTACTCCATTTGAATAAAATTATATGGGCTTTATAACATCAGCTTCACTTCTGACATAATAGGCATAACTCTTGTTCCACGGTCTGTTACACGGGAAGCAGTAATTCCCGTCTCCAACACGAACTCGAGTTATGTATTTTGATGAGGGCTACTTTCACAGTGACATTTGTAACAAAATGCTCCCCTTCATTTGTCAATACTATGCCCTTGGAGAGAAATATGGCCATCTCCTCAGTCACGCCGGTCAATCAATTTAATTACTTCACTAGTCTCTAGTCCCGTGCACGAAAAAATGCCAACTGTATTGTCACCACACAGCACCACAACAATACCTGACACCTGCCCACGCGGTTGTTCACCGACTGGTTTTGAAGGGAGGGCTGGAGAGGCCGTCATCATCGATGTGCTCCTCCGATGAGAACGGAGGTGGAAATTGGGGAACAGTACAGAAGGGAAAGGGATCCCAGACCCTGCCTTCCGGGGCAACAAAAGGGGAGATGCCACTCATGTCCCTCAAAGAGAAAAGGAAGAAATCTACCTCAAACTTTACAATTAAAGTCACCTACAGACCCACTTACAGCGCAAGCCACCCTCTGGGTGAGGCTGAGTCACCAAAGGCAAAGGCAAAGCACACCTGAGCACTCGTCCACAATTCCTGACCACAAAAGCGAAGACGCAATTGGTTCCTCAAATGCTTCTTTCGCACTTGAACTTTTACATCATTAAAGAGTGAGTGCACAAGTCTGAACCAGAGAACAAAAATCACCCACACTCTGAGTTTATATAAACGTGATCCATACCCGAGAACAACACTGCTATCTGCCCCACTGGATGTTCCCACTCTTGAACAAGGATTTATCTGCCGAGCTGTTTCAAAGTCAAAGATCTGTTCTAAAAAAAGGGAACCTCGATTACACCCTGGCAATGCAACCTCAAATCCCACCTCTTGTTTCTTCTTTTTTTCTTAATAAAGTATCCAGTTGATCTGTTAATACTGTTGGAAAAAACACGCTTGTACTGAGATTTAAAACTTCTGAACTAATAAAACCACTACCACATTCCAATATTCTGGCACGTCTGACCTTCCCCTTAAAACTTCAAGCAATCCGCACTAGCTCCTTACTGCCAAGTATTCTTGTAGCTATGCCATCGGGCGGCTAGCACCAAAAACTAAGCTAATATACCTTCTTTGCACTTCAGCCCTGGTACTAGCCACTAGTTCCCCAAGTATGCAGACAGAGACCTTGTTGTCAAGGACAAGAGTCTGTGGCCACCTGGCTGCCATGGCCCCTCACCATCAGACGGGTCTACATGTAGGTGGACCACCAGGTAGCAGAGGAGAAGACGCTGACGGGCTTAGATGAGCAGGAAACAGAAGCACATTCTTCTCGGGCCATCAGTTGGTCAGTTTAGAAATATTTACTAAGCACTTTCTCTGTGTCAAACTCTGCTCAAAGTTATGGGCACATAGCAGGGACAAAGACCAAACCGCAGGACCTCAAGGAGCCTATGCTCTACTGGGGAAACTAAAGCTCATCCAAAATGCAAAAACTAAAAATTCTAGCTCTAATTGGGGAAAGAAAGAAAAAAAAATGCAGTCAACCCTTTATGCCCCAGAGTAACATCAGGAACAGACTACAAACTGACCTCCCTGCCTCTACTCTCACTGCCTTCGAATACATTCCGCACACTGCAGCCCTATATAAAAGGACACTACACCCTTGCCTAAAGCCATTCGATGGCTTCTCATTACACTAGGCATAAAATTAAAAATCCCTGATGTGGTCTAAAAGCCCCTGCATGATAACCCAGCAAATCTTTCCAACTTGAAGGTGAGACCCATCTCCCCAGTTACTATGCTCCGGCCACACTAACTTTAAGCTTGTCAAACACCCTCAGCTTTCTTGTCAGGGCTGAGGGTTCATCTGAAACATTTTCCTAAGTTCCCAAGTCCCAGTTTGGATCATTCCCACTCATCTTTGTCAGGAGTACTTTCTCCCTCCATTCCCCTTTCTGCTTCCTCACCTTAACCTACACATGCCCTGAACTAAATCTGGGAATCAGGTCCATGCTCATATTTCCAAATAACTGGCTTTCATGTACGATCTGCTGAAAATGTAGCCTGCAAACCCCACCTCTTGCTTCGTGTGTGTGTGTGTATGTGTGTGTGTGTGTCTGTTTAATAAACCATCAGGTTGCTCCTTCATACTACTGGAAGACAGAATTCCATTGATTCCAGAGCACTACTACAGTTTCTATGTACGCACTGAATTGTGGGACCACAGTACTTGTTCACCTGTCTTCCACGAAGCCATAAATTTGCTGAAGACAAGTACGGTGTCAAGTGCGGAAATACAACGTCCCCAGGGCCCAGGATGATGCCGGCACACAGAAGACACTCCAGGGAAAACCATGAATGAATGATGATCACCAGTAATGGGAACAAACGTAATTTAAACTCCAGAGAACTGTGCCTTGAGACAGGTCTGCTTCTTCTAAGAGCCACACTTAGTTTTGCTTGAATTTTCTGTTACAATAAAAGGTTTACTGGGGAAAACAAACTCCGGCCTGATTAGAGACTGCTGACAGTCTACTTGTAGTTGACACATCCTTTCCAGTCAGTTAGAAGTGTACCTAATATATGGATTTGGTTTCTTTTTGTTTTTAAATGTGGATACCCTATTTGAGAGCATGACTCTGAGGATCAAAAGGTGTTAGACGCTTAAGTACTCAGCAAGCCACAGAGCGGTATAAAAATGAAGATATTATTATTATTATTTTTAAGTTAAAGGAACAAACTTTCCAGTATCAGGAACAGGAATCTTCATTCCTATTAAAACACTAACTTTAAAAATGTTCTTTATAATATAACTACTTAATACCTAAAACTGCCTTTTTGAAGGAAATTCTACTTTTTATAGTTTCAGCTTTTATATTATGATGAAAAATGACTATTGCAAGTATTTTGCCTTTATCCAGATAGGTATACAACAAAGAAAAAAATGTGCATATACTTCCACAAATGTTTCAAACCGTGTCAGTGTATGACATTTCTGTCCTAGCAGTATGGCAGGGCAACCATGGGAGATTTCCAAACATTACCTGTGCAATGCACAGTAGGCCTCTGTCGGAAACACATGAGTTATTATAACATGAAACACACACACACACAGGGAGCAGATACAATATACTCTGACCTCTTATAAACAAAAAGCAAGCAAAAACCTATGTTACCTCTTCTTAAAAGACATTTCTTTTGATGTAAAAAATTACATTACAGACAAAGGAGGATCACAATTATGTAACTTTGTGTTGCTAAATGTACCAAAGAGACTCAATATTAAATACTAACTTTATTTAAAGTGTAAAAGCCTCAAAGAGGCTTATATAAAGGTGTTAGTAAAGATGACGACCATTAAGACAAGAAAAGCAGTGTCCAGAAATGAAGACAGATTTTACTGAGTAAAAAGAAATGTCTGTTTTATCTTTTTAAATCATGAAGGAAAAAAAAACTGTCCTTAAGGATTACTTTTTTAACGAAGTCTAAATAATTCAAGTATCTAGAACTTTAAGCTTACCATTTTGTTTCGATCTGGGACAAAATTTTAGGCAGTAATTCATACATCCATGCAAGCTCAACATATGCTTGCTTCTCTGATAATTAAAAGGCTAGTTATAAACTTCTTCACAACCTCAACCTTACCCCATTAACTTTTCTGTTGAACACACCTTATGGAAACCTTAGACTCGGGTGTGCTGAATGAGACGTGAAAGACTTACTCCATATTTTGATGACTGATTATTCATTTCCATGTGATGAACCTTAACTTACATCACTTGATAAACTTTGGGCTCCAAACGAAAGAACCTATCGTATTAATTACCTTAAAATTAACATGCTAGATGTTCTATGTTCTCCAGCCTGGCCTAGTCAACGAAACATCCAATAAAATGTACAGAAATCAGATTCTCTTCTATGATGCATAGTCTCTCATCTTGCCATAAATTCACTGGAAGAAATGGATGTATGGCATGAAGACTGGGATCCCAACTTACAAGGACACTGGATTCATCTGGCCTAACTGTGTACTGCCTTTCAGAGTCTAAAACAGAGCTGTGGGAATTACAAGAAATACCCTATCAGATCCCCAAGCCCCAAAAGTACCAGAGGTCAGCTTTTAAAGGCAGTGCCTATTTATAAACTAATATAAGTTGGGTTCTAAATTTGACCTGCATTTTAAATTATCATCTGCTGAGGCATGTCCAGCTGGACTCATACGCAGTTCAAGTTGCTCGAGGGAGGTCCAAACAAAGTTCATTTTATACGCAACAGACAAAGCCTTCTCTTAGCAACTGGCATCGTCCACAAAGGAAGAGCGGCAGCTGTGAAGAGAGAGCCATCCTGCAGTTGCGGGTCCCTGGACTTCACTCCTTCACATAACTAATAAAAGCAGGCCATTCTTCACATTTAGAGAGTTTGGGGAAACCAATTTCCGATTGCTCAGCACAACAGGATGAAGTATTAGAGCATATTTTCAATGGAGTGCAGAGTACATGAATATCATCCCAGAGAAGAAGCCAACAAAAACCTATTTTTAAGGTTCCTCACAGAACATTTCTTTTTAGAAAGTACAAGTTCACAGGGCCATAATGACCAAAATAGTCTCACTGACAATAAAGACAGTTTTCTGTTGCATTTATGTTCACAAACTGGAAGATAAAAGAAAACCATCAATATCCTTTCTAACATCAGTTAAATAATTACAGCACCAATTGATGATAATTTTGGAAGTTGTTATCCCCAATTTTGAGGAAGTCTCAAAGTACTTAGAACTTCCACAATTTCTTTAAAAATTCTATTTCAAGGACATCACAGTAGTGTAAGATTGGCACTAGCATATCTTACTTAGGAAGCTATGCCCTTTCGGACTCAGTCTCCCAATGAGGAAAACTGCCCCCAGGACAGAGGTGAAAAAATAAGACATATAAATCTCTGAAACATCAGTAACAGATGGCAAATTGTCCATAAATATAAAAATGTCTGTAAATATAAAACTACGTAAATTATCTATTTCTGTAAACTCAACTATCTGTAATTCAGTAAAATCCATACATACACTATTACAAATCAAGAATAAAAGTAAAATACCAGACATGGCCATAGCTACATGTCACACACAAAACTGGTCCCTCCTCATTAGCCTACAATTCTGGCCCAGTCCGCCACGCGCAAAGATAAACCAACACTGCGGTTCAGAGGGCAGGGCAAATCCAAATATTCATTTTTCTAGATATAAGAAAGGCCAATCTGATTTGAAGATTCAAAAACCACAGACCATGAAAAGTAAATGCTTAGTATCGGCACCAAGGGTCCTGCTTTGGCCAGGCCTTCCTCACTGATTCACCCAAAGAACATTTCTTGAGCTGACGTGGCTGACAGCTGCTTGTTACTCCCCAACACCCACTCTCCTCTTGCTCCTAAGAGAACCCCCGCTGATCAGAGGAGCATGGCATTGAACTAAAAGACCACCTTTCAGAGCTTCCTCTGCAGCCAGGTGAGTGCACATGACTCAGTTCTGGCCAATGAGAAACAGCCACATGTGGTTTGAGAGAATTAAGCAAAGAAAGGTTGCTTAAAGGGCGTGGACTCTGTTCAGAATTTCACCCTTTTTTCTCTCTTCTTCCACCTCCTAGAATGTGAATGTGAATGTGATGCTTCCAAGATTTACCTTCTATCACGCAATCACCACCGTAAGGGTGACCGCCACGCGCGGGGCAGGCGTGGTTGCAGATCCTGGTGCCACAGAGGCTGTCTCATCACCTCGGGTGCTGCTTCGGCCCCACTATGCCAGCAACGGCCTGGTGTCTCGTACGTGTGGACATGAACAGGCTTATAACATCTCGGAAAGAACAGTGCAGTGCTTACCTGCCACGTGAGGACTTCGTGTTCTTAAAGAAAAAGAAAGAAAAAAACGAGTCCCTTCTCTGTTCATACCTTTAATCTTTCACTTAAGCACTTCCACACTAAAGACCGTGTGTGTGTGTGTGTGTGTGTGTGTGTGTGTCCCCATTATCCTCAAAGACCTTACAGGCAAGCACTACCCTTACTCACTCTGCAGCTCTAGGATCCAGCACAAGGCAGATACTCAGCAAGTGAAGCGAAAGAATCCAGACCTGCTAAACTCAAGAGTCTTCCAACGACAGAGAACTCCAGGTTTCAGAACTACGCCATGGTATGGGCAAGAGGGCCAGCTCATTCACTGAGACAGGAGAGCGGTGGGGAAGCCAGGGCCCTACCCGCTCAGGTGCCCCCCCATGCAGGGACCTCACTCCCGCGTGTCTCCGTGGCCGAGTGGGATGAGAGCCCCCGTCTTCCTTCACCCTGTTCCTCACTCACACTCGCGCACTCGTGACGCTCGCTGAGCACCTACTATCCACCACACACTGTAGGGCGCCAGGAATAACTCCAGCGCACAAATATGGCAGCTCTCCTGAAGGAACCCATCATCCAGAAAAGCCAGAGGAAAGCACAGAAGCAATTACAATACAACGTGAGAAGTGCATCTAACAGGGTGTGCTTCCTCAGGGGGGCAGGACACCACCCGGAGCGCCCTCCGGACGACCTCATGCACTCCACACCACCGCTGCTCGAGTTCCTCTCTGGGACACGGGCAGCGGAGACCAGGGAACGCTCAGCCCGAGCACCGGAGCCACTGCACCGGTCCGGAGGTCATGGGGCGCAGAGGGCAGGGGGCAGGTAGGAGAAACACGAGTGCAGCCTGGAGGATGAAGACAATTTTCCCGGGGTGAAAAGTATGAGCAGAACTTTTCATGCAGAGACCACAGGCCCTTAGAGGAGCACGGCCGACCCTGGTACTGGATTGTGAGGACAGACACCCAAAGTGGTTCCTACCGCCCCCGGTGGCTGGAGCTGTCACACGTTACATCTAAAGGGGGGGCTCGGTGAGAAAGACCTCAGGATTTTTCGCAGATATTTCTAAAACATGTGCTGTAGGAGAAGCATGAAAGAATGTTTTATTCTGAAGCATGTAATAATATCAATCCTGCTCTATTTTTAAGCCTGGATTATTAATATTTATAATTTTAAAAGATTACTTGTTCGAGGGAAATAAAAGAACATTTTACAAAAAAGCACAGCAGTGGACTGAAAAAAAAACTTTTCCTGAAACTGAAATATTTCCTTAAAATATCCTTACATAATACAGCTCCCTTTAAACTCTGAAAAGATGGTTAGGCAGATTCAGGACTTAAAAAATAAACTTCACATTTAGTGGCAGAGTCAACTCTTTCAAACCTAATGTCCACTGCCCTCCCCTTCTTCTTTAGTCATAGAAATCTGACTTTATTTAGGCTGGCAATGTGCCCACTTAAACACCACAGTTGAGCCTCCCTTGAAGACAGTGGTCGCCAAGGAGTTTCAAGAAGTCAGTGGGTGGAGATTCCAGAAAGTTCCTTTTGCCACTTTTCTTTTCCGCTCCTCCTCCACACAGCTTGGCTCGAGCTCCAGCAGTGTCCCGTGGTTTTGTGGATGACGGCCTTATGCTGCTTAGGATGCTAAAAGCCAGAGCAGCCTGAGTCCCTCCCTGATGACTCTGTAGAACCACCACTCCTGAACAGTTTCCCTACAGACATCTTACATGAGAAATTAACCATGCTGAATCAGAATCATGTTCCTACTAGTCAAACACAACTTTCATTGCAGATGCTAGAAAATATTAAAGCATACATGGTAAGAGTTGGCAAAAAGCAAAAAGTCTTATAGTATTAAAACACGTTATTTTATGATTCACTGGCATCTAAATCACACATCCATATCATTATAAATCTTTTCCAATTTTTTCTTTTGGGCACAGAAGACATCTCGTTCTTGCAACATCTAACCCACTCTGGGAGCTGAAGTGGGGAGCGAGTGGGGCTGGAAGAACAAACCCAGGAGAGCAGGCATGCAGGGCCCCGTGGGGGTTGGGGGTGGGGGGTGGGGGCCCAGGGGTGCATTACATACCTGGAACACAGCACAATGCAAGCTCCTCACAGAGAACTTCGCTGTGCTTTACAAGCCGGAAGAATTGTTAGGTGAGCGTCATTTGGAGATCTATGATCTGATTGTCACTGTCACTTGAACCACATCGGGATTTCAGTGCAATAGCATTTTCATTCTCCTTGATACCGTCATTTAATGTTTAAGAAGTATAGTTGCTTTATAACGACTTGTCTGATGCAGGTGAGATACATTGTTTTCTTACATGTTTGTGGAAATGCTACTGCACTCCTTCCTCCACCCCCTACCCTCAAAATAGGTAAGGTATAATGTGCAAAGGATGATGCCTAACATAAACAGAGTAATTCCACAGAGCTGGCGGGGCAGGGGTGGGGGGCACTCCTGTCTTTGGCGAGAACCAGAAACTTACAGACTATTGAAAAGAAAGGTCAGGATCACCTTCTTCATTTTAACTCAATGGATAGGTTTTGTTTAAAGCTAGAAACAAACCCCAAATGGAGAAACTAAACAGAAAATAATTCTACTTCTGTTTTTAACCTCTGTTCCCCTTTTTAAAAAGATTATTCCTTTCTACTTCAAAGAGGGTCGCCAAACCAACAATAAGCCTACTGTCAGTTCAGCACTGCCTGCCAACCGTGGACTTCCTGCTGTATGTTCAATTATTACACAAACATCAGCTTTCTTTACGGGCAAAATGGGACAGCGAAATGCACATAATGTCCAGATTCAAACCTAGATTTCAATGCTGCTTCTAATGACTACTAACCGTAGCCAACTTGGGCAGACTAATTTACCTCTCCCTGGCCTCAGTTCCTACAACTATAAAATGCAAATAGTGCTGTCACTCCCCTCCTAGCATTGTTGGAAAAATCAGTGCTAATGTATGTATTAGGCACTTTGTAGCTATTAACATGATGTTAATTACTAAAAAGGTTTTATTTATTTGGTTGTCAAAGATGAAAGATAAAAAACTTTTTTTAAAAAGCTAACTAAAAGCATCAAGTAAAATAAAAAATAAAATGAGAGATAGAATAAATTCTGAGTAACAGAGTCCTCTCAGCTCTTCCCTGAAACATTCTCAGGGCTGGGAACTCGGGAGCTGGAAAGGCAATTCTATCACGCAGGCATTAACACACACTGAGCGTGATATCTACAATGTGTCAGTTTTCTCTCTCAGGCTTGAGGGAACAGGTAGTTAAGACATGGCCTCCTGCTTTCAAGGAATTCACAGCACCCCCACATCAACAGACAAATACAATCTAGTGACAGGCCACAAGACAGGGAAATACAGAGTGCCACAGGCGTTCAGGAGCGGGGCACACTGCCCAATGTAGTGGGTGTCAGAGGAAGGAACTCCTTGAGTAAAATCTTCCAGAACCAGGAGGTGTTAAGGGAAGCCCTGAAAGGGAACAGCACAAGCACCCTGAGGTGAGAGTCTACCAGGGGTGCCAGAACGAGAAGGGTCAAAGCAGGCCTGGCAGATGACGTGGCTGCCCAGGTTCCCATCAGAGGTCTGGAAGGTCACACAAATCACCCTGGACTTTCTCCCACAGGCTGTAAGGAGCCTTGGAAATGTTCCAAGCAGGACAGGGACATGATTAGACATGCTTTGTAGCACAGAAATTATGGTGGCAATGTGTAAACTGAACAGAGTGCAGAGGCAGAATGGGATGGTCAACTAGTATCCAGGTGAGCAAGAATAAGGCTACAGAGTTAGAAGTCACATTTTAAGCTCATCTAAAGGTGTTTTAAGATTTTTCTAAGGCATTACAAGGAAGCTGGTCTTCCTTGGTTTTTGTAGACATTTTGTATCTAGGTAATATCCCAACAGTACCAACAGCTCCAGAAGAACAGAATAAAGTGGTCTGGTTTTAAGTGGTTAGTAACTACGGTCCCATGTGAATGGAAGTGAATCTGGAGACATCTGCAGAGACAGGACTGTGCAACTTCACTACGAGAAACCACCGAGCACATTCCTCACTATCAGTTCCACACTTAAATGCCTCTACTTAGGATCAACTGTTAGGAACAGAAATAAAAACTGTATCTCAAACACTTGTCATTTGTCTATGCAATGAGGATAAATTACTGGCAACAAGTATTTAGAGTCAGGCAAAGAATAAAATTTTGATAGTCCTCAAATTTTGACCTTTTAAGACTTATGCCCCCAATGATTTTAATATGTCCTTGGCCTAGAACTATGAAGTCACTTACCAAAAGAGAGCAAAACAGCTGTGTAGGCATCAAGAAAAGATCTTATCTATGCTCAGCTATAGGCCAAAATTGTTCATAGGAAGGAAGGATACCACACAAGTTGTCTGGCTGACTCTGAGTTGGCTGCTGTCTGTAGATTCACAAAGGAAATGTGATAACATGAACATCCAGGCACAAATATCCATCTGGACAGGATGTCAGCACCATCCCTCGATTTCTTAAGGGTCTTATTCTCTCTTAGAAGAATAAAATCAACCAACTGGTATAAAAGCACTTTAATTCGTTTGGGTGAGAAGAAGGAAAATCAGAGAGGAGTCATCTCTTTGGAACACAAACAAGGACTCATTTCCTACTATCACTTGGGAAGCTTGAAAGATTAAGAAAAAAGTGCCAAGTTCCTATTTCCGTGAACCTCAACCCACCCAAGTCTTCCTTTAGATGCAGTCCCCTGGCACCAGGTGAACGAAGCTCACTGAGGCCGTTCTACTGAGTGAGATGTACTCAGGAAGAGGGTGGTGATAAAAAGTGGTTACTTACACCAAGCTGCCATGAGGGAAACTGGCAGAAGAAATGTTCTGATGACAGAATGAATCATAAAACCGAGACTCTTCCCTTCTTTGGTTTAAGCTAGATAATCCCTAAACCCAGCACATGATTTCTGAAGCTCCTACATAGCTAGTCAAAGTATTCTTTACTTTTATAAAATTAATTTTTAGTATTTAATTTGGACTTCTTAATAATCCCTTCCTTCTGAGAATCTTCTGCCGTGCAACACAGAAAATTTATAGCTAAAAGGTTAGAAGTAAAGCAAAGCTCTAGGACCAGACCACATGAATTCAATCCTCAGCACTTACCCCCCTGTGCCCATTCCCTGTCCTGTCAATCAGGACCAGTCTCAACAAGGCTCTGGTGAGGAAGACATGGGATAACAATGGAGGGTGCTCAGGACAGGGTCTGCTACAGAGCTCCATAAATGATCCCAATCATTAATAGTCTTAAAGAGGAAAAGCATGGCAACACTAGGAGAGCCTATGGAATAGTCCTCAAAAACTCGATCATTTTGTGTAAGAGAGATGCCAACAGCATAAAAACACCAATAACAATGCCCACTGTGATGTATCTATAAAGGGATATCACAGGACTATGCAACCATCTTCCCTCTTCATATATTACTGTCACTTTCTACAATTTTAATGCCAAAGGAGTTCTTAATTACCTTAAACTTGGCCTTTCTGTCTGCTTGTATAACCTGTTGTGCTCCCATTAACAGGGCCTTTAGAGGTTGATTTCAAGAGATTTACAATCACCTACGGTTGATTCCTTAATGGATTTCTACTGGTAAATAATTACTTAAATTAGCTAACTTCTAGACCATGTAGTTGTTTCCACTAGGAGTCCACGGAGCTATATTTGCTTTTTACCAGCTGTCTGGATAATTATATTTAGTCCACATTTTTTTAAAGTCAGAAGAGAATGAATATGTTAATAATTAGCCACTCTTTTTTGGACTTCCCTAAGTCCTCTAATTCCTCTCAAAGCTTAAGCAAGGGGTTGAGAATGAAGATGTGTCAACTCACACCTCAGAGGCAACTCAATACTGGATATCGAGGGTATAAAGTCAGACAATTCTTGAGACCACGAAAGATAAGAATTACAATACGAACAGAACAGTGAATGGCTACTGGCTTCCCAGGTGCATCCAGGTGCAGTAGTGAGCCTAAAATCACACACTACTAAATGTAAAACTACATACAGTACTAAAATGTTTGCCTTCAACTGCTCATTTTTTAGTAGGGAGGAGGAGCAAGAGAAAAATCCCACTGTAATCGCAACACAGGATCTCCAACAGAACTGAAAGGTTTCCACTCTGTCCTCATATTTACAAATGTAAATAAATCAATTTAACCAAGATACTATGACTTTAAAAAAAAAAAGTCTAGGAGAAACAACTGTCCACAGAATACCCATTACTTTAAGGTTTATGTAACCCACCCAAAACAGTACTCCAAATTTTGTACTTAAAAACAATGTAGGGGAGACTGGCTCCAGGTAGGAGAAAGGACGCACACTCCACCCAGCCTCTCTGCTGCATGCGTCCACCTGGACAGAGTATCTGAGAGCCGGCTCTGGAAAGTAAATGAATGTAGCAGGCTGATGGGGGGAGAAGAGTAAAACTCAAAGTATGACTAAACCAGTGATGAATTTCCCCATTTTTTCTTCAAAATCTCCCAGCCTGGAATCAAGGCAGCCACACACCTGAAAGGGAGCAAGCACCAGAATCCAGACAGAAGGGGGAAAATCCAGAAATACTCCAAGTTCTAGCTTAAGAAGCAGGAAAAGGGATTCCTCACACCCTGGAGAGTGGGGAAATTCCTCATTGTTCTTCTTTTTTATTTCTCTATGCTCTAGCCTCCTAGCTCAAGGTGGTAGCAGGCAGAGGGAAACAGTCACCTAAACCTCAAGGGAAAGGAACCTTTCTTCCTCACTGATCAGAGGAGCTATGCTCTCACAATGTAAGTCTGCTGCTTTTTTGCTGACTTCCTGCCCCTTGGTCCAGAATGGAGACAGTCACAGGAAGTGCACTGCCCCATTCTAAAGCCCCATCTTTGTGGGGCGCCTGGGTGGCACAGCGGTTAGGCGTCTGCCTTCGGCTCAGGGCGTGATCCCGGCGTTATGGGATCAAGCCCCACATCAGGCTCTTCCGCTATGAGCCTGCTTCTTCCTCTCCTACTCCCCCTGCTTGTGTTCCCTCTCTCGCTGGCTGTCTCTATCTCTGTCGAATGAATAAATAAAATCTTTAAAAAATAAAAAAAATAAAGCCCCATCTTTGTGTCTGGAGGACTACGAAAGGGAACCTCAAAGAAACAGGAAGCACTGGAGAAACTGAGCCACACAAATACAGCCAATGGATTTGGGCCTAAGATGTAAAGGCAATTCCAGATTGAAACAAGAAACAGAAAAACCAAACAGACTGACTACTAGTAACAAAATTGAATCAATAATCAAAAAACTCTCTACAAACAAAAGTGCAGGACCAGACAGATTCACAGATAAATTCTACCAAACATTTAAAGAATATTAATACCCATTCTTCTCAAACTATTCCCAAAAATGGAAGAGGAATGGATGTTTCCACATTCATTCTAAGAGGCCAGCATTACCCTGATACCAAAACCAGACAAAGACTACAAGAAAATAAAAGACCAAAATCTCTGATGAACGTAGATGCAAAAATCCTCAACAAATATTAGCAAAACCAAACTCAACAATACATTAAAAGGATCATTCACCATGATCAAGTAAGATTTATCTAAGCAGTGCATGGATGGTTCAATATCCACAAATCAATCAACCTGACACACCACAATAACAAAACGAAGGATAAAAATCACATAATCATCTCAATAGATGGAGTAAAAGCATTTAACAAAATTCAACATCATTCATGATAAAAGTCTCAACAGAGTGGTCTAGAGGGAACATGTTTCAACATAACACATGCTATATATGACAAACCCACAGCTAACATCGTACTCAATGGTGAAAAGCTGAAATCTTTTCCTCTAAGATCAGGAATAAGAAAAGGATGTCCACTTCTGCTACTTTTATTCAACACAATACTGAAAGTCCTAGCTGCAGCAATCAGATAAGAAAAAGAAATAAAAGGCATCCAAATTGGTAAGGAAGAAGTAAAACTTCCATGATTTGCAGATGACAAGATACTATATACAGAAAACCCTAGAGACTCCACCAAAAAACTATTATTATAAATCAATCCAGTAAAATTGAGGGTTACAAAATTAATATACATAAATGTATTGTGTTTCTATATACTAATAGAAGACTAGCAGGAAGAGAAATTAAGAAAACAATCCCATTTATAACTGCACCAAAAAAATAAAATAAATAAAATACCTTGGAATAAATGTAACCAAGAAAGTGAAAGTCCTATACGCTCAAAACTATAAGACTTTGATGAAAGAAATTGAAGACAACACAAATAAATGAAAAGATACGTCATGCTCATGGATTGCAAGAATACTGTTAAAATTTCAGAACTACCCAAAGTAATCCACAGATTCAATGCAATCCTTACCAAAATACCAACAGTATTTTCCACAGAACTAGAATAAATAATCCTAAAATTTGTATGTAACCATAAAAGACCCCAAATAGCCAAAGCAATCTTGAGGAAGAACAAAGCTGGAGGTATTACAATCCCAGATTTTGAATTACACTACAAAGCTATGATCAAAACAGTTAAGTACTGGCATAAAAACATGGATCAATGAAACAGAATAGAGAGTCCAGAAATAAACCTACACCTATATGCTCAATTAATCTACAACAAAGGAGGCAAGAATATACAATGGGGAAAAGACAATCTCTTCAATAAATGATGTCGAGAACACTGCAGAGCCACATGCAAAAGAATGAAACTGGACCACTTTCTTATACCATAGACAAAAATAAACTCAAAATGGATGAAAGACCTAATGTGAAATCCTAAAAGAAAATATAGGCAGTAAACTCTTGAACATCAGCCTTAGCAATGTTTTCCTGGAACTATTTCTTCCATTAACAGAAACAAAAGCAGAAATGAACAATTGGGACTACATCAAACTAAAAGGCTTTTGCACAGCAAAGGAAACCATCAACAAAATGAAAAGTCAACCTACTAAACAGGAGTTTTTGCAAATGTTTTATCTAACAAAACGTTTAATATCCAAAATATACAAACAAAAACCAAAAACCTCCTGTAACTTGACACCAAAAAGCAAGCAATCCAATTAAAAAATAGACAGAGGACCCAAATAGACACTTTTCCAAAGAAGACCTATAGATGGCCAACAGACATGAAAAGTTGCTCGACATCACTCATCATCAGGGAAGTGCCAATCAAAATTACAATGAGCAAGCACCTCACAGCAGTCAGAATAGCTAGTATCAAGAAGACAAGAAATAACAAGTGTTGGTGTGGATGTGGAGAAAAGGGAGCTCTCATGCATTGTCGGTGGGAATGTAAATTGGTGCAGCTGCTATAGAGACTAGTACAGAAGTTCCTCAAAAAAGTAAAAATAGAAATACTATATGATCCAGTAATACTACTTCTGGATATTTACCCAGAGAAAATAAAAACATTAATTCAAAAAGATACATCCACGACTATGTTTACCACAGCCTTATTTACAATAACTAAGATGGAAAAACCCAAAGTGTCCACTGATCATGAGTGGATAAAGAAGATGTGGTGTACGTACACAATGAAATATTACTCAGCCACAAGAATGAAATCTTGCCATTTGAGACAAGGTAGATGGCCCTAGACGGTACTATGCCAAATAAAATAAGTCAGAGGAAGAGAGATACCATATGATTTCACTCATATGTGGAATCTAAAAACAAACAGCAACAACAACAACAACAAAAACAAAAACAGACTCATAAATACAGAGAACTGGTGGCTGCCAGATGGAAGTGTGGTGGTGGGGTGGTCACAATAGGTGAAGAGGATTAAGAGATACAAACTTCCAGTTACAGAATAAGTAAGTCATAGGGATGAAAAGTACAGCATAGGGTGTATAGTCAATAATATTGTAGTAAATTTGTATAGTGACAGATGACAACTACACTTAGCAGGACATTTCATAAAGTATTTAATTGTTGCATCACTATGTTGTACACCTGAAACTAATAATATTGTATGTCAACTATATTTCAATCAAAATGTTTTTTAAATTAAAAAAAAAAAAAAAGACTTGAACAGACACATCACCGAAAAGGGTATACAAATAGCTGCAGATAAGCACACGAAAAAATGTTCAACATCATTAGCCATTAGGGAAATGGAGATTAAAACCCCGAGATAGCAGTTCACCATCTATTAGAATGGCTAAAATAAAAAATACTGACAATATCAAGTGCTGACAAGGATGTCAAGCACCTGAAATTCTCATACACTGCTTGTGGGAATGCACAATGTTAACTCAAGAAAATGATTTGACATTTCCTTAAAAGCTTAAATGCACACCTACCACATAATCCAGCCATTCCACTCCCAAGTATTTACCCCAGAGAAAGGAAAGCATGTGTTCATGTAAAGACCTGTACACAAAGGTTCACAGTTAGCTTTACCTGTAATACCCACAAATTAGAACAACACAAATATTCTTCAGTGGGTTAACGGACAAACACACTGTAATACTTCCACACAATGGAATCCTACTTAGGGATTCAAAGGAACATGCTATCAATACCCACAACTGGGATGACACTGAATGGAAAGGAATTACACCGAATGAAAGAAATCTGCTGCAAAAGATGACACACTACATCCTTCCATTTAAACATTTTTACAAAGACCAAGCTATAGAGATGGAGAACAGATCAGTGTTTGCCAGGATTTAGAGGGTAGGAGAGAATGCAGCATGAGAACACTTTCTGAGGGGATGAAACAGTTGTGGGATGGTTACACAAATCTACACATGTGTTAAACTTGCAGAACTGTACAGCAAAAAAAAAAAAAAAAAAAGCAATTTTAATCCATGTTAATCTTTTAACCAACATAAAAATACCTCAAATTGACAATAACATCTTGCATAACTAAATTGGGTAACTAATTGTACTGAATATTGCCACAGAAATGGGTTTTAAAGACAATGGAACATGTAGTATTAAGTATTATTTAAGCCCCGTTTATTTATAAAACATTATAAAAGACACCGCAAAGCTGTTTCTTCCCAAAGTTGACTGCTCAGTCACAAAAAATATGACTCTTCAACAGCAAGAAAAGCAATATTCAACAGAGCCAACAGTTCTAGTCATAAGGCATCTGGCTTTTGAGATGCTGATGTTACAAAGCAGGTGAATCATCAGAGAACCAGACGCACGATCTTGAAGCCATCCAAGTGTGTCCACTAACCTCGTCCCATCTCTAGCCCCAGGGGGTTTCACAAACTTCCTCCATTTCCTCAACAGGAAGCACTCAATGCACATACAGTTTGTTTTAAAGCTGGAAGAGTACAGATACAGAAGGAAAAGGTCAAGGAAACCAGTTTCACTGAGAACACCTGCACGTCATCATTCCCACCACAAATGGTGGTACCTTCACAGTGCGCCCGCGCCTGTCCCTAATCCCATACACCTCACGTTAGAACTGCCGCTCTACCCAACGGAGTGAGTCAAAGGGAGGGACAGCTCTCAACCACCAATGTTAAACTGAAATGATCCAACCGAGGGCTAAAATACCCTGATAAAATCATATTCAAAGACACATCTCTGAACTATTTCGGTCATAATAGATTAGTCTTCCATTTCCTCAAAGCATTTCTTATGGAGTCATTTTCTCCTATTTCAAAGAGAAACGATAACCATTCCAAGAGCAACGCAGATGTCACCCATCCCACTTTCAGTGATACACCTTTCCTTTTCGAGTATGCGTTGGCCACGCAATAGTATAAGGTAATCAAAACTGTGTTACTTTAAAAAGTATTCTTGAAATAGAATTTTTATTTTAATGATGAAGCTATGGATAGTTTCTTTTTCTTTCTATTTTTCTCTACTTTTCAAAGGTTCCCTCTACTGAAACATTAAAATAGTTGCATTCCCTTTCTTCTACTCCTAACATAACTTGCCATAAATTATGGCTTATGACCATTATGTTTTCATTATTAATACTCTTGAAGAAACCCTACTTTTTGACCTAATATCCCACCATCACCACCAACGGGGGCGGGGATAACATACTCTAAACTTTCAGATAACACTGCTCTCACCAATTATTACAAAAATAATTCAAACACAAACATAAGGAGAGTCTGGATATTTTTAAATGGGAGAGACTCCTCCTTGATCTGTTTAACTTGCTGAAGAACAGTGCAGGGGAACATATGAATGTTTAATAAGCCTACTCTGATTATAATATTTCAATATTTCAAGTATTACATTGTATTTCAGAAAGTGGTAACTTCTTGGGGTTCTTTACGTACTGAAAAAATAATCAGCTGACCATAAATGACTGAACCTTGACACACAGAGAACACTCCCTTCTGTTCGATGTCACGAGTGGCGAGTGATGTCAAGTGAGCCACCATGACCATGCTCTCCTTTCTGCTGCCTCGGATGCTATTCTTTCCACTAGTCTTAGCCAGCAAAGATACTCTGCCTTCAAAATAAAATCAATACACAGAACTTCACACATAATTTTTTATTTTTTAAAGAAAACTCATTCATTTTACATGATTTAGAGGCTGAAGTTTGAGGGTTGTTGTTTTTTTTTTTCCAGGCTAGAATATATTAGCAATGCCTCCTGGCAAAAATGCAAGTTAGAAAATCAGGACTGAGAACGTACTGTAAACAAATGAAGAAAGGAAAAATTGGATGCCATTTTGTGATGCTACTAAGTCAGGGGAGAACTTCGATGGCTCCTAGGTACCCGCAGCATGCCATCAGCGTGCAGGGCATGACAGAGAGGTCCTAACCGAAACAGTAACAGGGCTGGGTGAGATAGTCCAGGAATACCCTACAGCTAAACAGTTCTCAGGCCATCATTTTAGCATAAGAATGGGACCACTGTAGACTGTGAGCTCCCGAAAGGCTTGGTCTTAGTCTTCACACTAGCAGAGTGCCTGGTACCGGAGAGATAATAAGTGCGGACTAGAAAGAATCTAAGAAACTGGACTAGTGACAAGGGCCGTACCCCCGTGGGTGTTACCCACTGTTCCCCGGAAGCACTCGGGCACTTGGGGGAGTGGCCGTCAGCAACGCATCCTCCCTTTTGGAGGGGTTTGGTAACTGCAGCAGCAGCCCACAGAGGAGAACAATTTTCTTAGACAAAATTCACTCTTCTTCAGCTAATTGCATACTTGATAATAGCTTGTACTGAGAGAAGTCTCAGCTCCGCCAATTTTTCACAGCTCGTTTGTGTTACCATCATCAACCTTACCTTCAACCTATGGTTCTTTGTAGGAATCTTTTTAAGCCAGGTGTCAATTTTGTAGCTGCTGTTTTAGCTGATACTGATTAACAGAACCTGTAAGCCTACTGAACAAACACGGCACCTCACGACAGGCTGACAGCAAACGACAGGAAGGCCGCCCGCCGCTCTGCACCCTCAGCACCGTGGAAGTCCCACAGGAGCAAGCCCCAGGGTAGCTGTGCTCCAAACAGGACACTTCCCACCCGCCACAGGACCCACACAAGTGTCCCAGCTTCGATCCCCGTGTTGAATGTCAGGAAATTTTAGTTAATTTCTTAGAATGGCTTAATAATGGCTCTACTATCTTCTTCCCGCTCTCCAACAGATGCACCCGTTCTGGAAAACATAAACCGAGGCTCCTTCTGATACCGTTTCTGCTCTCAAGTTCTTGTTTAAGTAAACTCTATACCCTGACATAGGGCTCAAACTCACAACCCCGAGAGCCAGAGTCGCCATGGCCCCTCAAGTTCCTGTTTCAAAGAGAGACTGTTCCTCACCCAGCTTAATTAACCTTCTTCTATCCACAAGCAGTTCCTCAGTTCAGGACTTTTAAGCCAGATTCCCACGACTCCTTTCCATACCTGACTTTGCTGGAGAAAAACCTGGAACGCAGCACCAGGAGCAGTAAGACCAGCAGATTCTGAATCACAGAATCCGGGTTCAAAACCTGCCATTACCAACCGTGTGACTTGGGGCAGGGGAAATGACCCTTTCTGAGACTCCATTTCTTTATTTCCAAAAGGAGGAAAATTCTACTTTGTTCACCTGTCTTGGTTATTATAAAGATTAATAACTATTATAAATAAACTATTATAACTATTATAAATAACTATTATAATGATTCATAACAACTAAGAAGATTAAAAGCAATTTTATTTCTAGATTTATAAATATTAACATGTTAATTATATATTACAGTCACCTTCATTATTATGCAGATGAACAGTAAATTCACTTATATATGTATGTACTTAATATAACAATAAAGGTAACTTTGTTTATATGTTTAATTATAAATAATGATTATTTTGAAGACTAAAAGTAATCTTACTGTTTTTATTCATGTTCTCGCTCAGTAGTCCTGCTATGATACGCCACCTTTCAACACTAACCAAGTTCAAAAGGCCTCTTTGCAAAGTTTCAAACCATCCACTGCTATAATAGTTACTGTGTAATTACAGAAATAACACAAGTGGAAAATTACAAAGTTTAAACTAAGTATAAAATATAACTCAAAAGTCACCCACAATCCCACCACCCAGGGGTAAACTCTTCATATTATGGTACAGTTTTTTTTTTTTTAAGATTTTATTTATTTATTCGACAGGATAGAGACAGCCAGCGAGAGAGGGAACACAAGCAGGGGGAGTGGGAGAGGAAGAAGCAGGCTCACAGAGGAGGAGCCTGATGTGGGGCTCAATCCCATAACGCCGGGATCACACCCTGAGCCGAAGGCAGACGCTTAACCGCTGTGCCACCCAGGCGCCCCTATGGTACAGTTTTTAAGAGATTATGTAAAATGTTTTCTATCTTCTGTAATTTCACACTATCCTGTGCATACTTCTCCATGTCTTTAGCGTTTCTCAAAAATCAGATGCTTGATCTTTAACCGTCTTCTATGTGCATGGGTCACAACCGAACCATTTTGCACTATGTGACAGATAGGCTGCACCCAATTTTTATGTTACAAATATTACAGTGATCAACATTCCTGAACATAAATTTTTATGAATTAAAAAAAAAGTTTTGCCACAGAATAGTCGTAGAAGTGGTAAAGCAGGACATAATCACTGTGAAGGCTTTGGGCACATACTGTCAAAATGCTTTTCACAAAGTCCCCACAGTAAATCCCACTTAACAAAGGTAAGATAATTGATTTAGAAACTGACAAGGCTGAGGTAAGCAGAGAACCATAAACTCTCTCTCTCTCTCTCTCACACACACACACACATACATACACACACACACATACACACACACATATACACACACACAGCTTAGCCATCTAATTTGAAATACACATTCTTTTACCAATTTCCTGATGAAGACTGAACATCTCTTCCATGAATAATCGGTCTCCAGACTGACTGCAGGCTAGTCATTCTTACACAAACCATGACCAAAAACCATCATCCACAACTCCCACTCTCCGTGTTTTATTAGAATGGAACACGAACTCAAAGGCTCTCAGGAAACAAGCCCCCAATCCTTTGCAGCCATCATGACCACACTCACTTAACAACATTCTTTTTGGAGGCCTGCCCTTGGAAGCTTTCAAAAGTATTCAGCATATTTTTGTAGAAAACTAATATTTAATCATATTACATAAAATTTGAATTACGTAATTATACAATAACAAGTACTACTGACAAAAACGAAACCAACTCTTTTTTTTTTTTAAGATTTTATTTATTTATTCAACAGAGATAGAGACAGCCAGCGAGAGAGGGAACACAAGTGGGGGGAGTGGGAGAGGAAGAAGCAGGCTCACAGCAGAGGAGCCTGATGTGGGGCTCGATCCCATAACGCCAGGATCACGCCCTGAGCCGAAGGCAGACGCTTAACCGCTGTGCCACCCAGGCGCCCCTGAAACCAACTCTTGATCGACATTCAACTCAATCAGCCAACCTAGAAGGACGTGAGAGTCTGCAGAGTGGCTGCGGGCACGCAGTGTGGGCATAACGGGCATCAAGGAGCTTGGCAGGAGGAGGCGGTAAGGGAGACAGACGTCACCAGAGAGAGCTCTCACCTCTCAGCCCTTTGCAAGTACTCAGGACTATGTTCAAAAGGCATTTTTTTAAACGTTACATGTACACGTAGGCACAGGACAAACCTCCAGACACAGGTAGTCCCGGGACCCAGACAAGAGCCAGAGCACATGTTTAACAGACTTGCTGAATGGAAGCCAAGAGCAGCCAACCAAGTTCTCTCTCCCATCCCCCTCCTCCAACCAACCTCCAAACAGAGCCCAGGCTCTTGCCCCTTTCTTTCTAAATCCAGTCATCGGTTGAGCTCATCCCGTCTCAAAGCTTCAAATACCATGTATAAAGTGAAGGCTCTCAAATGTAAAACTCTGGATGCATGTCAAAGAGCACAATGGGGATTCCTCACCCCGCAGACCTGCTCTACTCACCAGACCAGTAATCACCCCCACCATCCACGCAGGCCAAGAGGCTGCTGCCATGACTTTTCCCACTTGTAACTCCACATCCAATGTAATAGTAACTCCCAGCACCTCTTCATGTGTTTGTGGATTTATTCCTTCTCCGTAAAATGTAAATGTCTAGAGGGCAGGGATCCTGCCTTATTTCACGGATCTATCTCCAGCCCCCAAAGTAGTCTCAGGTACACAGTAAGTCCTTAAAAACACTGTTTAGTGAAAAGAGCTCCTAGAAACTTGCAGACTCCTCTAGGAAGTTCTCCATGTATATAACTAGAAGACCAAGAGAAAATTCTCCAACCCCTTTTGAAATATACAATATTCACGGCTTGAGCGTGACAATGGACTACTATTCCAACACCCTCCTTTTACAGATGTGAACCTTAAGGTCCAAAAAAACTTAACAAAATGTATGAGACCATGAGAGCACAGCTCCTACTGTAAGTGTCTAATGACATACAAGCAGCCCCACCAAACCGTCACCCCTGGCATCCCTTCTCCTTTTGTTTATATACAACACATTTCTTGCAAGTATCTGGAGAACAGAATTGGTGAAATCAGAGATGCTTATTTTTCCATTCTGGGGTATGTAAGAGGCTTCTTGCAATGTCCCCAACTGTACAGCCACTTGAAAGCCCATGACGAGTCTGGAGACTCCTGAAGGGCCAGAGAACAATACGCAGGAGACAGAAACTGAAAGTCTAGTTGCCTGGATTCAAAATCCCAAAGTCACTGCAGGAAGCTATTGTTGCTAACTTCTCTCTCTTCTTTTACAAACCCTTCCCTATTAGAATCTACTGTGAATTTCCAGTACAGAGAGAGAGTAACTGGGTGTCTATAATTTGGTACTTGTCATTTGGCTTCACATTTTTTGTCCAAAGGTTCTTCATAAAATGGAGTAATATAAGCTCCACCCCTACACCCCCACACTAGAAGGCTCCCCAAGGTAAACTTCCCACAGCTATGAAGTCATGTTAGCACCTCACAGACTTTATCCCTGTCCCAATCTGAAGCTTGCAGTATCACTCCATTCGGCTCCCCTGACACCTTGTAAGGGGCCTACCAGGCACCCCCAGCTGCTGTTACCAGCCAGGACCACACCCACTGAGGCAGTCAAGGTCAGGAAGCCCCATGTTACCTCCCCAACCCCCGAGCTCCTACTCACCTAACCACATCAACCTCCTGGCTAGGGCGGAGCACGATGTGTGAACTTTTCCAGTGCTCGATGAGGAGTTCTGCTAACGTGTGTTTTTATGAGAAACAACTAATAAGCACTTTACCATTAACAAATGGTTTTCCACAAACATCTCATCTCCTCATCAACACCACCCCACAGAGTAAACATCACATCCTCATTTTTCACATGACGTGAATGGTTAAAGGGGTCAAAAGGGGGGTCACTGTCACACTGAAATAAAGTCCTACCTGCACCAGTCTCTCAATGTGGAAGCCCTTGCTCTTTTGCCCACACTAAGTACACGGCCTCTTGTGAGAGCCGCACCCATGTCCATGATACCACCTAGCTGAGGTGCTAGACCTTGCAGAGCATCCTTCAGTCCCCTCGCTCATCCATCCCCGCTCCCCACTGCCTTGATTTGGGGCGGGGCAGGGAGGGCAGCAGACTAGGATGGATTAACCTAAAACTTCTGATTCCTAGGAGCTCTCGGTTAACGTGGTAGAGGCCGATGGCTGGGTGGGTGGGCAGGTACCTGGGGAGGGATGACAGGATAAATATATAATACGTCAAAAAATAATGCAAGAAAGACAGGGCAATGTTGCCCCCTACGTCTGTGCTGTGCTTCATAATTTGCAAGGAGGTTTCACGTACATTTAGCCCCCCACAAACACAACCCAGAATAACAACTAAGTACTAAGCTGAAGCTGGGGAAGCTGGGGCTCAGTTCGGGGGGCTGGAGGAAGTCTCTTGGAACTGAGACTGGGGGAAGGTCTCAAGAGAGGTAGAGGTGAGAGAGATGGGCACTCCAGAGCACTCCAGGATCAATGCACACCACCACAGCCTAAAAATGTCAGAAGACCTGGAGAGCCGGGACGCTCTAGGATGGAGCACTCCGTTTTCACTCACGAGTAACAAGAGCTACAGATGAAAACGAAGGAGATGTTTAAACAAAACCAGGAGAACACATCAAGAAAAATGACTAGCTCTCCAAGAGAACAATGAACATAATGAGCTTCCATAAAGTTATGTGGTTCTCACAGACACAAAGCAGAGATGTTCCGTAATGGGATTTTACATTTCCTGTCCACCAAGGTCAAAATTCACCTTTTATACTTCTCCATCCCCTCTGTTTTTAGTGAAGATTCACACTTTTTCACTTACAAAATTTGTATTTGTATTTATCTCCTTTTGGGTACCTATTTGAATATGGTGCAAGCTTTCAGCGTAGGAACCATGCCTTTTATTCCTTTTGTATCCCCCAGAAAACCAAGAATAACACTTATCATGAAAGTCATCCCATAAATATCATTGACCGATCAGGACATCACAGACTTATTTGAAAAGAATTGGAGGGGTGCCAGGGTAGCTCAGTCAGTTCAGCATCTGACTCCTGATTTCGGCTCAGGTCTCACTCTCAGGGTCCTGGGATCAAGCCCTAGGTCAGGCTCTAAGCTCAGCAGGGAGTCTGCTTGAGATTGTCTCTCTCCCTCTGCCCCTACCCCGGCACTCTCTTTCTCTCTCTCTAATAAATAAATCATTAAAGAAATTAAAAAAAAAAAAAAAAGGAATTGGAACTGATTGTAGGAGAAGCCCCTGTAACACACAGGTCTACCATTTCACCCTTTGCAGTCTTGCTCATTTGTCCTCACAATGTGGCAGGCACTATCCTAAGCACTTTATTTATACTAACTTATATCATCCTCCTAACAACCCTATGAGGTACATACTATTATCGCTATTATTACTATTTTACAAAGGAGGAAATAGAAGCACAGAGAGATTAAGTAACTTGCCCAACATCATAAAGCTGGTAAGTGGTACAGGTAAGATTTGAATCCAGGCAGTCTGCTTCCAGAGTTAATGCACTAAACCTCTATGCATGACATAGTCTCCAAGAATAACACATTATATTGAAAGCATATAGGCCAGATTTTGCTTCTCCAGTTTTTAAGCTGTGGCAGCAATCACATTTTTTTTTAATTTGACACAATGCAATCCGCAATTACTTTTTTAAATCACAAAAAATACAAAGATTTTAATAAGCTCCTAAATAAAGCATTTAGATTTGGGGCTTTGCATGGTGTTTATACTAGGAAGTGCATCTGCTCTTGGCATTAAACATGACGAGCTAGTTTATGATTACACAATAGAATGTCAGTGTCATCATCTGATCAAACAAACAGTGAATGATTAATACCTCTTTGTAGAGAAATTTCTTTTTAAACATATTAACATATAAATAGCTAAGCAAATACTACTTGATTCAGATAACCTAATATCTACAAAGACAAGAGAGTTCTTTACCTATAAATAATAGTCAACACTCACTTAGACACAGCAGCATCCAACGGTGTGTTTGTAAATGCCCACACACAGCGTCGACTCAAAGAATCGCCTGCTGACTGTAACTAATGCTGACATAAATCTGGACAGAGATGGCATTGAAATCAACAGCTGGTTTCATGTGACAAAAGTGTTGTTCCAAGCAATCGGAAAATTTTTCTGTAGAAATGTTCTAAAACCTTGTCTATGGGTTATAAGACAAAGCCAGTTTCACTTATATCCTTAAAATTATTAGCTACCACATATATCAGTAACCAATTCATAGATCAAAGCACTCTGTAACACTTCAATCAAAATGGAGAGAACAAATGGGAAAGAGAAAGTTGTTCTCAAAGTATACCTAAAGAACAAATAACTAAGTCCATTAAGTTTGGTTCCTGTGCACAACAGAGCAGAGCTCATAAAAACTAATTGGTCAATATGCTTGAGACTATAAACACCCATTTTAATCAGAAAGAGTAGCAAACATTAAGCAAAACAAATATTATTTAAGAAAATGTATTTAATTTGGTTCATAATGCATACAAATCTCTACTTTAGTCATAATTTTTAGATTAAAAAACTAACATAACCTTGCTAAGAGGATACAATTAAAACATAATGGCGTTCTTTTTTTACTGTCGCTTTCAGCATGGCTCCATGAATGCTGGTTGTTTATCTATACAAATAAAGAGCAGCCTGAGAACTGTCCTAGTTTCTTTGAGAGTTATCAACTGAAGCTAATGCTTCCTCAGTGAGAAGCCCGCTCTAAAAGAGTGCCGTGAGCCGGGCCAGTTGGCCTTGCTATTGACACGGACACAAGCCCGATCTGCTGCACGGGCAGCACCAGCTTTGCCATGGGATCCAGGGTCCTTTAGTGATGTGTCTCAACAGCCTCCGTTATGCTCATCGGCTCAGCTCAAAATAAAAGGGCAGCCTTTCTCCCCGAAAGACAGCAAGCTTCACCTGAATCTAGTCATACATGCTAACGGAGGGCTGCCTGATGACAAGGCAAAGCTCCCTCCCGGAGTAACACAGCTCCCCCGTCCTGCTCACTTTCTCCTCCCCTCCACTACAGTGTCTTGGACATATGGACGCCCCATACAGGGAGCCCCTTGCCTTCCCCCAAAATACTCCACACATGTCTCTACATTGACCCAATTAGCAGTATACTGTAGTATTGCTTATTTCAACCCAGACACATGAAAGGACTTAGGAGAAAGCACCACTCTGAACCTTCACTAGAAAACTAGAGTGTGTTCCCCCACATGCCACCCCCAAGTGTGTGCTGTGAAAATCTTTCTTTACTTCTGCTCCATGAGGAGCCTGTTGTGAGAAATACAATACTTGCGGCACGGCTAACACCTGGGAAACACCCAAAACATGCACCCTCCACGACACATCGACGCTGAGCCTTCTCTCGAGCCTCGGATGCGGGTACTGGTGATGGCACTACAGTGTCAGAGGAGAGAGCCTAAATCGTAGGAATAAGGGATGACCCCGAGACAACGAAAACCTGACAGCAGAGTTGAGCCCCATACTATAGCTGGTAAAAACAGTTAATTAGGCCTGAACCACGTTGATTGTTTCGCTTCAATTTTTTTTTTAAGATTTATGTATTTTGAAGAGAGAGAGTGCACATGAGAGCAGGGGGAGGGGCAAAAGGAGAGTGAGAATCTCAAGCAGACTCCCCGCTCAGCACTCTCACGACCCTGAGATCATGACCTGAGCTAAAACCAGGAGTCGGACATTCAACCCACTGAGCCACCCTGGTGCCCCTGTTTCACTTCAATTTCTTATCACAAGATTTTCTTAACAGACGAATCACACCAGGCAGCTTCACAGGACATTTGTACATACACACAACATCTCTCCCCGATAAAATACAGGCACACCAAGGCTGCAGTCCTGTTCCACACTTAACACCACTGGTTTCATTATGGGGATGAACCCAGTCACCAACAGAACATTCGTTTGTCAGTAACAATGTTTTTGTGACGATGAAGATATGTCTCAAAAAAGTTCTGAGCAAAATGGCATATACAGATATGACCTACAAGGTAGCTTCATCATCATCCACAAATGGTTCTAAAATTATAAATCCAATTGATTATTACGTACCATGGCTACGGTGCCAAATTCTCAGATTGCCAAAATCCTCATTTATAAAACAGAGGTAGTATCTCTCTTAAAGACTGAATATCAGTAAGATAGCATGTCAAAAAAAATGAATTCAAGATGGATCACAGACCTAAACATAAGCTAAAACCATGAAGCTTTCAGAAGAAATTTCAGGATTGGGCGGGAGGGTAGGCAGAGACCTCCTAAGACACAGAAAGTAATAACGATTTTTTTTAAATGGACACATTAGCTTTGATCCTATTTAAAACTTTTGATTATCAAATGACACTGTTAAAAAAAACTGGGGGAAAAATGGCAAAATATAAATCTAAAAAAAGAAGGACTGATACGTAGGGTCTAAAAGGAACCCCTACACTCAATAATAAAATGTTCGCTGCAGCTTGTTTGTAACAGCCTGTTTTGGAGGGGACAGCTCGATAGGGGAAGAGGAGATGCTGGAAATTTCCCTCTTGTGAAGAATAAAGGGTTAGTAGCTAGACTGCCTACAAGACTACTTGAGGGAGAAGACAGGAAATAAAAACTAAACAGATGCCAGGACAATCTGAACTCCTAAAAAACACATTGTACACAGCGCCAGTCAGTGCACATTTAAAAGAAACCTGGATTTAAAGCGGCAGTTTTGTTGTCCTATTACACTGGTTTCAAAGAACTTCTACCCAAACTTAACGCTGGAAGTAATAATTCTTATTTAGGTTTATTCAGTTCTCCAAATCAAGAAACATGTATTTGAATGGAAAATATATTCTACTTAAAAAACTAGATTCATGTCATATCACACTTTAGACAGTTTCTGTTCTGCCTAAGGGGGGGGGAAAAACTTTAACTCCTTTACAGCAATAGGCCAAGAAAATAAGGATGTAAAGTAATACAAAATGGCACACGGTTGCCAATAATTATTAAAGTTTTTCAACCATAATCCCTGAGCTGTGATTTTATATAATTATACATCTGGTTCTGTCTAGACATGTTAGATTGGTAAAGCATACCACCCTACCCCACAAGCACTGGCAGACCAATATATAATAAACAGTTATCCACTGTAGCATTACAGGACATGAAATTGATAGTTATGTTTTCATGTTTTTAAAATGTAGATGTTAACTTCTTGTAACAATAAGAATTTCTGACACTTACTGCAAGGGTTTGGTTTTTTTTTTAATGTTTCAACTTTTTATTTAAATTCCAGTTAACACATAGTGTAATATTAGTTTCAGGAGTAGAGTTTAGTGACTCATCACTTACATATCACGCCCAGGGCTCATCACAGGTGCCCTCCTTAATGCCCATCACCCATCTAGGCCCTCCTCCTGCCCACCTCCCCTCCAGTAACCCGCAGTTTGTAAGAGTCTCTCTCATGGTTTTATTGCAAGGTTTTCTAATGTGAATTTAAACATGTTACGAATGTGTGCCTGTACTTTCTCATTTGATTTACCCTTCTCTCTGCGATGTGACTGTCAGCGCACAAGGGGTGCTCTGTTCCTATCCACGTGCTGTGTTCCCGCGCAGTTACACCACACAATGACTTGACATGCTGTTTTGCACAAATTAGAAGAAGTATCTAGACTCCAGGGCTCTGTCTCAGAGGGCTTTAGAACCTGTTTAGACTAAACTGCCAGTTAAAAAAGGATACCATGTGTGAAAACTAAATGATTCACTTTTTAGCTGTTAAGGGGACAAACCACACGATTTCTGAGTAGCATTAACACCACGGTAAATGAAAGAGTTCTGACGAGAGTGGTGAAGATGTGAAATCAACAAATATTGCTACATGAAGGATTAGTGACAACTAAAAGTATGTTATTTTCAGCTAAAACAGGGATACATCCTTTCACAATAGTATGTGAGGACGGAAGCATAAATACACAGGAAAAAAACAGGGAAGAACGATTCAACGCAGTGGCTCAGGCACCGAAGCAGACAGAAGATGTGGGTTCAAATCCCAGCTCGGCCACTTACGAAAATTGTTAGCCTGACCTGTAACATGAAGGGGTCGGTCAACATCTCACAGGACGATGTAGAGATTATATGAGATCATGGAGGCAAAAGTCTAGCAAATTGCTGAGTATTAATTATTCAGTAATGGTTAACTCTTATTGTCACAGTTAAATTAAAATTTCCTCAGTGAGGATCTGGAATTACTGAAAGGCTGTAATGTAAAAGAACCAAACTGCATCACACAAAAATATGCCAATTAAAGATTTCTAGTTTAGGCATTTTATCCCATGCTCCCAACAACATTGCGGGAAGCCAACAGAATTTTTTTTTTTTTTTAAAAGATTTTATTTATTTATTTGACAGAGATAGAGACAGCCAGCGAGAGAGGGAACACAAGCAGGGGGAGTGGGAGAGGAAGAAGCAGGCTCATAGCGGAGGAGCCCGATGTGGGGCTCGATCCCAGCGGAGGAGCCTGATGTGGGGCTCGATCCCAGAACGCCGGGATCACGCCCTGAGCTGAAGGCAGATGCCTAACCGCTGTGCCACCCAGGCGCCCCAGGCCAACAGAATTTTAAACTTTAAACTAGCAATAGAGGCAGCAGGAATAAGTTCTTCTCCTTTTCTTCTGGTCCAAATAAAGAAAAGGAATGAGGGGAAAAAACAAAAACAATCATTCAGAATCAACCATTACAGGCCATCAGTCACGTGACCACACAAGGGTGCACAGACGATCGTAGCTCAGGGTAAAACTGTTTCCACGTAAAGTCACAAACCTGCACACTCAGTTCCTCCTGCTTGTAAACCAGCTTGATGCTGTTACGCTACAACCTGGGCAGGTTACAACTAACTGAGCAAGTGCGTGATAAAAATAAGAACTTAGTAAAAAGGTGCAACGTTCTATTTCCTTTAATTCTTCATTCATGTTCCACTCACAAAGGATCAAGTTCTTACTGTGTGCTAGGCTCTGCCGTGATAACAGGCAATGCCTGCAGGGAAAAAGGCACGGCCCAGGATGTCCTGTCTCACGCAGCACACATTTCTGAACCTCCAGAGCAAAAGGGCAGATAAAGGTAGTGAGTGGGGGTGACACTAAGTAGACAAGGCCAGAGCCAAAAGGCAAAGAGGCTTTGCCTGATCTTCTCCCAAACATTATGGTTTTACAACACATACCACTTTTTGTGGAAAGGGTACATTTCTTAAATTTTATTTACAGGACTCATTTAATTAGCATATTTATTCAGAGTTATAAAAAGATAAAACTCTGTAGTGGCTTTGCCTCCAACTGGATACCAATTTTTAGGTACCCATATTCTCTCTACCCTTCAAGGGTAGTTCCAAGACTACCTTCTCCAGAGATCATTTCTTGGGAGGCTTCAGCTGAAAGTTGTCTTTTGCTATGAATTCCTGTGGCACTTCTCCTGCAACTACCTCCCTCCTACCAGTTTCCCTTTCTCCCCTGTATTAAGGTTACCTTCCTATACGTCCATAAAAACTCAGGTTCCGTGGAAGCAGGTTCATGTATAACTTACCTAGGACAGACAGCTGCAGGGTTCAAAATAAACGTTAACAAATGCATGCTTTTGTTCCTTTAAGATTGAAGCTCGACCATAAATTTCTCTAACTTCACCACCGCCACTGGTGGTATCATATTTACTGAAAAATGTGTCTTTAATCGGGATGATTGCTGGAAAACCTTGACACAGTATGGAAAGCATGAAGCTAAAAGAACCACCTTCTCCATAAAATACCTACCTGGCCTTCACCTGAGATTCAAACACTACCACTCCGTTTTATACATTCCTGGTGCCTCCAGGACATCTAAAGAATTGACAGAGTTGTTCAATTTAAACCAAAGGCCCTAAATACTATAATTTTCCGTCATGTAATCATAAAATCAGAGTTGGGAAATTTCCACTCTCCCTCAGTCATCATGTGGCCTCCATTAGCCTTTTTTGACCTCAACTTACTCACATATGAAATAGGTATAACATTCTCTGTCTCACACTACTGGTGAGGGTAAATGAGAAAACCTGGATGACAATGCCTGGCATTCAGCCTGGCCACACAGGACTTGCTCAATATCAGTGTTACTTCAAGATGGTCGGCTGAAGTCCTACCATGAAGTCTCTCTATTATAAGACCAGTAATTTGATAACTCAAGGATCTCTTAGCTCCTTAATCCAAAAAAATTTAATACTAAAAGCTAGGAACTGGATGGAAGGATTACCATTCTTCTCCAAATATTCCACATAGCAATCAGACCCAGCCTTAAGTCTCAAATGCACTTTCCACCTACATTAAATTTACTTGCAATTTTCTACTATGGAGTGAGATTCTTTTAAAAGTTACTCTGAATAAAATACGATGAGTCATTCTTAATATACCGGTCTAAAGAAAATCAGTGCACTCAAGCCAGAAAGTTTTCCTTCTGGATTTCTTAAACTGAATTCTTTGGCCAACATTTTAATCAGTCATGACGTGAAATGAATAAGTAACTTGAAATATTTCACAATTTCAAACATTCACTAAATACAGAATAGAAAGTCACATCAAACAGGACAATTTGGATGCATGGCAAGTTGTATCCACTCGGGACTGCCCCACTTAAATGATGCAGAAGAATCAATGTTGGGTCTGGCAATTGAAGGACCTGGAGTACAACACACCCTCAAAGTCAGAGGAAGGTAACGGGTTCTGTTACTGTTGAAATGAAGTTGATCAGCACAAGATTTAATAACGTAAGATTTCCTCAGAAGGGAACGGATTCAAAGTGCAACTTCTCACTAGTCCTCAGGAAAATGCAATCTAAACAACAATGGACACCAGTCCATACCCTCTAGAAGAGCTAAAAGTAAACACTAAAAATAAGTGTTGGTGAAAATGTGGAGCCACGGGAACTCTCAAACACTGTTAGCAACAGTGAACTGGTACAACTGCATTAAAAGGTTCTGTGCCATCTACTAAAAATGAACAAACACATATCCAACCTCAGTGATCCACTCCTCGGTACAGACACCCAACAGAAGTGTACACACAGACGCCCCATAAACAAATACAGGGAGCCTCATAACAGCATTAGTTGCAATGGCAAAAACTGACAGGAAGAAAACACACGCACGACAAACCAGGAACAAAAAAACAGATGTTCAGTAGTAAATAAATAAATTGCAGTATAGTTACATGTCAGAATAATACATGGGGAGAGGGGAGCTGCTATACCCACAAATATAATATTGAGCAAAAGCCAGACTAAGGAGTATATTGCCATATTACTCCAGTTTTATTAAGTTCAAAATCAGACACATCTAGCCCATGGTTACCTTTCCTTGTATTGGGATAGGGAAGGGTAATGAAATGGGAGAAAACACGAAGGAGGTTCTGGAATTTGATAATATCCTAATTTTCTAATACTCTAAATTTTTAATTTAGGTAATGGTTACACACGTGTGTTGAGTTTGCAAAAGTTTATCAATGGTAAAATGCTTACAGTCGGTGTGCTTTTCTGTATGTATGTTACACTTTATTTTTATTTATATGAAAAAATCAAGGTACTCATGAGTGCATGTATCTTTGTATTTCATGTAAGTATAAAAATACACAAATATATTTGGAAGAATAGAGGGTTTTTTCTTCATAAAGGTGGCATTCTGTACAACTCCTAACATGCATTTTTCTCTTATTATACCATGACTATTTTCCCTTCTCTCAAATATTCTAGAATGTAAATTTTTATGGATGCATTGTTGGAGACAGTACTGAATACAGCCATAAATGACTGCACGCCATTTCCAAACGTCTGCCTTCATAAGCGATGTTGCAGTGAATGCCATGGTGCAGACATGTTTGTACCTGTTCTCCACTTCAGGAAGACAAATTCCTAGAAATAAATCCCCAGGGCCAAAGTACACATTTAAACATGCTAAAAGTGTACAACAACTCTGGAAAATTTTTCATCAATGTTGCTTAAGAAATCTTAGTAATCATTAGCTTACACTTTACATGAAAAACCTGGCTACCCAGAATAAACACTTTCTCTGAAGTTTTGCTTAGTTAATAGTCTCCCCTTCTCACAAAGATTTTAGACCATTTCAGTCTTGGAAAAATACTGTCTGTCTGTATGTGGATACCCTGAGAAATAAATCTATTGACAACAGTAAGGGACTGATCAAAAAATCCATAAAGTCCCCAAACAGAAATATAATGAATATAAAACCAAATAAAAAGTGATGTGTGTGTGTGTATATATATATATATACGTGTATATATATATATGTATATATATATAATATTACACGTGTACAAAAAAGTTATATAAGGGTATTTAACAAAATGTTAAAATACACTGCTAGGTTTAGGATGGGTGATTTTTACTTTATTTTTTCAGTTTTCTTTTATTGCTTACATTATTTACAGTGAACACATCGTTGTTAAGATTAAAAAATAAAGCTTAAGATCTGAGAGAAATTCGGTCCCCTGATAAAAATAAGACAACAGATGTCTTCTTCCCTGTCCACAAAACAAATTAAACTGACGAAAGAAAAATTTCTCAGTTTTAAGATTTTTCTCCCATATACTTTTCATCAATCTTCGGGCAACTGACACGGGGTTTTTCAACAAAGCACATAGAGCAGAACAAGGAAGGAAAGGAGAGCAGCAGGGAGCTGGGCACCCCCACCAAGACACAAAGTCAGGCTCTCCACTTCACCTTCAAACCTAAGCCAGCCAGTGCTTCGGACCCGACTTCACGTACCCACCCATTTTCTGCTAATGAAGTCATTCGCAGTTCCTGAGATGGAATTAATATATCGGTATTTCCTGGTTTGCTATTAAAATCACCATGACTTCCCCGTACTCTATATCTGAACAAAAATAAGGACCTAGAAACTTCCCTGTTCCCAGAAGTGTAGCCTCAGGTCTAATGTTCATTCTACCCTAGAGACCCACAAGGGTTAATTCCACTCCCTAGGAACACAGGAGTAAGTTACTCACCAGGTAGAATTTTGACCATTATCTTAATTACCCCCTTCCTTAAGAGAACTAAGGTCACTTCATTCATCAGAGGAAAGGGAAAAAAAAAGCAAAGTGGAGTTTTCTCTTCCAGCCACTCAAATCATCCACACTGAGTTACAGAATTGAAACCAGAATTAGAATCTAAATTTCCTGATTCCTCCCTTCAAGGTAGTGTCTTGCTTATTAATGGCGATTAAAAACGGCTTTAGCAAACCAAAGAGGATCAAAACAGCAGCAGCTTTCTTGGTGTCCCTTTGGCTTCAACCACTGAGGAAGTCATTCAGCCTTGACTCCACCAGAAACACTCCTACTGTGGAACAGGCTGACTCAAAGAGTAAACAGCCCACGGACAGGACTGGCCTGCTCGCCCATTCTAACATCAAACGAGACAAAACGAAGAGGGTAAACAGCCACAATGTGTTGTCACTTTCATTTTTTTACAATTGGATTTTAAATGCAGGCTCTTAGGAAGAGTCTCTTGGCTATAGTTCAAAGAAAACAGAACATCCTAATGCAAAACCATTTCGACTTCCCCTAATTCCACTTCTTTCAGCCAATTTTGGAACGTTCTCTTTATCTCAATTAGAAAATTCATGTCATACTTGTTTTACATGTCCAGCAGCTCTTCAAAATACAATTCCAGTGGCTAGAGTTAGCACAAAGGCCATTTCAAGTGTGGCAATGCCTCAGAACACAACCAGTCCCAGGGGGTCATGCCCCTGGGGCAATGGGGGACAGGGAAGCGGGTGGCTGGAGTATTAGCCCCTACGGGTTCAATATATCACGAATCTATGCAGATGAAGCATGATGACTTGATTAACCAGATGATGGAGAGCAAAAGCGGTATCAAATCCTAAACCCCAGAACACAGTCACACCGTATATTCGAAGGATCACTCAGCAGGAATATCAGCAAGGCACCAAGTTTGGACCAAGCCCTGGGGCTCTAGCCACCAGCAAGAGAGACACCCACTGCCCGCAATGAACGCAACGGCTAATGAACATGAAGACGTATAAGCAGAAATTATAACTGAATACATGCTATAATCATCATAACTACTATCATTTACTGAGAGCTTAGAACCTGCTTAGAATCTCACACATGTTCATGTGAGAGTCGCAATAATTATCACGTAAGTGTTACAAACCTTGGGCAAGTTCCTTATCCTCTCTGTGCCTCAGTTTGTCTCTAAAAAGAAAGTAACACCTACTCCCTGGGAGTGAGGCGAGAGTCAATACACGTAAACGCACACAGAACACCGCCTGGCACATGGCAACTGGTCGATAAAAGGCAGCTCTGATTCTTATTATAATCATCGGTGTGGGTGCTGCTATTACCAACGCAAAGGCAACCAAGAAAAAAGGAAAGAGCACTAAGAGAAAGAAGAATGGTGGGTGCCGCACACAAAGGGCATCAGACAAGCTCCGTCAGCCTCCTCACGTGCAACATGGGATGAGGCTACCTGCTCCATCCTCCTCCTGCCAGGGCTGTCCTGGGGGCCACAAGAAAGCATCTTCAGCCCTAGAATGCAAAGCTAGTGTCATACTCTGTCACTGACCAGAGGGCCTCTCTACTAGACACCTTGGAGAACAAGAACTTTCACAATGAGCCGTAAGTCAAGTAACCATGGGCATAAAATGAGTATTCTGAACATCACTCGAAAGAAAAAAAAAAAAAAAAAGAAAGAAAAGTATGCTTTCTTAAGATCCCACGACAGCTACATAAAATGTAAAAAGCATGGTAAGCTCTCCACTACCTGGTAACACCAGACAGCATCCCCGGAGCCTTGTAATGGCAGAACATTCAGAGCCTTGAGCGAAGTATTTGACAACACTTTTTTTTTTTTTTTGCATCAATTTTAAAGGCAATGCCGAAGTGCTGAGAAACCCGACCACATCACAGCACCCAGGCTCGTGGGGGGCAGCGCAAGGCCCCAGGTGCTGAAGATCTAAGCTGCATCTTACTTCGGCTGCCACTATCGGAACAAAGTGACCTTCAAGCTTTATTCTTCACTTCATTATGTCTGACAAAGTTTCTTTCCCTCCAATACTGATTGTAAAAGTTCACAGGAGGTGAAGCTTCCGATTCCGGCTTCTACAGCTTCACACACAGACACAGAAGCTTCTGGCGCCATTTCCATCCCGTGCTCAGTTTTGGAGGCTCAGACTCCAAACAGAAGAGCCCAGTCCTGCGAACTCTTCCATATACATCCCGCCTCTATCTGTACGATCTACTCGGCCCATTAACGGGCACAGGCATTTTCAGATATGGTTGAATATTTTAATAATTTAAATTAAGGAAAACATTCATATAAGAACATAAATGAGGATTTCTTTTCATGTCCCATTCTATTTTCCAAATTATCTAAAATTAGCATCTATGACTTACCTACTCAACAAAGAGGAAGTCTTTGAAACAGACACAAAGGCACAGAAAACTATTTGATTTCAACTAAAATTCTGGTAAGTTACCTGATATCTACTTTACTTATTTTGTTTGGCACAACAACTACAATAACTGGGAGGGAAAATGTATTTTGCGATAGAAATTCAGATAAGAAATCTCTGTCATCAACAGATGTCAGAGATTTTTACACTCATCAGGGTTCTACCCTGAAGTAAGAGATATAATTATACTAATATCGGTATCAAATGCGTATCTCCATATAGCACACAGGCATTTAGTTGATTAACCACCAGTACAACCAATCAGAGACTGTCCAGTCTCTCCCACTCACAGCTGAGTAAGGACAGATTCGGCCAGGCTAAAACCTAATTTGGTTTTAAAACAAATTTCCCAAGAAAGAAACAGTAATCAGTGTAGATAAATAGGATTCAGCTTCAGCTTCAGGCTGAAAACCTCTCTCATCTCAAGAAAACACGAGACAGGGAAAACTGCGTATCTTCCTTAATACACAGGGTAGACAATGATCAACAAATTTTTCTCCAAAGGGGGGCAAACTGTACCTTGATTCTAATCCTAGACTCTCATCAGAGCACCAGGCAACTGAGAATCCTCTACGTATCAAGGAACATGGAGGAGGTCACACTTTTTAAAGAACAGAGTTTCTCTATCTGTCCCCCACTTCCCGCATTCAGCCCCCGCATTCAGACATCAGAAGTCAAAAGTTCCTACTCATATTTTCAGCTTGGACTTTCTTTCTAACCTTGGGATAAATAAAAACTGTCAATGAAGCAATGAGATTGTAAGTTGCCTTCCATTAACTATAATTATTTCATATGAACAAGTTTTCTCTCCCCAAGTAGAATATGAGCCCATTTTCAAAGTTCCCATCACAAATATTCTATACTTCAATTTGGCAACCACTAGCTCTTGCTCAGCCTTCTAATCCTGGGCACCAATAGGCCCTGGGGTGGAGGTGCCTCCGTGTCTAGGAACTGGCTCTTATGGGCCCAGAACAAGTGTAGGCAGCTCCCCATTCCAGGCTTTAGTGGCAAAGACCACATCATCACCTTCTTCAAAATCTCCCAAAGCTACAGGGATCATTCACAACCCCCCACATTATACAAAATCTGTAACTCGACAGCATGTGGGGGTAAATCTAGAGTCACGAACAAGGAGTAGGCAGCACATACCTCCAGGGCCTGACTCAACAATGCCTAACGTCAATACCCTTCTCCAGGAACCAGAGGAAAAGAGGTCAGCCTTGTTTCTCATAGTCCGGCACAGTACATGGACCAAGTGCAAAAAACAGAATCACACCTCCTGATCTCCCAGGATGAGCCAAAGAAATACCAACCTGGGAACAGTAGATGGGAAATAGTCTCAGGCACTGAGAAGCTTGGGGCATATTATTTCCCTATTCTAAGAACTATAAATCAGGAGAATCTGGAAATTTTTTTAAACTTATGTCTTCTGAAGCTGCTCTGATTTCAAAACATGCTCCTATAACCCCAAGGAGAAGTACTAAATGGCACACTTCAGAATGAATTTGATTGAGAATTTTATACTAGTCCCACTGAAGTAAATGAAGTCATTCTTTGTGTCCACATGGGGCTGGGAAAGGCTATAGCTCCCCACTATTTGTAAAGGCTCTGGGCACTTAACAGGAGCCCATGAGTATCACTTTCAGAAACATGAATTGCCTGGTTCTGTCCCTAATGCACCTGGCTAAGTATACCCAGAAACTAGAGCCCCAGTTCAGAGTATCTGAACGAACACACACACACACACACACACAACTCTGTTAACACCACTGACATCTAACCTTCAAAAATGTCTTGTTCTGCTTTGTTCTAATGACTATAATAGGATTGCCCGGACAGGAACTGATAACCAAAGAAAAACAAGTCCAGGACTGTCTGGAGTTCACATGTTATTTATCTCCTGTGGGCCCAAGAGATAAAAACTGTAACTCTAGGCTCTTCTTCTCCCTCCCACCTAGCCAGGTGCCAAGAGGTGGACTCCTAGAGCTCACGGGCTGGGGGGAGGGGGTGCTGGTGCGAGTTATTTTCTGCAGCAGGAGGACAAGAGGGAGCCATCATGGGGACGGTGTGGCACCACTGCGTGAAGTGGCCCCTGCTGACCCCTTCCTCTCTAAGACAAAGGCTGCTGCAACTGTAACTACAGATATACGTACATGCCATTTAATATTTTGAGCTCAGTTTGGTCTTAAAAATCTAAATTCTACATAGAAATTATTCTCCTTAACCTGCTTAGCATAACAAGATTGTAACCATCAAGAAAAATCACCGCGTCTTCACAGAGAGTGCCAAGGAAGGGCTCCTGCAAGTGTATTTGCTGGTCTTCCAAGGGTTCTGCGGCATAAATCATCTAAGGTGTATTAAATATTGGCAACATCCTCGGCGTTGATTTGGCATGTGGCTTCCATCTGAAAATCAATTTCATCTTTACTCATTCAAAAGCCCATCAGAAAGATTACAAGGAACTACAACAAGTATAAAAAGGTAAAATTCTTTATCAATGATTAAACTTGACAGGTTTTCAAAAACTGATAACTGATTGGCCTAAAAGATAATGTCCTTATAAAGAATATTAAAAAACAGGGGCGCCTGGGTGGCTCACTTGGTTAAGCGTCCAACTCCTGATTTTGACTCAGGTCGTGATCTCACGGGTCATGGGATGGAGCCCCCCACCCAGCTCTACGCTCAGCAGGGAGTCTGCTTGAAGATTTTCTCCCTCTGCCCCTCGCACCACTCACGCTCTTCCTCTCTTTCTCTCTCCAGTAAATAAATGAATAAATCTTCTTTAAAAGTATTAAAGACAGCAGACAGTACCCAGAATACCACTAAGGCCTCATGTATAATGCATCAATTACCTCCTTCACACTAAATATTGGGCTGCAAAATTACCAAACAGAATTATAAAAGTCTAAATATTTTCAGAGACAGAATGACCACTGTGAAATTTCTTATAATATAAAAATCAAATCTCAGGATTTTTTTAAACTCAAGAGCTATAAACATAAAATTTATCCCCCCCCCCACATACTACTATAAACTGGCTCCCAGATGAAGGACGTTCCAAGGTATTCCAACGATTCCTTCAGTGTGCGACATGCAGTGTTACGATGCTATATTATCTAAAAGAAAATGTTAGGAGTCACAGAAACATAGGCTCTACTAGGACGATCGAATCTTCAAATAATCACCTTTTCCTCATATTTTGTTACCACTCTATCAGAAAACAAGTCATATTTAATATTTATACACAGTTATTTCAACCTCCCATTAAATGTTAACAAAATAACATTTTTTCATAATTAATTACTAGAATTACAAAAATAAATTCCAAGTTGCCAGGGATAAAAAAAATCTTATTACTGTTCCATGCTTTGGCAAACCTTGTACTTGCATCTATACCGTGGGCTTTGAGTCAAGTCGAATGAAATCTTGGCTAGAAAGGAGATATATTAATTTAGAGTAGTGACCCTTTCTGAAGAGAATGGGACAGCATGCCAGTAATACACATTCTGTATTTTTTAAATTAGCCTAGAGGATTTTATATTTTTAGTCATTCCTGTTCTATTTGGCTATTTTATCTTAAAAGAATTTTAAAGTGTTATTAACATTCCGAAGCAACATTATCAAAAAGTATGTAGGAATCTTTGTCCCTAACAAAACCTCTAGAACCAGGAAAAGGGAGTCTGAATTAAAAAGGTAACCAGTTTTTCCACCAACTACAATAGCTACTCCATAGGAACAATTACCCAAGATTCCCACACCTGTCACTCAACAAGCATGTGTGTAGACTCAGGGTGTCCCACGCACTCCACTCAGCCTCGGAGACACAATGCTGAACAAGACGAGCACAGCACCTGACCACAGGAGTGGTATAGACTGCACCCTTCCACGCCACCACTACCTCTGGGCTCCAAGAGAAAATGTGCTCCATCACCAGTTCTCACTTACACTCAACAAATCTTCTCCTTACAATGATACCAATAAATGAGAAATTTTTATTAAGAGGGATAAAATTATAATGTTCTCCAACTAGCAGTATAGTGGCTGTCTTTTTACAAAGAATCTAGACCGCTAAAAGTTCAAGCAGAACCCTTCGGGAACTTCTGGCCAATGATTCAAGGACAGTGGCCACCGGAGGACTGGCTGGAGCTGGCTCTCTCCTGGGGCACAGGAAGCCAGCCCAGGAAAGGCCACACAGAGCTCCTGTCTAAATGTTTACCAGCCTATATACCATGGGGAAAAGTCCCTCTGCAAGACCTTGGATCTGAAACGCACCCATAAATAACCTTCATCTGTGGCTGACTTATTGGCTATATATATAAATTAAGTCACAGACATCCCACTATTCAAATAAATCTACACCAATACCATGTTTCCACACATCTCACAGCCATGAACTCACCAAGCTGACCAGATCCTGAAAATTCATATAATCAGAATTATAGTCCATATAACAACTCGGTGTCATGATCTTTCCTAGAGAGTAAACCTTCTATTTTTTTTCTACTGAATCTTAACTTTCTTTACCCCTATCTTTTAAAAAATTTAGAAACAATTTCAATTTCATTCAAAGATATAAATAAAAGTTATAAACTTCAAAGGCAATATGAAAAAGAAATCCTATCAGCCACCTTCACCTGCCCAAAACCATAAAGGGTTTCTCAATAACTAGATTAAAAGGGTCCAAATTCCTTAACTAGGCACTCCAAGTCCTAGACCAGTGAGTTTCAAGCTGATTTTCCAACTCATTTCCCCCATCCCACTCTACCAGCCATCACTTCAGGCAAACTGTGAACTATCCTCTCATACCTGAACACGCTCTTCACTTTACTTTTTTCCACACCTTCTCTCACACATTCCGTCTGCATTCAGTGCCCACTGATAATTAATTACAAATTACATGCACCCTATTGTCCTAACTCAAGGGCTGCCTCTTCCCGGAGCCTCTGTTAGTGCCTCTTCTGCTGAACTTCATACAGTAGGCTCTCTACGTGGAAAGGTATGTGCTTTGGGGAAAAAGAAATCATTGAAATCTCAACTCTGCTGCATGCAAGTTAGGCCATGAACAGGGACTTGCCTTGCTAGCCTCAATCTGAACAACACAGGGGTTACAATAATGACTGTGCAAGGTTTGGGGTTTCTGGGCAACACAGCTGCCACGGGTTCAAATCTCAACGCTAACAACTGCAGAGGACAGACCCTGGAAAAGGAACTGACCCACCACAAGCCTCAGCTTTCTCCCTGGTCAACTGGAGGATCTCCAACTATTTCATGGCAGAATGACAAGTGTCAGGAAGCCACTGCACAGCTTGGACTCCCATGCCTAGGGCCCCGGCACCCCCACACGCCGTCCTCAGGGCTAGCGGCCCTCCTCCCTCTGGGCTCCCACTGCATGCGATGCTCCCCTCTGTCACAGTATTACCTGTCTCATCCATCCACTGGCACATTGATAGCCCACATCCAGACTGTCTGGCACTCTGAAAAATACATATACTAGAAAGAAGTATTTTTAGGTATGCAGAAGGGCTTCACATAGGTAAAAAGCGAAGCACATCCATAAGAATCGGGACACTGAGAGATTGTGAGGCTAAGAAACAAAGGAAAACACCTGTTGAGATGAGGCTTATTCTTTCAGATCCAATTCAAATAGTAATACTTGTGACTTATTGAAATACTAACATGGGGCTGTGCCAGCACTCGACAGCGGCCACCTCCAGGAAGGCCTCTGGGGCTTCCCCAGGAAGGGCGCTTAACCTTGGAGCCACCACCACCACGGTTCATCAATTCATCTCTAATACAACGCACGACACCCTCCCCTGTACGTTTTTTTTCCTTCATCATCTTACCTCCCTGATCTGAAGCTCAAGGAGAACAAGGCCTGTATGTGACTGGCCTTCCTTTCCAGCCCCCCTCCCTACCACAGAAAGGGAACTAAATGAATTAAAAAGGAGTGTTAAAGCTTCTAGAACTACATCCAAATCACAAGGTAATTCAACATCGCAGGATTGCTCTGCCAAGTGATCCATCACAAGACCCCAAAGTCAAGTTCAGAATAGATCTAGACAGCACTCTTACACCTACAGGAGGAATTCAACGAAATCTCTCAAAATCAAAAGAAAAGTTTTTCCCTGAATAAGGTTTTCATTCATGGTAAAAGAATCTGAAACAACAGAAAACAGTGAACCAAAACAAAAATGTCAGGGAGGAAAAACTCTGTCCTTTTGAACTTTAAAATGTTCATGATACTTTCATGTTCTTCTCTCCTCAAGCCAAATACTTTTCTTAGAAAAACAAATTAATGCTTTACATTCCATATTCATGAGTAGTTATAAAAATAAACTAGCACACACAATGGTAGAGCTTTTTTAAATTACTGATTAATCAAATTAATGAAAGTTGACTTAAAAAATATATTTTGAACTCGCTATTTTCCAATGTGGGTATCACTTCATTAAAACATCTCTTTTCTATCTCTGACATTTCAGAATCAGCAAACGGGTAACAAACACTGAATGAGCCCCCAGCACCCCCCCACACCTTTGGTGAGGGGTACTGGCAGTGAAGAAGAGGGGAAGGTCATGATTCCGGAATTAAATATTGACTTCCCCTCTCCTTGTCTGTGGCACATTCCCTGACACTGTAAAAAGAAACAGAAGCTTGAATTTCATTCCGAGCTCACTGAAGCGTGCGGAGCCAACTGCGAAAACAGAAATTCGCCGTCGGGCAAACTAGCGATCCTTTGTATTGCCCTGTCCTCTGCGAAGTCTGCCTGAAAGAGGACCCCACCCCCCCAACCCTTCGTAGGATGCCAGAGGTGAGCTATTGGAAATGCTCTCCCCAAGCTAAAATCAAGTTCGTTCATCCAATCCAAGAACAGTGAGCAGGGAAGCTAGAGGGGGGAAAACCCTGCTCTCCTAGGATTTTTGTATCAATTCCAAGAACTTTCCTTCTCTCACTGCCAGCAGCACCCATCAATTCCCATAGTAACCAGCCCACGGCTTTCCAACTGGTCCAAAAGGGAGGCAGGCATGCTGCAGACAGAAGCACGTGGGAGCGTGACCCAAGCCCCGGGCACCCATCCAGTGTGCCTTAAACACTCCCATTCTATCTCCCTGCCCTTAATTCCCAGGCTACCAGATGGTTCTCTCCTTTCTCCCTTCAACGTGCTGCTGAGACAATGAAGGAGCTATTTGCCTAGGACTCTGCACAAAACAATTTCCTGTTTTCTGATGCAATCTTGGTTCAGGTCTACTGGGTACTGAAGCAATCATGTTCCCCCCACCACCACACTGTGCATAAATGTTTGCTGAATGAAGGAATCCTCTGGCATAGAAATAAAGATTTCAAAGATATGGGCGTATAGATCTGAGATTGAGGACGGGGGACAAAGAGGCTGCACTCCCAAAAGGAATGAAGAGCAGATAAAGGGGTGCTGAAGTGGGTGGAGACCCTTTATCTTCGAGAATAGGATTTCTTATGCTGAAGGAGCAGGAGTGGGAACGAGAGGAGCAAAACCTCTCACAGGGAACTGAGACTATTTCTGTCCCAACACACTCACCAAGGGCACTGCAATCAGGAACCGTGGCTCACGACGGTGGTGGGCTTAAATGATATGAAAGTCATACACGGTAATTCTCAACAAGGAAAGGGAAAATGATCAAAATTGAGGGAAGATATAGCTGATAATTTAAGCAGTTTGAGAGAAAAAAAATATTCGCCGATTCTGACATGTTTCTCTAAAGGATTACTATGTTGAAGAGATTTTTTTTTTTTTTTAACTAAAAAGTAGAGAAGAGAATCAAATTAAAAGTGCTCAGCGTGGGCTATGAACCCGTTCTGCAAGATTTCACATCTTCAACAGAATTTAATGGCTCAAAGAAAAGGAGATAATGAGGGTGATAGGGGGTGCTACAGAAAGGAGCCCCTGCCATTGCCCCTGGAGTCCACGCCTCACCAGTGGGACACGCATGCTGTCGTTAGGGAAGCTGCTGAGTAATGCCCCTGCAGGGCTACAGCACACGCCTGCACACACGCTGAATCCGCAGAGATACGACCAAGCCACTTTCTAGTGAGGGTCCCACCGTAGTATGGGTGAGTTTCTTAAACATGTACCTACTGGATGCATGGCACTGTGCCAATAACAGAATATAAAGTAATAAAATAAAGACCCAAAAACATGACTCTGCATCACCAAAAAAGGAGGGGAAATGGAAAGTGAGCCATGGAAACAATAAACTTTATTGGGATAAGAAGGTAAGATTATGAATGACTGCCCTTTATATTATCAGTGATAAATCTCTTTAAAATTCAATATTTTCAAAAAAAACAGATGAGAAATATTTGAGCCATATAAAACAAATTCCCAGAAGATCAATGCTTTAACAAAAAATCTAAATTAATATGGAAATGTACCATAATCCCACTAAGATTTACAGGACATTTTTTTGGAAATTCAGAATCTAAGTGTCAAGTTCATATGGAAAAATAAATGAACAAAAATGAGAATAATTACAAAAAAGAAGAGTAATAAAGGAGACCAAGGCTTAATACTTGCCAAAACATGTTATAAATACATAATAATTTTAAAAGCATGAAATTGGTTCATCAATAGACCATCAAATCAAAAGATAAAATAAAAATTCTAAAAATACTTTGGAGAGCTTGCTATAAGATAAAATGTGACATTTAAAATCCGTGCAGAAAAAATAATTACTCTATAATGGTTTTGGCACAACTATGCAGCCACATGGAAAGGAGAATGGGATACCAACTCACACCAAAAAAAAAAAAAAAAAAATCTCAAATTGGTCAAAAAAATTTAAACATTAAAAAAAAGAAACAAAAATATTAAAAGAAAGTAGGAGATGTTTTTCATACTTCTGGAGAGCATAAGACCTTTCTAAGGAGGACATGAAACCCAAATCCCAATAAAGTAAAACATAAATTTGATTATCCAAACATAATAAATTTATACATCACAAGTTACCATAAATGACAAAATACACACCCAGTGGGATAACTTCTCTTTTTATTTAAAGAGCTTATCTCAGATAAATGGACAAAGGATCACAAAAGTCAATTAATACACAGAAAGAAAAACTGCTCTTAAACACACGACAGTACACACAACCTCATTTATAATGAGAAATGCAAAAGAAAACAACAGAAAGACTCCCTTTTCCAGCTATGAAATTGGCAAGGATTAAAAGGTTTAATCACACACCACTGGCAGAAAGGAGGAGAAAGGCATACACGGCCGATGGGAGGGTAAACCTGGACAATGCCTATGGAGGGCAGTTTGGCAATACTTACCACAGATAGGAAGATCCACGTCCTTTAACCCGGAAATCCCTCCATATAAACGTGTACACTCTCAAGTTCAAGGACAGCCACAGAGGCATTGCTAACACTACTGAAAGATCAGAAACAACTTAAAGCCCATCAGTAAGAGACTGAATAATAAAGTACAGACATAAACTGGAATGGAACAGGATGAAAGCATAGTGCGGTATGCTACCATTTGTGTAGAAATAAACTTTAAAAAGCGTACATACTAAATGCAATATGACATTTCTAGACTGGATCCTGGAAAAGAAAAAGGGCATTAGTAGAAAAACTCGTGAAATCTGAATAAAATCGATGCCATTTAGGTTCACTGTATAACTTTTGGATTTTACTCTATGGGCACGTATTGCCTATTTAAAACATAAAGTTTAATTTTTATTTTTATTTTTTTATTTTTTAAAGATTTTTTTTTTAATTTATTCGACAGAGATAGAGACAGCCAGTGAGAGAGGGAACACAAGCAGGGGTAGTGGGAGAGGAATAAGCAGGCTCATAGCGGAAGAGCCTGATATGGGGCTCGATCCCATAACGCCGGGATCACGCCCTGAGCCGAAGGCAGATGCTTAACCGCTGTGCCACCCAGGCGCCCCTGAAGTTTAATTTTTAAAAACCTGATAATTTTGTGATTAAATTTATTATCTTCCACGGTATTCATATCCTTCTACATACTGCTAATGAGACACATCAAGGTGGATCATGGCTTCAACAGTTCTACTACTTCAGTTCTTGCACCTAAATACCCACCTGCCTCAGCTACCAGATTTTTGGTCCTTAAAGGTAACGGCCATGTCAACTCATCTCTGTACTCAGAGACTCTGCAGAACAAAGATCACATGGTAAGGGTTCAACAAATAAGAGTCAAAATTCATATGTTCTGGTCCAGTGATTCAATTTTTGATTAGTAAGAAATTTTGTATTTCAAATATCCAACAATCCTTCTAGGGATTTCTTTGGTCCTTAGTTCACAATGACACTGAAGAGAAAAGAAAGGTAATTCTCACCGAGGATTCGGCTAGGGAAACAGAAGCAAACACAGCTCTGTTCAGAGAGCTGTAGGGAACCGAATAAAGAAGACACAGCCCTGACGGTAGAAGTTAGGCGTAATTAAAGTCAACACTTGAGAAGGTGAAAGTGTGGTGCTGCCTTGCATTTTCTGAAATGTTTTATGCAAAGGCTATTAAAACGTTTTCAAGGAAAAATTACTTATTTTGCAATTTAAGAAAAGTGATAAAACGCCAATTCAGACAAAGTTTTTGTTTTCTCTAATGTCTTCTCAGGAAAAACTTGGGGGCAGCATGCTTAAGAATGTCCAAAGAAAAAATTCTAGCCTCAAGCCCCATCGATACCTAATTTTCTAAGTATTCAAAATGCAAAAGATAAATAACCTAGGAAATACTGAGGTGCCTGAATGGGCAAAGAAATACTGCTGAATTTCTTCCCAAAGCACCAGTTGTGCTGCCCCATGCCATCTCCACAAACTCAGCTCCGAGCCTAGGACCAACATCATAAAGTAATATAACTTGGGCAACACTTCTGATCTCTGTGAACACCCATTTCCCATCGATAAAATGCACAGATGGCAGCTGAGGCTCCTTCCACATCTACAAGTCGATTACGTCTCTTTTCCTTCACATCCTGAATATAAGCAAAGACCTTGGAGTCCTTTCATACAAACTCACACCGAAACAGGCATTTGTCTGTGTGCACCGGGGAAAGGAGCTACGTGTAATACTTCCTTCCTGTTTCTGGAGTGGCCCAACACACACGAAAAAACCAAAACAACATTTGATTACAAACTGAAGGTATACATAAGGGTTCTCAAATGACTGGGAAAAGAATGTACTGAACGCCGTGTTGAAATTAAATTGTGTATGCTGTACAGCGAAACGTCCACTCAGCTGTGCAGTCATTCATTTAGGATTACATAAGCTTCGAACTTGGCTGTCATAGATCTAGTTAGTCTACATATATGTACTAGTTAGTACATATGTCCAGTACTAGTTAGTCTACATATAACTTCTGTGAGTTATCTTTTTTTTAAGATCTTATTTATTTGAGAGAGAGTGAAAGCTATCAGAGGGAGAGGAAGAAACAGGCGCCCCGCTGAGCAGGGAGCCCGATGTGGGGCTGGATCCCAGGACCCTGAGATCATGACCTGAGCTGATGGCAGATGCTTGAGAGCGTTTAACTGGCTGAGCCACCCAGGTGCCCCTCTGTGAGTTATCTTTAAGAGCATACACTGCTACTTGATAGTTTTATTTTGTTTACCACTTTTCACGGCATGGAAAAAAGAGAACACCGGGGAAAGTTGCAGGCGTATAAGAATTTGCAGAGATACGAGAATTATCAATGGATAGTTTTTATTCTAATTTCTTTAACATAAGCCTCAACCTTGACCTACTGGCTTGAAAGGTGATGAGGAGCTAACGCTGACAGTTTACCTGTCAGTTGAAATTTTCCCTTTCGATACACAGGAACAACATTGCGCTGCTAATAAATAATGGTTTTCTTCTAAAGTTCCTTTTCCCTAAATAACCAGCATTTTATGGTGTAAGGTCTTTTATAAATAACATAGGGATAGAGAAGAGTTTTCTAAGAAACATACAAATAAGTTCAAATTTCCACAGGAAAGATCTACTTCAGTGGATGAGGATATGAAATAATATCCATCTGTAGGATAAGCCAGCAATGCTTTCCTGAGGAAACGAACTTGAACGTGTTTCAAAGGAGGGAAAGGTGACTGACAGGTGGCAAGGAGAAAGAGAAATTCCAGGCCAAAAAAAAAAAAAAAAAAAAAGCCGTGCGTAAAAGCTGCCACTGTGGTTGCCCGAGAGGCAGAGCCGTACGGTGACGTGATGTGTGACACAGGTTATGTTAGTCACTAAAGCGGCCTCCGTGTCCTCATCTGCTACAGGAGAAGACGGGGCCGCAAGGCTTCTCCGGCCCCTGCCGCTGGGGGCCTGCTCACTCCGAGGCGCCGGGCTCCCCAGCCGCAGCTGACACGCGCAAAGGCAAGGCTCAGAAGCCCCCCGAGGCCTCGGGTAAAGGGCTTGGGAAATTAAAAAGAATACTGTGTGATAACTGTTGTGAAGAAAGAAGTCGCATCTTAAGACTGACAACTTCAAGACCCAGAGTTCTTGAACATAATCAACAGATAAAACAATGATTACATTCTTTTCTTAAGAGACTGAAGGGATGAGGCACTGTGCCCGTCTTCCCTGACATGCCAGACAAGCATGCAAGGGAGAGGAAAAAGGCAAACCCCACTCTTTACTGCGAACAATGTTCTTTACGGGAAACCAAAGGACAAGGCGGTGTGCGTATCCCTGCCCCGGCGGAGGCCCTCAGTTCGTTCTGTGTTCCCTCTGCCTGTGGTGGCCGTCATGTGGTAGGGGTGAGGCTGAAGACACAACACATTCCTCAGCCATGACAACAGACAGGAGCGGTTCACGGAGGAGCCTTCCAGACCCCAAGACACTTAATGCAATCACCACACCCAGCTTTGCCCCCAGTGCACAGATTCTAAAAACCAGGTGTTATTTTTACACGAGAATACAGTGGCCATTATAATAATTTTCTTGTTAATCACTTAATTGCAGAATTCTCTACATATAAATAAATTCACATCTGGTAGCAAAATATAGCCCAATAAATAAAATTAGTTTTTAAAAAAAAAAAAAGTTCAGAGCACCTGGGTGGCTCAGTCAGTTAAGTGTCCAACTCTTGATCTCAGCTCAGGTCTTGATCTCAGTGTGGTGAGTTCAAGCCCCACATGAGGCTCCACACCCAGCATTAAAAATAATGATAATGAAAATAATAATAACAAACAATTCCAAAGTCAAATATTAGAGTTAATAAGGTCTACTTATTTGTAAACCACAAGTCAGTTCTTAGATGCAGCTCCTGTCCTGTCCCGTTTCTCTAGATAAATATGAGGAATTTGAGAACCTTTCTCTAGATAACTCCCTCTGCTAATGGGAGTCACTCTGGTAAAACCATCTGGGAGTATCTATTACATATCCCCTGGCCTGACAAACGCCGAGAGAAACATATGCCCACGTGCACAGAGTCAAGGACGAGGATATTCTTTGCAGCCTTATTTGTAACCAGGGACTGCTGAAAAAAACCTAGGAATTCAGCACAGGAGAATGGCAGAAAAGCCATCCTACAGTCCCATGACGAGTCTACATAACCATGTAGCTGTTGAAAAGGACAAACTAGTTTACAGGAAGTAACAGAGATCTCCAAAGCGTGTACCGAATGACAAAGTTACCGACATTCAACACAGTACCAATTACATGAAGTTTTAAAACACAAAAATACCAAACCTTCACATTAGAAGTGAAAATATAAACACCACATCAACAAAGCGTTTAGCTCTGGAGAGCCAGTAGGGAAACAGAAAGCAGACTCATTTATTACTCTTACTAAAATTAATTTTTAAAACATCTCACAAGGGTTTTACAGGGTCATTAGGTGACTTTGGATTAAAGAATAAGGTGAAAAAGGGGCGCCTGGGTAGCTCAGTCGGTTAAACATCTGACTCTTGATTTCGGCTCAGGTCATGATCTCAGGGTCATGAGATCGAGCCCCACGTCAAGCTAAGCAGGGAGTCTGCTTGAGATTCTCCCCTTCTCCTCTCCTCTCCACCCTTCACTAAAATAAATTTAAAAATGTTTAAAAATAAAAAGACTACATTAACATCTCAACTAAAACAGGCATGCTCCCTTTTAACTGCTTAAGAGTCCTTTCTCACCAGTGGCCTACATTTTGAGAATGCAAGCTTAACTTTTTAATCAAGGTCAGCTTATGATAACAATGATAAGGGTCCCCTTCTTGTAGTGGACTCTCCAGAAAAATCAGGGCCTGGACTGGCACCATTGAACTCCTCTATTCTCAACCCTGTCCGCGGACTATGAGCCCTGCTTTCACACAACCCTCTATCTACATGGCTCATAGAAAATGAAACGCACTCTCGATTCTGGGAACTGCATCACCCATGTTCTATCTACCCATAACAGCTAGCTGCTGGAGTGGAAAAGAAAAGAAGAGAGGAAGAAGGGAGGGAGGAGGGAAGATGAATGGAAGGAAGGGAAGAAGGAGGAAGGTAGGAGGGAAGGGAGAAAAAGGAGGAGGGAGGCAGGAAGGAAGGATATAAAGAAGGGAAGGAATAAGCAATTTGCTGTTGAAATACCTATCATTAATGTAAGATACACTTTAAAAATAACCAAATGCATCTTTCACATTTTTAGTTACTCTACTGCCATGATTTAACAGAAAATAAATTGCAGAAGAATAAATAATAGGAAAACACCCTCCTTATAGCACTAAGTATAAAAATAGCTTATAAAACAGCATGCACAGGATTTCAATTTTGTATTTAAAACATATACACGGTCACAAAGAAGAGCGAAAATGAAAGAAAACTATTAAGACGTTAGCAGTCCTAAAAAACAAATGACCTAGTTTCTTCAACAATAAATTACATGAAAAGAGAGGGGGAAGGGATAATGTTACAGATTAAGAAAGACTTAAAAGAGACAAATGTAATGTGTTATCCTGCTTGGATCCTGAGTCCAAAACAAACTAACTTTAAAATCACAAGTTTGAGACAATGGAAGACACTGGCTAGTAAGTAATATTAAGGAATGATTCATTTTGTTAAGGGTAATGATATTGTGACTTTTTAAAATCATTATCTGTTAAAAAAATTTACTGAAGTATTTACAGGTGAAATGATATAATATCTAAGTCGTGCTTTAAATCCCCCCGCCACCCAAAAAACCCACAAAAGCAGGAAGAAGAGCAACGTAACAAGAACGGCAAAATGTAACTGTTAAAGTTAGATGATGGGTACATGGAGGCTCATTGTGCTCTTCACTCTACTTCTGTGTATGTTAAAATTTTCCACAAATATGAAGCAAAAATGCTAACAGGGATAGTTATCTCGGAGTGGCGGGGACTGAGTGATCTGCTTCGAACTGAGTGGTTTTTATTTTGATCTGTGCTCCTCTTAGGAACACCCAGATCCTATACAATAAACATGAATTACTTTGGTTACCTGAAGAAACAAATGTTACCCTTTTAGTGGATGGATGGGTGGGTAGACAATGGACAGATGGATGGATGGATCCTTCGATGCCCAGTTCCAATGATGCCATCTCCATAGATTTAATTCTTCCTCTACAGACACCTCAATGCATTTCACTTGTATTTCCACAGAAGGCTTTATTACATTTGGTCATTTGTTATGGCAATTTTTAATTATGTCTTATCTCCTCCTCTAGAAAAACAACTTGATTAACAAGAGGCATTTGGTTTTTTTATATTTTTATCCTGGTCAACATCAACCAGGTGTTAAAGAGTTGTTTATTTAATTGAATTAGCTTCTCCACTAGTAAATCCAGAGGGGAGACAAGGGGCTACAGAAGTAGAATATCTTACTTCTTGGAACTACAAAGCCTTTAAGGCTAAGACATACCCAAAGGTCCCTATACAAAGACCAATACCCAACAAATGTTATCTCATCTATTTCTCAAACCATTTGCTTTCCCATTGACTGGGGGGAAAACACCAGTCAGTAGCGGAAAAAGCCCAGTTACTGAATTGTTACAGACTTAAAACAAAACAAAACAAAAAACAAAACAAAAAAAAAAAAACAACTCTCTGAGGGAGGAAAAAATCAAAGTCCGTTAGCTCTTCAGCAACCATGTCATTACTTAACCCACTGAAGACTCACCTGGAGTAGCTGTGCACCAGTGCATTTTTCAAGGACACCATCATGGCAAGAACACAGAGCCAGCCACGTGCTGGGACAAACAAGAGTTCGGGAAACATCCCTATCCCTGAGAAGGCTGGTGTCATGTGGAACGGCTGCGCGTGCACACCTCTCTCCCGTCTTCTTTATCACCCACTCACCGGAGGCCCTGGCACGTTTGCTGCAGGCAGGAGCGGCAGCTTTCTCCAACCGGGGCCATTCATTTCTATAACCTCTTGCTTAAAAATCATTTCCACAAAGGTACAATAAAGGCATCCTCCCAGGTGCAGAAAACCCCCAGAACACAGCATACTGTGCTTCCCTAAATGGGAGACCTCACCCGCCATGGCCTTAATTTCGCCCACGTGGTTTTGATGAAAGCCCCTCAAATGCTTGTGAAGATATTTACAACTTCCTTTACGCTAAGGTATTGACAAACACTAAAATAAAGCCTAGGTTGCTGGGGCGCCTGGGTGGCACAGCGGTTAAGCATCTGCCTTCGGCTCAGGGCGTGATCCCGGCGTTATGGGATCGAGCCCCACATCAGGCTCCTCTGCTATGAGCCTGCTTCTTCCTCTCCCACTCCCCCTGCTTGTGTTCCCTCTCTCGCTGGCTGTCTCTATCTCTGTCAAATAAATAAATAAAATCTTTAAAAATAAATAAATAAATAAAGCCTAGGCTGTAAAATAAAGTCCCTACCACAAAGAGTTTCCCAAACCCTTTGGAAAAAGTATATTGTGAAGAGCTGGCAGGTGCAAGCTCCCCACAAGTTTGTTGGGACGACGGGCAGGAACAAGAGACCACGTGCATCAGTGCACATGAGGCTAGATGGCCAGGGAGGAGGTTCCATTCTTCAACTGACCTCTGAATCTGCTACAGTCATTCTTCTGTCTGGACGGTGGATATGAGGCATGACGATTATTAGGTTTCTTGCTACCGCCACATACAACACCAAGAGAAGTCCGGGAGAACGCACCAACACGTATTTTTTTTTTCCTTTTCTTTTTATACTTACTAAATGGTTGGGGTCTTTACTTTGTGTATCATATCAGCAAACTATTAGTCTACACAAATGTGACCAGTTATTCTTTTTCTATTTTATTCTCAAGAAAAGAAAGAAGCGCTGAGCTTTTTAAAATTGCCTCAGCCACTCTCCCATTAAAAGCAGAAGGCTGGGATGCAATAACCAAATTGAAATAAGAGAAAAATTTAAACAACATCTCACTTACCTAGGAGCACATAGCTGTCTATACAAGAAAGGGAAAATTCAAAGCAAAAATACAATACTTGGGAAAAGTATTCAAGTGTTTCAATGTGTAAAAGCAAATAATTTAGTCAGAGATTATCATCAGTTAACAGCGCTCTATGTTTCTCGCTGGGGATTTAGGAAGAATATAGCCACACAATTTTTTTTGAAGGGAAGGAAAATAAGTACGCTTTCTCAATTCAATTTTGTATTCCAGAACAACGTTACCCAAAAAATAAATAAATAAAAGTGTATAAAGAATGATGGATTTAATAAGATCCACATAGGACTGCCTAGAAAATATAAGGTTTTGTAGGTTTATTTGGTTTGGTTTGGTTTAGTCTTTTGGATTTTTGTTTCCTTCTGAAGAAGGGAATCGATTCAGATATCCCTGAAGTGGAGAGAGTGTCTTTGGAAAGGAAGCGTACATTTAGAAGACCAAGAAAGAGTCACGCCACTAACAGGTCTGGAAAACTGCTCAATCTAAGCCTCCCTTGTCTGTCTGAGCAGACCGGAGCTAGCAGNTACGAGAAGAATCTCCCACCTGACCTGACAGATAGACCATCCTAACACCATCAGATAGTATCACCATTAAAAGGAGTGGTTTAAGTGTCCCAGGGTTCAGGCTGTTAAGAGGAACAAAATTCAAAAGACAAGGTGTAGCTGCTACATACAAAAGCTAAACAAGCTTGGCCTCACGGGATCCCTAGAACTACAGCTTCTGCTAACAACGGTCGTACTCAAGTCCCATCAGGGGCTGATCCTTACTTAAGAGTGTTTAAAATACCGTAAGACACACAGGGGCTGCACAGAAGGTGCGTGTTTCTATTGTATACAGGCACCCTGGAGGGGAAAAAGTGGCTCTTGAAAAACAACTTTCAAGACTGAGGTGAAGCCCAGAGGGCACGCCATACCAGGCGCCGATTTCTCCTCCTTCAGAAAGTACAGGAACTACCCTCACAGGGCATGCCTACAGGCTGCTTGTTGCACCGCTGAGCAATTCTTGATGGTTCCAAAGATGCTACATTCTCAAAGACAGTTTTTTATTGTGCTGCTAATAAAAGACCCAGGCTTTTCAAATGGCTACAAATCACAGAGACCTAAAAATCCTTCCTGGATTTCACTTTATTAAAGAAGGATGCTGGGTTTGATCAAATAAATGCTACCGGGAAAGTGTCCTAATGCACTTTAAAAACATTGTCAGAGATAATAATTTCTCAATTCCTCTTACTGAAATTCAAGGAAGGTCGGAGACAGCCAGTCACTTTGAAAGCACTGCTCCAATTACCCAGCAGGCTTCGGAAAAGAAGCCCTCAGCTCTGCACAAAGGTTTACTACCGGGAGATGCTCAGATAACCTTGACCGTCCTTTGTAGGCTGTAGTGCTCCAGGAGAGCCAACTCCTTAGGCGATTTGCTTCTGCTTCTAACGAAGCAGCAGGTAAGAAAAATGCCCAGGTCTTTGTTTCAGCAAAACCAAAGAAACCTACACATCCCAAAACCACTTGTTTTATCTGAATTTAAGAGTTTATCATATTATAACACTTGAAGCTTGTGGAAATGTCTCTCTCAATCTGAATGAAGCTGTTATTTTTCTCAATACGAGTATACCCTTTTACAACTGATTAAAATGTCTGAGAAATCCAGGACAAACAGAAGCTAAAAGAATTTGCAATCACCAAACCAGCCCTACAAGAAATATTGAAAAGGGTCCTCAAAGCAAAAAGAGAGCCTAAAAGTAACATAGACCAGAAAGGAACAGAGACAATATACAGTAACAGTCACCTTACAGGCAATGCAATGGCACTAAATTCATATCTTTCAATAGTTACCCTGAATGTAAATGGGCTAAATACCCCAATCAAAAGACACAGGGTATCACACTGGATAAAAAAGTAAGACCCGCTGATATGCTGTCTGCAAGAGACTCATTTTAGACCCAAAGACACCTCCATATTTAAAGTGAGGGAGTGGAAAACCATTTACCATGCTAATAGACATCAAAAGAAAGCTGGGGTGGCAATCCTTATATCAGACAAATTAGATTTAAACCAAAGATTGTAATAAGAGATGAGGAAGGACACTATATCATACTTAAAGGGTCTATCCAACAAGAAGATCTAACAATTGTAAATATTTATGACCCTAATATGGGAGCTGCCAATTACATAAGCCAATTAATAACAAAATCAAAGAAACACATTGACAATAATATAATAATAGTAGGGGATTTAACATCCCCCTCACTGAAATAGACAGATTATCTAAGCAAAAGATCAACAGTGAAACAAGGGCTTTAAATGACACATTGTACCAGATGGACTTCACAGATATATTCAGAACATTCCATCCCAAAGCAACAGAATACACATTCTTCTCTAGTGCACATGGAACATTCTCCAGAATAAATCACATCCTGGGTCACAAATCAAGACTCAACCAGTACCAAAAGATTGGGATCATTCCCTGCATATTTTCAGACCACAATGCTTTTAAACTCAAACTCAATCACAAGAGGAATTTGGAAGGAACTCAAACACCTGAAGGCTAAAAAGCATCCCACTAAAGAATGAATGGGTCAACCAGGAAATTTAAAAAAAAAAAAAATCACGGAAACAAATGAAAATGAAAACACAACTGTTCAAAATCTTTGGGATGCAGCAAAAGCAGTCCTAAGAGGAAAGTAGATAGCAATACAAGCATTTCTCAAGAAACAAGAAAGGTCTCAAACACACAACCTAACCCTACATCTAAAGGAGCTGGAGAAAGAACAGCAAATAAAGCCTAAACCCAGCAGGAGAAGAGAAATCGTAAAGATCAGAGCAGAAATCAATGAAATAGAAGCCAAAAGAACAGTAGAAGAGATCAAGGAAACTCAGAGCTGATTCTCTGAAAAAATTAATAAGATTGATAAACTCCTGGCCAGACTTACCCAAAAGAAAAGAGAAAGGACCCAAATAAATAAAATCATGAATGAAAGAGGAGAGATCATAACCAACACCAAAGAAATACAAACAATTATAAGAACATACTATGAGCAACTATATGCCAACAAATTAGACAATCTGGAAGAAATGGATGCATTCCTAGAGAGGTATAAACTACCAAAACTGAACCAGGAAGAAATAGAAAACCTGAACAGACCCAGAACCAGGGAGGAAATTGAAGCAGTAATCAAAAATCTCCCAACAAACAAAAGCCCACGGCCAGACGGCTTCCCAGGGGGATTCTAACAAACATTTAAAGAAGAATTAATACCTATTCTTCTGAAACTGTTCCAAAAAATAGAAATGGAAGGAAAACTTCCAAACTCATTTTATGAGGCCAGCATTACCTTGATCCCAAAACCAAAATCCCTGATAAAAATATCCCTGATGAACATGGATGCAAAAAATTCTCACCAAAATACTAGCCAATGGGATCTAACACTACATTTAAAGGACTATTCACCATGACCAAGTGGGATTTATTCCTGGACTGCAAGGTTGGTTCAACATCCACAAATCAATGTGATACACTACATTAATAAAAGAAAGAACAAGAACCATATGATACCCTCAATAGATGCAGAAAAAGCATCTGACAAAGACAGCATCCTTTCTTGATTAAAACTCTTCACAGTGTAGGGATAGAGGGTACATACCTCAATATGATAAAAGCCATCTATGAAAAACCCACAGCAAAGATCATTTTTAATGGGGAAAAACTGAGAGCTTTCCCTCTAAGGTCAGGAATACGGCAGGGATGTCCACTATCACCACTGCTATTCAACATAGTACTAGAAGTCCTAGCCTCAGCAATCAGACAACAACAACAAAAAAAAATTAAAGGCATCTGAATCGGCGAAGAAGTCAAACTCTCACTCTTTGCAGATCATATGATACTTTACGTGGAAAACCCAAAGGACTCCACCCAAAAATTGCTAGAACCCATACAGGAATTCAGTAAAGTGGCAGGATATAAAATCAATGCACAGAAATCAGTTGTGTTTCTATACACCAACAAGACAGAAGAAAGAGAAATTAAGGAGTCGATCCCATTTATAACTGCACTCAAAATTATAAGATACCTAGGAATAAAACTAACCAAAGAGGCAAAGAATCTGTACTCAGAAGACTACAGAATACTCATGAAAGAAATTCATGAAGAAGACACAAAGAAATGAAAAAGCGTTCCATGCTCATGGAATGGAAGACAAATATTGTGAAAATGTCTATGCTACCTAGAGCAATCTACACACTTAATGCAATCCCTATCAAAATACCATCAACTTTTTTCACAGAAACGGAACAAATAATCCTAAAATTTGTATGGAACCAGAAAAGACCAGAGGAATATTGAAAAAGAAAAGCAAAGCTGGTGGCATCACAATTCCGGACTTCCAGCTCTATTACAAAGCTGTAACCATCAAGACAATATGGTACTGGTACAAAAACAGACACACAGATCAATGGAACAGAATAGAGAGCCCAGAAATGGACACTCAACTCTATGGTCAACTAATCTTCAACAAAGCAGGAAAGAATATCCAATGGAAAAAAAGACAGTCTCTTCAACAAATGGTGTTGGAAAACTTGGACAACCACATGCAGAGGAATGAAACTGGACCATTTCCTTATACCACACACAAAAATAAACTCAAAATGGATGAAAGACCTAAATGTGAGACAGGAATCCATCAAAATCCTTGAGGAGAACATAGGCAGCAACCTCTTCAACATTTGCCACACCAGCTTCTTCCTAGAGACATCACCAAAGGCAAGGGAAGCAAGGACAAAAATGAACTATTGGGACTTCATCAAGATAAAAAGCTTTTGCACCACAAAGGAAACAGTCAACAAAACCAAAAGACAACCGAAAGAATGGGAGAAGATATTTGCAAATGACATATCAGATAAAGGGCTAGTATCCAAAATCTATAAAGAACTTATCAAATTCAACACCCAAAGAACAAATAATCCAATCAAGATACGGGCAGAAGACATGAATAGACATTTCTGCAAAGAAGACACCCAAATGGCCAACAGACACATGAAAAAGTGCTCAACATCACTCGGCATCGGGGAAATACAAATCAAAACCATAATGAGATACCACCTCACACCAGTCAGAATGGCTAAAATTAGTAAGTCAGGAAATGATAGATGTTGGCAAGAATGTGGAGAAAGGGGAACCCTCCTACACCATTGGTGGGAGTGCAACCATTCTGGGAAACAGTATGGAAGTTCCTCAAAAAGTTGAAAATAGAGCTACCCTATGACCCAGCAATTGCACCACTGGGTATTTACTCCAAAGATACAAATGTAGTGATCTGAAGGGGCACATGCACCCCAATGTTTATAGCAGCAACGTCCACAATAGCCAAACTATGGAAAGAGCCTAGATGTCCACTGACAGATGAATGGATAAAGAAGATGCAGCCAGCCATCAAAAAAACGAAATTTTGCCATTTGCAATGACATGGATGGAACTAAAGGGTATTATGCTAAGTGAAATAAGTCGATCAGAGAAAGACAATTATCATATGCTCTCACTGATATGTGGAATCTGAGAAACAAGGCAGAGGATCATAGGGGAAGAGAGGGAAAAATGAAAACAAGACGAAACCAGAGAGGGAGACAAACCATAGGAGACTCTTAATCTCAGGAAACAAACTGAGGGTTGCTGGACAGGAGAGGAGTGGGAAAGATGGGGTGGCTGGGTGATGGACACTGGGGAGGGTATGTGCTATCGTGAGCACTATGAATTGTGTTAAGACTGATGAATCACAGACCTGTACCCCTGAAACAAATAATACATTATATGTAAATAAAAAATAAAAAAATAAAAATAAATTTTTTAAATAAAAAATTGAGAAATGAGAAATGTCCACAGAAACATTAGAACAGGCCTAAGGTGGGCCTGGGTTCCTACCTGGGAGTAATAACCACGGGGAACCACTCTGAGACCAGTGGTAACACCCGCATCGGTAAATGTCAGGCAGCACATCATCTAACCATCTCTCCGTTTTTCAGGACAAGCCTGCTATTCCCAATTATACACTGATGCACGACAGTTAACACGAGTTGAGGTATAAACTCCCATCAAATTGTAAGAAACACGTAGACGATTTTTTGAAACGTATTTACTATGGAATGGGAACTTAAGTAGGTCACGAAAGCTTTCTTATTATTAATTTAAGTAGCCAGAAAATACCTGAACTATTTTAACTGTAAAGATAACAATGCTGAATTCAGAAATCAAAGAGTAAAAACCGTAGTTTCCCTTCCTCTCCAATTCCGTTTCTGCCTCTCAGCAGTAAAACAATGAAGGAGGAAAAACCAGTGAGGAAGAAACACAGGGTCCATATGCGATAAATTCAGATTTCCCTACAAGGAGGTCTTCTAAGCACAGGTGTCTGCATGGCGTTCCCTTCCCCCACAGGCCTTTGTGACTAATCCGCCAACTCACCTTCTTCCACTTCAAAGTGAGTAGTGAATCTTGCTTCTGAGTCCAGCTTGAGGTATTCTCTCAAAACCTAGATTAAAATAATTATTGACTTTAGTACAATAAGGTTATCTTTGAATTCTGAAAAACATACAATTGTACCCCACAATATTAAGGGGGGGAAATCACCATTACAAATCAAATCATAACTGCGAAAGGATATGCTCTACCTCTAAAACCCTCTTTCACTGGTCATCTCTTTACGTGTAGTTCAGCACACATTTAAATATAAGCCAACCAACAGCCACCCCAGCTTAAACAAATTCTTAAACCCAGTTATTCAGTCTCTAGGCAGATTGGTGATCTAGGGCCTCAGCCCCCATCGCCTGTTCAGGGAGTCTGAGGAGAAACTCAGGAACCTGACTGTACACAAAGGCCCCCAACAAAGTGATGACGTAGTCAGCCTGTCCCGTGCCTACGGGAACCACTGTTCCGAACCAGTGGTTCTCAACAGGGGGTGACTTTGTACCCCCAGGGGATATCGTGCAATGTCTGGAAATATTTTTGGTTGTCACAACAGGGGGTGGAGGTATGTTACCAGCTTTTCACGGCAGAAGGCGGGGAGGCTGCTAACCCACCCCACACTGCACAGGACAGCCCTCCACTACAAAGAATCATCCACCCCCAAAGGTCAACAGAGGTGAGGTTGAGAAACCCTGTTCCAAAGCAAACAACTCTCTGATCAATTAGAAATTTTACAATTCCCACACTGGTCACTTCAGATAGGCTATAAACTCCCACTACAGATATGAACATTTCCTGTAACTGGTACAGGAATATACATGCATGCCCCATATTAATACTATGCAGTACATGTACTCATTCTAAAAATACTACAATAAATCAGAGTATACATGTCCTTAAGAGCCTCCCGAGAAACTAATGTTTTGATGCTTACTGAGGTGAAACACTTTGTCAAACTGTGTTAACCCCTCAAAACTTTGTTCCCAAACATATAAAATGGAAGCTAAGAAGAGTGAAAGGAAAAGAACCAGAACTTAGTTTCCCTCACAGATACTCCCCATTCCTGGTAAGGACAAGAGGGATGAAGTTCCAGCCTGTCACCCTAGATAGGACTCCCATCATTTATTCAGCCAGGTATACAGACAGGTGCTTCAAAACCCACTTTCACTGTATTCAAAATGAGACTTCCTGAGGGCCCACCGTGTCCCCACACCATGACCTTAGGCAACACAGCAGAACAGAGCTTGGTCAGACCCTGGAGCAGGTCTTTCCTACCCTACTGCAGTCACATGGTATAAACATCAGGAGGAAACTGTGGGGAAAAGAAACCTATAAAGTCAAGTATCCCAGATACTAAAAACCCTGCAGTTTTCACATGATTGGCCTACACAGTGCATCGACAGAATGAGGAAATAAGTACGGAAACCTGTAACACTCAAAACACACGCTTTGTTTTGTCAAGCTTAATTACTGAGCTGTAACTGGCTAATTACATAACGAAGACATACCTGACAGCTGATGTGCACCAGCAATCTAGCTAGGGACGTGTACAAACATGCAATGTTTAAACTCAAAGGAAGGGATGTGCTATATGAACGCACTTAGAAGATTCCACCAGACTTAGTCCATTCTGACTGGACATTTCCTTGATGTGGCATAGGAGTTGATATTCTAATTATAGACTGATTTCTTCCTCCGAATCCCCAGTGTGTAAAGGAACTACCTAAATCGAACTCAAGCACAGTCACCCCAGGCAGTGAGTCCCTGGGTGGGTGGTGGGCGGTGGGCAGACAGGCATTCACATCCGGAAGCGCCTGTGGGGGCGCTGGCAGGGTAGGTTGGATCTGGGTCAGAGGCCGCACTCCCATCTGGAGCCCCCTACCCCTGCTCCGGGAACCTCCGCACCAGCCGAACATTAGAAAGCTTTACTGAGTACTGTGCTTGTCCAAAGGTAGGGCTAACATACATTCTAGATTCAAGATGCCTGTGAAACCAGTGTAGAGCCCATCATTCCCCCACTATAGAAAGAAGACCACTGGGGAAGGCAGCCTCAAACACGAGCCAAAAAACTAATGACCTGGTCAAAGACAGCTGCTGCTTCTTTTTTTTTTTTTTTTTTTTTAAGATTTTATTTATTTATTTGACACAGAGAGAGACAGCCAGCGAGAGAGGGAACACAATCAGGGGGAGTGGGGGAAGAAGCAGGCTCCCAGCAGAGCAGGGAGCCCAATGTGGGGCTCGATCCAAGGACTCTGGGATCACGCCCTGGGCCGAAGGCACACACTTAACAACTGAACCACCCAGGCGCTCCAAAGACAGCGTCTTCATACCCATCAGTGGCTAAGAGAACAGAGAGTACTTTTTGTTTTATGAAGCAAAATAATTTCCAGGCCTTCCTTTCTTTTTACAAGAAAAGAAGAAAGGAGGGAAAGCCTAAAAATTACTAGGGAGGCTCTGAAATATTAACGCACAATATGAAATCTACTTAACCCAACCTCCATTTTTCTAGATTTAAATCCATCTTCAGATACAAATTCATAATTGAATTTCAAAACATAAACACTTGATTTTTTTCCTCTCACCAGTAAAATATATTCTGTTCCAAAAAAGAAAGGTTGCTCAATTTCCTGTCAAAAGCAATCCAGAGAAGGCCACCTACACTGTAAAAGCAGCAAGAAAAAAAAAAATAACAAAATGCTGAAGAAAAGCCTGCATGTGTGGGTGTATACTAAGTGCAATGTAACTACCACTCTGGGTTTTTAAAAGCTTTTTTTTTTTTCCCTTGATCATTCTGAGAAATATGAAAATTAGCGTGGCTGCTAAAGAGAAGTTTGTCCTCCAACCTCCCTAAGGAAAACAAGCCCGATGATGGATTTCAGTTCCACCACAGAGAGAGGTATGGGTAGACATTCAATGCTTTTGACCCATGATTCTTTTGTCTAATAAGAAAGGGCAGATTCTACCAAACAGACTACATGTCATGTTTTCAGAGAGGGAAGGCTGCTCTGACATTTAACTTTCTCCCCCTAGCTACCCTCCCTCCCCCGTGCCCCAGACTTCTGGGGGCTAACCACTCACATAAACTGCCTGGATGAAGATTTAGTATAGCAATGAATTTACCACTCTGTCTATGCAAGTCCCCTTACCCTGTTTATGCTTTCTAAAATTCTAAATTCTATGGTAAAAATCAACCAGCCCAACACTTTTTATTAAAAGCCTATTGAAATATGTTCAATGCTGAGGTAGATAGAGTGTGGTAAAAAAAAAAAAAAGAGAGAGAGAGAGAGAGGGAGAGAAGGAAAGCTTGAATAGCTCACCAGATAAAAGAAGAAAACAAAGTCAAAATTAAATACAGTATTATCACTGAATTCTAACAGTAAAAGGCCCTATTCATATAAATCATACTTTCCATGAGAAGAAGGAGTTGGTCACAAGAAATAATGAGCAGGGGAAAAGAACATCTTCACGAAATAATGGTAAATACTTTTCATTTTTATTTTGTTTTAGTTTATTTTATTTTAGTTGACTCCATGCCCAACGTGGAGCCCAGCGTGGGGCCTGAACTCACAGCCCTGAGATCAAGACTTGAACTAAGACCAAGAGTCAGATGCTTAATGGACTGAGCCACCCCGGTGCCCCATGAAATGTTGGTAAATAAAACCAGCACACCAAAAGACAAATCAAGATGTGGCAGAAAGCCTACTCTATGGGGCAGCTGCAAGACAAGACAGCATGAGAAAACAAACCTCTTAAACCTTACAAATGATTTGTAGGATAAGCTAACAATTAACTACTAAGTCAACTAACAGGAGGGGCTTTTTGTTCTGTTTTGCTTAAAAATCTCAGATCAACCGACCAAAAAAAAGCAAGACTAGTTAGTATAAATAACTTTATTTCTCAGAACCACTTGAGAGTAAGTAGCCAACATGATAGCCTATCACCCCTACGAGTTTAGACAGTAGTTTCTATAAATAAGGGCATTCCACAAAACCGTAATTATGGCCATGAAAATCATCCAAATTACATAGTACCATCATCTAATCCACAGACCAAATCTTACACTCTCCAATTATCCCAGTAATGTCCATATTAGTAAAAGGATCCAATCCATCCAGGATCTCACACTGCACTTCGTTTTCACATCTCATTAGTGTATTTCAACCCAGAACCCCTGACTTCCCTTGACTTTCATGACCTTGACAACCGTGAAGATTCCAGGCCAGTTCTATAGCATGTTCCTCATTTGGGTTTGTCTGATACTTTCTTATGATTAGCCTCCAGTTCTGAATTTTCAGCAGGAATGCCAAAGAAGAGAGTTCCCCTCGCCGTATCCTACCAGGTGGTATACTAATCTTTTTCCCTTGCTGGTAACCTGAATGTGTATCACTTGATATTAGGGGGACTCTGCCAGATTTCCACTACAAAGTTACTTTCTACTTTGTAATTTATAAACACTTTGTAACAGGATATTTTCAGATTATATAAATATCCTACCAACCAACATTTGTGTCCAATGATAATTCTTGGCCAGATTAATTATTTTATGATGGCTGCCAAAAAGCGATTTCTAACCTAATAACTCCTACCATTCTAGAAGGGGGGAAAACGGTATTAGAAACCAAGATCTGGGTGTGCTTATTGCAACTGGGTTATTGCTGCTCCTACCCAGGAGAACAGAAAAACATGCACAGATGCACACACGTCCTTCTTCATTTCTTTCCATATCTATGTATATTGCAGACCAGGAGCTCATACAGATGCCCTGGATTCCGTCCCAACTATAGGGTCTTTCTAGCTCTCCGCTTTCCCTTCCCTACAACAGTAGTAAACGTGGCTCCTATTAACCTCACTTTTCGTTCTTGGACTCAGCCCCCATGTCACCTAATGCTACCCCAACCTCTGATCCAGTATCAGAAAAAGCCCACTCTCTCTAACTAGGGAACCAGTAAGGGAGAAGCCCAGAGAAACAAAAATGTTATTAGAGACTATATAAGATACCATTTTTGCAGAGCCCAAATAGGCAAAGCTAAAAATACACTGTTTACAGAAACACTCATTTTTAAAGGGAAGGGAATGCTGAACAGAAAATTCAGGATAGTAGTCACCTCCAGAGGGAGACAGAAGGACAGAATCATAGGGGAATGCATAACTTCAAAATAGTTCTAGTTCTAGTGAGAACCTACAAGCCCTAAAAACAAGTTCCTTGGCATACACAACTACGCCTCGCCAAACCACCAGGAGGTCATCGGCAGAGTTTCAGTTCTACATTTAAGATCTGAGGCCTAGGAAGGTTAAGTGTGTTGCCTGGGGTCACACAACCAAAAAGCAGGAGCTCAGACACAAACCAGGTCTGACTCGACTCCTCCATCTGCTGTACCCTCAGCTATTCCTCAAACGGAAGAAAAAGGATGGGCAGGAGAGATGGAGCTAAGACTAAGACTCCTCTGTGCCTCTGAACCATTTCCAGAATGGTTTTTAGGGTACAGGCAAGCCTAGGTCCAAAACTGGCAGGTGGAGGGGTAAAAATCTTCCTAAGGGCAGGGAAGGGGGTAGAGGCACAACTCTAGGCCATACAGAGACTGCAAGAACAATATGAACAATCCTTTAGGGAGAGTTTCTAGCACATTTCATAGGCTACAAATTCTGGCTCAAGTAAGTCACTAAATAAAATCTCCTCTCAGAAGGCTCTGGTAAAATCTTATTACTATTGTTTTGTTTTGTTTTGAAATCAGGAAACAAGGAAGAGAAAACCAACAACCCATTCATGAAGTTCCAAACAAAGCCTAAATAGGAGAAATTATACATCACTTAGCACACTGCATGAAACATGAAATTAGCGACAAAATGTTGAGCCCTTTTAAAGAATTTGTATAATGGGATACTGACGTGGAGCAACAGGACATCCTGGGAAGCTTAAATCCCACTCTGCTACCTGGGTGTGGCTTAAAATTGCTAAAACCCAAAAAAGATGTATCTCCATAAGAAGAAAAGAAAAAAAAGCATATTTATCTTCTCAAAAAATCAGGTATAACAGCATTCTAACTGCATTTCTGGTAGAACTATCTCCAGAGTCTATTAGTGATTAATAATAACTCATACAACCTAGAAGAGTCTTATGATCAGCACCAATGATTTTGTGATCTTAGTTCAAGCTTTCTCTCTCCGTCTTTACAATGGAATATGTTTTCCCACTGTTGACTTCCAAGGGGTGGAGTATAAATTGAATCAAAAGTAATTTTCGGCCTAGCCTCCTTCCCAACTCCCCCAAAAATCTGCTAGTAAGTTCTATCTTCCCTTTCCTTTTCTTTCCGAAGAGGAAAAATCTAGACCTAGCCCACAGACTAAAAAAAAATACCACAGAACAAAAGAAAACAAAGGACGTGTTCAAGATGGTGCAAAAATAATTCAAAACTCACGCACACTTCATGCTGGAGTCTAAACCGTCTGCAATACATAAAGGTTAAGAAATGCAAAACGGTCCTGTAAAGACAGTAAGCACAGGAGAAGCACACAAAAGGATAAATCTCATTAGTTAAAAAAGAAGTCATTTAACAGGACTCTGCAGGGGGAAGGTCTCCAACCCCCCACCCCACCCCCCACCCCGACCCCCGCCAGCTTTTTAGTTATTTTCTTTATGAAAAGCAATCAGGTGCTGTTGAAATCAGCATCTGGTACTAGAAAGACAAGAAGTTATCTTGAGGTATTTCTAAATGAAAATGACAAAAAGAATAAATTAATCCACAGACACTCGTTTCTTACATCCTACTGTATTAAGCTTACATGCTCACAAGATGAGCAAATTATCCTTGAGGATTTAGGGACAACAGCCCAGCTTTAAAAGAAATTTAGAATCTAGAGGTGCTGGGTGGCTCAGTTAAGTATCTGACTCTTGATTTCAGGCTCAGGTCATGATCCCAGGGTCCTGAGATGGGAGCCCGATGGCAGGCTCTGTGCTCAGCAGGGGGTCTGCCTCTCTCCCCCTCCCTCTGCCCTTCCACGCACCCCCCCCCCATCCCCGCTCATGCTCTCTCCCTCTCTAAAGTAAATAAATCTTTTCTTAAAAATTTGAACTCTAGGGGCGCCTGGGTGGCACAGCGGTTAAGCGTCTGCCTTCGGCTCAGGGCGTGATCCCGGCGTTGTGGGATCAAGACCCGCGTCAGGCTCCTCCGGTATGAGCCTGCTTCTTCCTCTCCCACTCCCCCTGCTTGTGTTCCCTCTCTCACTGGCTGTCTCTATCTCTGTCGATTAAATAAATAAAATCTTTAAAAAAAAATAAAAATAAATAAAAATAAAAATTTAAGCTCTAAAAAATAAATACGAAAAAAATGTATTATTACTTTAATGTTGGAAAGGGGAAAACCCTGAAACATATTAAAGAGTTTCCTTATAAACTCCCAGATAATGAATTTGGGGCAAAAATCAATATGGCTATTTAATAAATAAATCCTCTCAAGCTAATCTAATTTAGTGATATTGCGACAACTCACTTAACAAGGAACTGCAAAGGGGCGCCTGGGTGGCACAGCTGTTAAGCGTCTGCCTTCGGCTCAGGGCGTGATCCCAGCGTTATGGGATCGAGCCCCGCATCAGGCTCCTCCGCTATGAGCCTGCTTCTTCCTCTCCCACTCCCCCTGCTTGTGTTCCCTCTCTCGCTGGCTGTCTCTATCTCTGTCAAATAAATAAATAAAATCTTAAAAAAAAAAAAAAAAAAAACAAGGAACTGCAAGACTTGAATTTCTAAACATTAATGGATCTGACAACTCAGGAAGACACAAGAAAAATGTTCTTCCCCTGGAAAGTACATACAATGGTCCTTTGATCCCAAGTTGTACGAACTACTACTTATTCTTCCTTTCCCTCAAATTCTAAACACGAAAGTGAGAAATAAGTCCTTTTTCAAGCTAATTATCTTCATCTTGAGGCTTCTCCAACTCAAAGTCACTTCTATCTACCCATTTGCTTTTGCCAAAAACCTAAGATTCACTATCCATTGCTTTCTTCCACAGCCCACATCCATTCTGCCAAGACCTATAAATTCTACCTCCTGAAGAACACCCTGAATCCTTCCCTCCTCTCCATACCCACTGGCAACACACTGGTCCAAGCCACTATTATCTCTAAACCAGACAACTCCCCCAGAGTCCTCATTAATTTCTACCCATGATCATTTTCCACAGAGTAGTCAGAAATGACTTTTTAAAAGGTTAAACTACATATTATTATTCCCCTGCTGAAAACCTACCAGTGGCTTTCCATAGCCTGAGATGTCAAGAAGTGTGAAAGATATAAGATTTTACTCTAATTTCCAAGCTAATAAGTTAGACTGTCACAAGTGTATGGAGACCACTGAGGACATGAGACACGCGGGTCAGAGACAAAGGACTTCATTACTCACAGCAATAACAGTAGCCAGAGTACCAGCTTTTTTGGTGCCAGTCCCTTACGTCCCAATTCCCACCAGTAACAGCTGCACAGTAGTGGGATGTGTTACGGGAGAGTAACCCTGAGCTTAATGAACCCAAATCTTTTATAATGGGCAGTATGCCTGCCTGAACTTTACCCCAGAAGGAGACATTAGACAGTAAGTGTGATTGATCTTTGCTCTGGAGGGTATCTTCCAAGGCTGCTGACTATACAAATCATCCTTAAAAAGACAGTCTAGAACAAAAGTGGTTAGTGTGGAAACACAAGACACATGGAAAATTGTCTCCCAACATTAGACTAAAAGCCAAATTTCTTACCATGGTCTACAAGGCCCTACATAATTGGTCTCTTTCTCTTCAATTTCATGTTGAACTCCTATCTCTTCAGCTTACTATGCTCTAGCTCCACCGCCATCTTTGGTGTCCTCAAATAGGTCAAGTTCTTTCCTGACTCAGGACCTTTGCATATGCTGTCCTTTTGTCTGAAATGCTATTTCTCAGGCTTAGATGTCACTTCCTCAGAAAAACCTTCTCTACTCAATCTATCTATATGAGGCCCTACACATATTGTTTATTCCCTTTTTATCACATTGCTCACTTACTCATTCAGTTAGTAAACATTTATTGGGCAACCACTATGCACCAATTATTATTATAGGCACAATAATTACCTTATCTACTGATTTATTTACTAACAGTCTTCCTTGGAGGTAGAAATCTTATCTTTACATTCATCCACAAAGACCTAGAACTTAAAACTGTGCCCTTAACAAAACTCTGTTCAATACGAAGTACCGAAATGTTTCCACATCACCATGGGGAAACAGCATAGCACTGAGCAAAAAGCTTAAAATTAGAATCTAGAAGTCCTAACCCGGAGTCATCATTTAGTGGCACCTGACTAAGTTCCCTGCAAAATGGAGAAAATCATTCTCCTGCCTAACTCACAAGATTATTACAAGGATCAAATGACAGAATCTATTAGGAAGCCCTTGCAAATACTAAACATAATTTAAAACTAGTAACAAATCAACAGTTAATAGTCATGAGGTAGTCATTCATTCAGTAAGAATATACTAAGTCCCTACTATGAGGGTAACTATTAATGAAAATCAAAAGGTATATCAAAATGTAAATTAAAAATATATAACTTAAAATGAGATTAGAATATGGTTAGTTCTTCAATAAACTTGAAGGGGAATCGTTTTTCCCCTTTAAGTACCCTTTGAACATGGTTTAAAAACTTTTAGACAAAAGTTGAGTCACCTTTACCAGCTCCTAATCCCAGAATATTAAAAGAATGTCTTCTGGTTACTTATTTTTAAGCAAGCCTTTCAAATGCCAATTTAGAAAATTTTTAAACTATATTTACACCCCTGAATGCCAATCTCCAAAACAGAAATTTGTAGCTTTCTGGCAAAATTTATGAATTTATTAATTTTCTCTCCTTTTACTGACTTCATCTAAAACCGAATGCAGTCTCTTTACTTCAAGGCGGGGTGTGTGTGTGTGTGTGTGTGTGTGTGCTTGCGTGCACCATGTGTGGTAAAGAAAAAGTAAGCTCCATCTTACATGTATATAAAAGAGCAGCTTCCAAGTCAGTGCACAGGGCTGCCAACAGGAGGAAACAGAATGATCACAGTGAGGTAGAAGCACAGGGCTGGCAACCTGAGCACAAACTGGGACCATCAGCTCAGACAAGACACACACCTGGCGGGAGTTCACCAACCAACCCATCATCTCCCATAAGCCTACCATGCAATTACACAGAAATTCATTAAAAGGGGTACTGCCTCTATGATGTAAAATGGTGACATATAAACTGACGAAAAGGAGGGTCTAGGTGACATCCATTATAAAGGAAACAGAGTGGAATGTGAGAACAGCAGGATCAAGAGTCCTTTCGTAGGACCTTCCTCAAATTCGATGCACACATATATAGATAACTAACAGCGGCACATCATGGTCATAAAAAGAAGGAATGATAACATGAACTGGTGCTTCTAAATAGTAAAGTCAAGAAGGAAATATGAAAATGAGGGCGAGTACACGGGAAGGCTCTTGGGAGCGAAGAATGATATGCAGGTTGAGAGGGACGGAGGCAGACGATCTACAACCTACCCGTGAGGAATACTCAGAGAGGTACATGTTTCAGCCTATTTATACACAATTATATTTGGTAGTTTTTCATTACACATTGATGGTCTCTCAGAACTGCTTCCTTACAAGTTATTTTAATGATGGCTACCTACCCCAAATTTGGGGACAGGGAGCAGCAGCAGTCATGTTCATACTATTCACAAAGTCCTTGATAACCACAAGTCCTTGGAGGATAATAAGTACAAATAAAATATAGGACATCTAGAAGCTTCTACCTTGATTTAAACAGACAATGTCTAAACCTATCTTTCAATTAAGTAATTCCCCTTATTAATAACAACAACAAGGGTGCCTGAGTGGCTCAGTCAGTTAAGCGTCTGCCTTCAGCTTGGGTTGTGATCCCAGGGTCCTGGGATCGAGCCCCATGTTGGGCTCTCTGCTCCACTGGGACTCTGCTTCTCCCTCTGCCTGTTGCTCCCCCTGCTTGTGCTCTCTCTCTCTGTCAAATATATATATCTATGATAGTTACTATCTGAGTGCCCATAATATGCCAGGCACATAATAGTCTCTATCTCAGATAATCGATACAACAGTCCTAGCAGATGGATATTACTATCCCCCTTTCTTTTATTATCCCCTTTTTATAAGGAGTACAAGTAGAAATCAGTGAAGTTCTAAATCTTGCCCAAAGCAAATTAAGAGGTGAGAGCATTAGAATCCAAACCCAAGATGATTGATCCTTTTCCAATATTCTTGCTCTTTGTATTCAATGTCACGTAACCTCAAATAGTAACAGTTTAATATGTACTGTGTTCCTCATTTCCGAAGGCAAGAGAAACAAAAGATAAAATGAACTTGTGGGCTTCATCAAGATAAAAAGCTTCTGTACAGCCAAGGAAACAGTCAAAAAAACTAAGAGGCAGCCCACGGAATGGGAGAATATATTTGCAAATGACACTACAGATAAAAGACTGGTATCCAAGATCTACAAAGAACTTCTCAAACTCAATACACAAGAAACAAATAAATCATAAAATGGGCAGAAGATATGAACAGACACTTTTCCAATGAGGACATACAAATGGCTAACAGACACATGAAAAAATGTTCAAAATCATTAGCCATCAGGGAAACTCAAATCAAAACTACACTGAGATACCACCTTACACCAGTTAGAATGGCAAAAACTGACAAAACAAGAAGCAACAATTGTTGGAGAGGATGTGGAGAAAGGGGATCCCTCCTACATTGTTGGTAGGAATGCAAGTTGGTACAGCCACTCTGGAAAACAGTGTGGAGGTCCCTTAAAAAGTTAAAAACTGAGCTACCCTATGATCCAGCCATTGCACTAACGGGTATTTACCCCAAAGATACAGACGTAGTGAAGAGAAGGGCAATATGCACCCCAATGTTCATAGCAGCAATGTCCACAATAGCTAAATCGTGGAAGGAGCCGAGATGCCCTTCAACAGATGACTGGATTAAGAAGATGTGGTCCATATATACAATGGAATATTACTCAGCTATTAAAAGAACAATTCCTCAACATTTGCTGCAACATGGACGGCACTGGAGGAGATAATGCTAAGTGAAATAAGTCAAGCAGAGAAAGACAATTATCATATGGTTTCTCTCATCTATGGAACATAAGAACTAGGAAGATCGGTAGGAGAAGAAAGGGATAAAGAAAGGGGGGGTAATCAGAAGGGGGAATGAAGCATGAGAGGCTATGGACTCTGAGAAACAAACTGAGGGCTTCAGAGTAGAGGCGGGTGGGGGAATGGGATAGGCTGGTGATGGGTAGTAAGGAGGGCACGTATTGCACGGCGCACTGGGTGTTATACGCAACTAATGAATCATCGAACTTTACATCAAAAACCAGGGATGTACTGTATGGTGAATAACATAATATAATAAAAAATATTATTATAAAAAAATAAAAATAAAAAAAATATGTACTGTGTTCCTGGCACAATCTGGATGAACGAGCTGTTCATTATCTCATTTAATCTCTAAAATACCCATGCAAGATGGTTTTTATGAGCCATATTTTTTTTCATTTGAGGAAACAGAGTAGTTAAGTGACTGCCGAGGTAACACAGCTAACTTAACAGGAGGAACAAGCAGGAACCCAAACCTAAATCCATCTGAAACAAGGCCTGTGTTTCTACTACTGTCTTACATAGCCTCCACCTTATTGTATTTAGAATAATTATAATTTAGGAATTACTTATCAATTACTAATTTACTATTTATAATATTACATGAAAATACACATGATAAACTGTAAACTATGTTAAAATGTTATATTTTTCAGAAAAAATGGAAAGAGATTGCAAAAAAATTATGACATGAGTGACAGGATCACTGGCAAATCTCTTTCAATTTGTTTTCCTAGTTTTTCCTTAATTATGATATATAGCTTACATAAAGGTAAAACACACATATACACACAACAACCTACGTTTTAGATTTTTTCCCTCTGTTCTCTGGAACTTATCAAAACTAAATTTCGACAAGAAAACGTGATACAAGTTTAACATACCTCCAGAAATGAGCAAATGGTGAACAACAATGAAACTATGCCACAGAATTAAATCACACAGACCTTGGTAGCATTAAGGAGAAATAAACAGCTTTTCGATTTTTGTATCATACTTACCCAAAAAAAGAAAGTAAGAAAAAGAGGCAGGTATTCAGAATTCCGTAAGCTGGATGAAATGCTTGGAGGAAAATTCCCAAAACCAAACAAGTTCATGAAACTCAAGAAAAAAACGCTTGAAAACTACAGTACAAAATCTTCATAGACAAAAGTCCATTTTAGTGACCACCCAGGCATTTGAGCTTAACAATTAATCTGAAGAAACAACTTAGTGACTCTGAAATGTCACTTAAACTAAACCAGAATGTGAATGCCCACATTTAACCAAATTCACTTTTCAAAATATATACGCTTCTCATCTTGTTCATTGACCCCAAATCACCTCCGTAAAACCTCTTCAGAAGCAGTTTAACCATAACCTGCAAGTGAGAGGAGCATAAATTTTGTTTCCCTAATGGAAACTACCACTCAACTACTCACTGGGTAAACTGATAGAAATATACGATTCATTTTCAAAGCCATCAAATACTGTGCATTCCGAAAGAAGAAAACAGTGCAGGATTAGGAGGGAGAAAAGGAGAGCTTCAACTTTTTCCAAAATGTTTTATGATCTTAAACAAATATGGCAGAAGGTTAAGAGTTGATGAAGCTAGAAGGTATTACATAATTCTCTACCCTTTCTAGTCTACCTAAAATATTTTTAAATTAAACAGAGTAATAAGGTTTAATATCTGTAAGTCAATACAACACTCTTCCTCTTAGTATAATTGTATTGATTAAAACACACACACAGCATCTCGACATCCCTCCAGCCCAGCCTGTGACGTTTTACCACCCAAGGAAGCCACTGTTGACATGAATACCTAATTCCTAATACTTAACCTACGATTCCTAATATTTAGTTTGTTCCTTTGCAAAGCATGAATTCAGAAAAATTACCGTATGATGGAACAAAAAAAATTCCAAAATTATTTATGCAATGATGCCGAACGAGTCACAAATCCTGAGATGTTTTGTATGTACGCCTTGAATCCATTTCGAAAATGAAAATAATAGGTTTATCTCTCAAAATAGCAAACTTCCAGAACAGACAGTCCTAATCTCCCACAGGAAAGCAGAGGCTCAAGACACCTTACAAAGTGTGCCACCCACTCTTCACACTAGAAAAGTCATTCTTGGTATTAAAGTGACAAGAGAATATATTAATGACAAGCTTGAGGCCTGAAAAAAGCAAACAGATCTTAAGAAAGTTGAGTAGTTAACTTTCTTCTCACTGCAAGAACCAGAATCACATTTGTATGTGCTTTTGACCCCATGGGCAAAGGCACGAAGTGGAAATTGCTGTCATATACAGGAAACAGATGGGGCGGATAATGCAACTAGATAATCAACTGCCCCCTCCTCCCTTCACTAGAATGTAAGAAACATTCAGTTATTAACGAAACAACCTCAAAAAGCGGAAGTTCATAGCTGACGTGGGACTTGAACGCGTGAAGGAACATGTTACGAGCACCACACACTGGTTAGAGCTAAATGACAGAGAGTTTCAGCTACGTGTTTCCTCACTCTCAAAAATGACTGTTACACTTGCCACAGCCTCAGTGAAAGCCAAGACCCAGCTGCACCTTCACCAACCAAGTCCCCTTAACTGAGGTGCAATTATTTGCTGTATTTAAGAATAAGTATTTACTTTAAGTAATAAGCTTCTTTTAAAATTTTAATTCCAGTATAGGTAACATAGTGTTATATTAGTTTCAGGTGTACAATATAGTGATTCACCAGCTCCACATATTATTCAGTACTCATCAAGATAAGTGCAGTTTTAATCCCCATCACCTATTTCACCCATCCCCCACCGACCTCCCCTCTGGTGACCATCGGTTTGTTCTCTACAGTTAAGAGTATGTTTCTTGGTTTGCCTCTCTCTCTCTCTCTCTCTCTTTTTCCTTTGCTTATTTTGTTTATTAAATTCCACATATGAATGAGATCATACAGTATTTTGACTTCTTTTACATAGCTCTATACTCTCTAAATCCATCCATGTCGTGGCAAATGGCAAGATTTCATTCTTTGCTATGACTGAGTAACATTCCATTGCATATATATATACTTCTTTATCCATTCATCAGTCGATGGACATTTGGGCTGCTTCATATCTGGGCTATTGTAAATAACGCTGCAATAAACATAGGTGCATGTATCCTTTCAAATTTGTGTTTTCATCTTCTTTAGGTAAATACCCAGCAGTGGAATTACTGGATCACAGGGTAATTCTATTTTTAATTTATGAGGAAGTTCCATACTGTTTTCCAGAGTGGCTGTATCAGTTTGCATTCCCACCAACAGTGCCCAAGGATACCTTTTTCTCCACATCCTCGCCAACACTTGTTTGTGGTTTTGATTTTAGTCACTCTGACAAGTGTGAAGTGAGATATCACTGTGGTTTTGATTTGCATTTCCCTGATGATGAGTGATGTTGAGCATCTTTTCATGTGTCTGTTGGCCATGTGTAGCTCTTCTTTGGAGAAATGTCTGTCTATGTCTTCTGCCCATTTTTTAATTGGATTATTTAGTTTTTTTGGTGTTGAGTTGTACAAGTTCTTTATATATTTTGGATACTAACTTTTTATCAGGTATGTCATTTACAAATATCTTCTCCCATCAGTAGGTGTCTTTTAGTTTTATTGACTGTTTCCTCTGCTTTATAATTCAAACACTTCTTAAACATCAACTGGGTATAAGGCTCAGAGTTTCAAAAAGCTGCAGAGCTCCAAAGATGCCAATGGCAGACTTTCCTCTCAAAAAGTTTACAACCCAGTTCATGGTGAAGGACATGTAAAAATAACAATAATAAAAGCCAAAGTGTTGGCCAGTACAACCTCAAGAAATGGCAGAAGAACATAAGGCTTCTAAGATCAACTCTACAGGATCAAGGAAGAATAACAAATAAGTTTCCAATGGGCAAAAAAGAGACAGAGGAAAAGCAAATGGGGGGGAGGAAACAGAGAATAAAGACAGAAAAGGCTGCAATGCACACGGTATGTGAGTAAACAAAGAGTATAAACCATGGAGACACATTTTAATTAAACACACGAAGAAACGCTTAAACTCTAAAGACTGTGTGGAAATTTTCCCTGAGAGTCACAGGAGATAGACTGGCTTTCCTATCGATTCAGCGTCTCATCTAGCTTCAGCCTCAGAGCCAGGGAACCGGAGGCCTCCCTCAACACCATTTCTGGCATCCATGAACTTGTGGGGGATCGATCACCTCGCGATTACGAAGATGACTAGCAAATCTCATCATCCTAACAGTGTCAGTTGTGGGCACAGGGCATGTCATTCAGAGTTGTTATAGTGAGAATGCTCACTTTCAAGTACAGAGAAGCATTCAGATGAACTTGGAATGACTTGCAATCCTATCAGGCTGCTGATATAGGAGTATTTTTTTTTTAATCTATGTTGCTGCAAATGCCTTATGAAGTTTTTATGTTCATTGTACAAGGAGAGGTAAGTGAGCAGAGTGTGTTTGGTTTTCCCTCCCAGTTTTACTGAAATCTAATTGACATATAAGATTATATTAGCTTAAGGTATACAATGTAACGATTTGGTATGTGTATATGTTACAAAATGATCACAATAATTTTAGTTAACACCCATCACCTTATGCAGCTACAAATAAATATTTATTATTGCAAAAGAAAATGCTAAAAGTCTAATGATGAATCTGAAAACATAGTACAAAAAGAGATCAGAACTTTCAAATAGTGCCTACATTCGAAAATAATAATCTTCAACAAATTAGTCTAAGGAAAGAAAATTAAATTCCAGTTCCTTAATTCCATTTAAGCCATAAGCCTTTCAAGAAAAAAAAGTTAATCTATGTGGGAAATTTTCACATCTTCTAAAGCACAGGAAGCAAACTCTGCTAGCTTAGATGGTAGAACTGCCTCATGGTGCCCCTAGGGGAGGTATTCAAACAAGATGAAATAGTGGCTTTTACATTTAAAAGGCTACCTGGACAAAAGAAAGGCTGAATACCATACATAGCAAATAATGTCAACCAAGCACCACTACCAACCAAACTGCAAAGAAAGTAAAACATTGGCTGGAACCAACAGGAAGGGCAAGGAGGAGGACTGGGGGGTTGGTGGTAGAAAGCTGGAACCATTCCACAAAGTTTCCAAACCACCTGCTAATAAGGAGCTTTGACTGCCCTGTAGGCAATGAGGAACTAGGGAAGGTTCATGAGCGATCGTCACAATCAGAAACAAACATCCCTTTACGTACGTGTGCCCACACACGTGCATATACGTATTTTTTTCTTTTCCCCCCAAATCTTCAACAGTAATGTGGAAGAGAGTCCGAAAGAGGAAGGGCACTGAATAAGGAAATACTAGTAACAAGGCTGTTGCAACTCCCTAGGGGAGAGCTGACTGGGGCCTGGACCAGGGCAGTGGGAACAGAGAAATAAAGGAACCTGAGAGAGCCCTGGACATGAACTGACAACGCCCAGAAAACAATCAGCTGTGACTACTGCAAAAGATGCAACCAAAGTCAAAATAAGAAACTGCACCACCATAAAATGAACGACTACGCTATTCTCAAAAATAATATTTTTATCAAAGTTACATTAACATCTTCGAAGTTAATAATACTTATCTTCAACACAGTCTGAAACCCTCCACTAGCCACACAGAGACCAGGTCAGGAAACACTCAGCTCTACGTGGGCACTTTGAAATGTGTCAGTCTAGTTTCACTCGAAAATCTGTCAGTAAGTAGCTTAAATTTATCAAAAGATTTAAGATAATCCACAAAAGAAACACCCCCAAAATACAACTAACTCAAGATTCTCCACAATGAATAACATTTGCTCAATGAATTTCATCAGAGGATCTAAGTTTCATGCTCCAGTTAATGAGTTTCAGCATTAACTCATTACCTCCCATTGTAAAATATAATAAACCTTTTTAAATGACATGCAATATAATATATGGTAAATTATTAACAACCACACTGGAAACAATATAAAAGTATAAATATACAGGGGCACCTGGCTGGCTCAGTTGGTTAAGCTTCTGCCTTTAGCTCAGGTCATGATCCCAGGGTCCTGGGATGGAGTCCAGCCTTGGGCTCCCTGCTCAGCGGAGTCTGCTTCTCCCTCTCCCTCTGCCCCTCCCACCTACTTGTGCACCTGCCTATGCTCTCTCTCTCCCTCTCTCTCAAACAAATAAATAAATAAAACCTTTAAAATAAAATGCATATACTATGTAGTTAGGATTAATGCCTATACAAGACCTAAAAAGATAACATTTCAGAAAAAAATTATGCCATTTTTATCATAGCGCCTTCTTTTTCCAGCTTTTTCCAGGTATAATCAAAACTGGGGGGCCTGGGGGGCTCAGTTGGTTAAGCACCTGACCTTGGTTTTGGCTCAGGTCAAGATCTCATGGGTCACGGGATCAGACTCCATGCTTGGCAGGGAGTTTGCTCAAGATTCCCTCTCTCCCTCTCCTTCTGCCCTTTCCCCCACTCACACTCGCGTGCACGCTCTCTCTCTCTCAAATAAATAAATAAATCTTAAAAAATTGTAGTAAGATATTTACAGTGCACAACAGATGATTTGATATACGTCTACACTGTGAAATGATTCCTTCCATCGAATTAGCACATCACTTTACATATTTACCTCTTTTTTTAAAAAAACTTTTCAATTTAACAACACAGTGTTAATCAACTACAGTCACCCTGTTATACATTAGACCCTCAGAACTTATTCATCTCAAAATGAAAGTTTGTATCCCATACCACCTTCTTAATATTCAAAATCAGAGTATTTGGCCACTAGGATGAAATTTCTTTATGGAACATATTGGTTTCTAAAGATTAACAGGCTGATCTTGAACTGAGAAAAACACACAAACCCAAATCAACAATTCAAAGTACAACCATAAATGAACAAACAAGAGACACTATTTGACCAGGCTCATAAAAATTAGGTAAAAAGAAGTGGGGCAAAAGAAACACACTTGTTGAGGGCCTCCTAGAAGTCTGACATTGGGCTAACCAGACACTCTCTCCCACCCCATAGTCATTTTATAATGAGTCTTTGCATAATAGGTTATAAGCTTCATGAAGGCAGAGGGCCTGGTGGCCAGCATATCTGCAGGTTCTCAAACAACACCTGGCACACAATAAATTCTCAATAAATATCTGTTAGATGCACGGATGAATGGATGAATGGCTAGATGGCTGGTGGATGAACGACTAGCTATCTTTAGTAACAATGGTGGTCTAGCTCATGTATACCAAAAGATCCTGGCAGCTTAGGAGAAAGGGAGCAAGAAATGTGCTCCAAGCCACTGTGTTCCCTTGCCCACATACAGGTTATCACAGTAGAGTGGAAAAAGCATGGGCTCCACCATCAGACCTGGATGGGAAGCCAAGTTCCAGACTTACCTTTAGTGGGTCCCTGGACTACTTTATGACTAAAATGCAGAGACTAATTCTTTAATCTTGAAGTTGTAAAAAGGCTTCACTGAAATAACATACATAGAGTACATAGCAAATATCAAGCACATAATTAGTACTTAATAAATATAAATCTCTCCACACATTGGGCCCAGGGAAATGACTCTGGTGCTCAGTCTGGGTCTTAGGGATAAAGTCCAAGGGAGGGGTCTCAGTGAAAGGAATCCTAGTGCAGTCCACAGCAGGACAGCTCTTGAGTCATTTTAAAATTCAATCCAAAGGCCTGGCTCATTATATCGTGTTGGAGGGAATTAACAATCATAGCATGGGCCTGCGTAAAATTCAAAGAGGGTACTGGCCTCTGCCAGTGCCTGACAATTTCACAGTTGCCAGAATTAGTATACTTTACCATTAGGTCAAATCTACTTTTTTGACAGTATCTGAAGTATACAGTTGATCCTTGAACAACATGGGTTTGAACTGAGTGGGTCCACTCATACACAGATTTTGCTCAATAAATACAAAACAGTACTGTAAATATATTTTCCTTATGATTTTCTTATCAATATTCTCTTTTCTCTAGCTTACTTTATTGTTAAGAATACAGTATGGAATACACAGAACACACAACATGTGTTAACTATTTATGTTAACAGCAAGGCTTCCGGTCAAGAGTAGGCTGTTAGTAGTTAAGTTTTTGAGAAGTCAAAACTCAGACTGAGATTTTCAACTGTGCAGGCAATCTGCAACCCTAGCCCCGACGTTGTTCAGGAGTCAACTGCATTTTTTTGACTTGATGAAATTATGGATCATCAAGGATTCTTTTCAGGAAAAATTTCCCGAGGGCCCTATCCCGCTCCATCTCTAAGAGACCAACATAAGTGCGCATTTGGCTGTAATTATGCCCTTGTGTATTCTCTTTTTCATTCTTCCATAGCATTGTATCATACAGTGCAGCCCAATTATAAAAACATGAATAACCCCAAACTTTGTATCCATAACTGAAAACGTACAAAGAATTTTTTAAAGTTCTAATAGCTTCCTCTTGAGTTAGTAGCAAAATAAATTACAAAATTTGTATACTATCTTTCTAATTATTGCTAATCCATCAGGTGAAGTCCTCTTAATGAGTCAATGAGAAAATTATCTTAACTTCAGAATGTGCTTTGAGTATATTATTCAGCTACAGCGTCAGGAATACCTAAAATGTCTGGGTTTTTTGCAACATGAATCCACATCATTTAAATCAAACCTGAATCCAAAATCATTAAATTCAAATATGCAATTGAATAGTTTGCTTTTGGACAAAGGTCATCTTAATCACTGCTGATTTTAAATGAACATTTTACAAAGGACATATATAGCTGGGGACGTGGAGAATAAGAGAACAAATTAGGATAGAGGGAGACAGTCACGCCAGGGAAAGTCTCTCAAGTAAGAAAGTTCTTTCTTATAAACAAAAATCTAGGTATCAGTCATCAAGTCCAGAGAGTATAGCAACAGAACAAGAGATTGACAGCACAATATTCTAAGAACTTAAACCAATTTACAAAATCTCTATCTACAAAGTAATAGTCCCTTTCAGAGGGTTCCAGTTAATGAATCAACATTTGGAAAGGAATAGGATATAATTTTGTGAACAGAGGAACTGAAGCTATTTAAAATAGCAGGGGAAGGCACACCCTGTTTTGATTGGAATCAGCCAGAAGCTATGAGAAAAAGGATTTGTGCCCAGTAGAACAACTCCCTGAAGAAATCTAGGACGGTATGTTGGCAGGAACAAAGAAAAAACTTGGGCAGCAAGTCCTACGCTTCACCCATAGGAGTATCGGCAACTCTAGCCACCCTTGCCAGCCTGGATGCCACATACGTACCAGGAAGCTTTCTGAAGATTATAATACAGGCCTGCCTTGCTACTCAAAAGAAGAGTATTCCTACGAAACCTTTCGTAAGCCAAAACAGCGTAAAGCAAAAAAGCAGTTACCATTTCATAAAAGCCAAAATCCTTTTTGGACTTCTTTCAGTTAGCGAAACAGGTACTAGCACAGGTCTTTTGTAAAAGTGAAGTGGCATAAAGCAAACTTCGCCATAGTGGAAGAAACCGAGCCAGCCCTAGTAATCGATCACCTGGGAACAGGATTCTCTTATCACAGTATAAAATACTTGTCTCCTTGGAAATACAGTTCTCAGTGTTAACAACTGATTTTCCAGGAGACATCAATGTTCAGAAATTTCTGTTTAAGCGTATCAGATTTCCCAGGGTCTGATCGGCCCTGCATAACCAGACTACTGGTGCTGATGAGCGACCAAGCTCCTTTTAAAGCCACTCCTGCACACACCAGCACGGTCGGTTGCAAGTCAGCTTTCGTAAACTAGGTGCTCCACATCAGATTAGAGTTCAATAAGTTCCTGAGTTGCCCACAGCGGACAATTTTATTTGGAACATAGTACAGATTTCCTTCACTCCCAAATGGTAATGTCACCTTTCTCTAAATGACTATCACTCACTTCTTCACCGCAATTACCAAAAAAATGATAATTTTCAATTTTCTCTTAGCCTCATTTTTTAGTCCTAATGAGGCATGTCCAGTATGTTCACCACAGGTGTCTTCACCGTAGACGTCTTCGCTGCCACAAGCATTCTCACCACATCTTCACCTCGTAACTAACTGGCCATAAGGCGATTTCCATAAAAGATAAAACAACTGGTTGACAGCTTGGTTTCATTTCTCCACTGACAAAGTTCCCATTTTTTATTATATAAATATCTGTTACCTAGCCTTCATAATGGTCTAGACACCAGTAGCCATGGTGGTCTTAAGATAGTGGATGATGACTACATATACCCATATACCAACTTGACAGAAAAGACGGTGACAGAGCTTACGGGAGGTGTGAAATAAGCGCGTAATGCCAGACCGCATAATGCACTATACCAGAAGATGACAACACATCAATTACAGCGATGACAAAGCCCAGATGGTTACCATATTACATCAGCATTTCTTCCCCATTTCCCATGCAACTCAGGACCACCTATTAAGGGACATATGACAAAGAGGGAAGAATGAACAACAGCGTAGAAGGCTCTCACAGTGCGATCCAAAGCTCAGATACAAATACACATCGTAGTATTTGGAAAACTGGCACCTCTTAATGAGGAAGAAATTAATAACGAACTTTATCAATTTTTTCATATTTCATTATGACATTTTTAACATCCCTCTTTTATCTTTCATTATTTTACCTCTTACAAAACTAACTGATAGCCAATGAGTGACACAGCAAAAATGTTTGTGGCAAAACTACCCTGAACCCTGATTAAGATGTGGTTCTTCTTAAAAAAAAAAAAAAAAAAAAAATGTGGTTCTTCTTGAAAATACGATTCCAACAATGTGGCAACCTTTTTTCAACCGTTTTTTAATTTAAATTTTTTTTTTTATTTGAGTACAGTTGATACATAATGCTACATTAGTTTCAGGTTAACTTGATAACTCTGAAGAAGTCTTAAAAGGTCACCCAAAATACAAAATGGTCTTGTGGAAACTAGGAATGCCTCGCCATATAATGACACCCTCTCTGTTGGCATCTTTATTAAAGATGGAAGAAAATTGTACTTTTGACCTTCTAAGATGTTAATTGTCCAATCAAAAAGCTCAGCTATTTATCTCACAGATGTTAAGCGCCAATACGGTAAAGCAAATGTGAATTAAATTCATTCACTCACAGGGCGCCTGGGTGGCGGAGTCAGTTAAGAGTTTGACTCTTGGTTTCAACTCAGGTTGTGACCTCAGGGTTGTGAGATCAGCCCTGCATCGGGCTCTGTGATCAGCAAGGAGTCTGCTGTGATTCTCTCTCTCCCTCAGCCCCTGTCCCCCTACGCACACACCCTCGCTCTAAAATAAATAAATAAATAAATAAATATTCATTCACTCACAAGTTATTGAACACGCTGGATGTGCCATTTACGGAGTGCCACTGAGGCACCTAAAAGTCAAATAGAATACATAATCCCAAATCCTTTACAATCCAAATGAGCAAGCCAAGCAACTAAATAAAAATTTCAGTAATACTATAACAGAGGTATGTGTTCTAAAGTTACTAACGCTAGGAAGCCAGAAAAACTCTACAGATGGTAACTTTGAAGCTAGTCCTAAAAAAGGAATTAAAAATTTTTTATTTAGCAAGAGAGAGGAGTGTTTAAGAAAAAAACAGTAAGGGCATCAAAGGACAAGAAGTCACCTTACGCAAGAAATTTCCCCATCACTGTAACAAACAAGGCTCGGTGACAGAGTAAGGGGAGAGGAGGCAGAGGAAGCAAGATGACCTTCGCCGTATTAAGGCCTTCAGACGTGCTCCTGCGCATTACAAGAATTCCTACAGGGTCTGCCTGCAGGAGCTGGTCCTCAGGAGATAACCCGTCGCTGGGAGTCACACCTTTCCCTCAGGTCCTCAGGCTTCTGAAGAGTGGAGATGGGAGGGGACGCTGCGCAGGGAGATGGGTGGGCACTCTTCCTCCCCACCTAAATTTACACAGGCAGACCACAACCCTCAGGGTCCTCTCCGCACCCACCAGATACTGAATGACTTCAGATAACCTTAAAAGTGTGGAATCTTAGAATGGAAAGGAAACCAGAACAGTCTCACTTCCCAACCAACTACCAGAATCTCTTCTATACACTTTGATAAATGGCTCCATATTGGAGGACATTTTAGTTGTTGTCCAATTGTTGTTCAGTTGTTGTCTCCCTGTATCCTCTCGTCCTCAGAAGCACTTACAACAGTTTTTCTAACCGGGCCTCATTTGAAATCCTTTCTAATATCTTCTCCAACGCAGCCCCTCCTTGCAACATACTCTTGTTGGTCAGAGCTGAGCACAAAGAGCCCCATTGCCCTCCAACCACAGCAGAGCACTGAACCACATCAGGTTCTCTGTGTGGACAAAGTATCTCTCGGTTGCACAGACCTTTATAAAAGTGCAAGACCTGGATCACATTAAATCTGTGGTCAAATAAAACACCTTATCCTTGTTCATTTCAACTGTTCTCATAAGTACTGTTTACCTCTCCTTTAAATCACTTATGATCATTGTAAGTTTACATTTCTTTGCGTGATGACCTAAATAACGTCTTTGTTTCCCCAGCTCAGGGGCCAATATCCTGAATGCAGGCACAAAACTATCTAATGGTATTTTGCTTTTTATTTCCTTTCCATTACCACTGTATTATGAGGTCATGGCACAGCACCTGTTCCAAAGGAAGGATTCGAGAGATGTCAGATGACGAATTAGATGTGTACACAAAAAAAAATGATATAAGGCAAGATATAGTAAGTGTGATAGGAGCATTGAAATCAACCTTCTGTGGAAACTCCGTGGAGATTCCTTCGCCTTCCTCTGTGAAGGAAAGGCATCATGGGGAAGTAAGAGCATCCAACCCAACTCGTGAGTGGTGTTTCAACCGAAAATTCAAAGCAAAGAAAATATCTGGGCAACAAAACAACCAACGAAAACCATATTTTTTAAGAACCATTATTTATATGGGAAATTACTCATATTAAGTTATAAACAGGATACAAAACAGTAAGCACCCCCCTCCCACACACACATACACAAAAAACCCCGGAGAGGAAATAGTTTAAATATTAACAAGAGTTATTGCTGAGTTGTGGGATTACTGGCAATCTTTATTTTCTTCTTTATACTCTATTGTAGTTTCCAAAATTTTCTATAATAAAGATCTTCATAATCAGTAGGAGAAATACTGGATTTTTGAACTCATTTAGGATGAAACTGCAATAACATTTTAAGTCTATAGGCTTTATCAGAAAAGGTTTCTGGGCTGTTTTGTTTTCAAGGTCACATTTATGTGACTGTCGTAAAGCAGAAGGAATGCTGGAGAACAGATTTCCGTCCTAAATAAATATTATAACTCTCCCACCCACCCAAAAAATTCCATTTATTTTCCGATCTATTTTGCATCTTGACAACCGGGGTGAAGGGACTTGTATGTAGAGGTTAATACCAGGAAACCAGAAGCCAGCATCAGTGCCAGCACTGCTCCACAGAACACAGATTCCCTTTCATGCTCTCAGCTGGGCCCTTCGAACGATGAAATCCACACTGACACCACCACACCACAGTCAGCATATCAAACAGAGGAACCTTAGAGCTCTGAGAACAGCTAAACATTACCATCAACAAAGGTCCACCCAGGTTGCCTGGGTGGCACAATCCGATGAGCACCCGATTCTGGTTTCGGCTCAGGTCATGATGTCAGGGTCGTGAGATGGAGCCCCATGGGCTCCATGCTCAGCGGGGAGTCTGCTTGAGATCCTCTCTCTCTGCCCCTCCCCCTCCTCGCACATGCTCTCTCTCAAATAAATAAATAAAATCTTTAAATAAAGGTCCACTCTTTGAATTAATAGATATGTTGCCCTACAGTTAACAAGTTGAGAAGTATGCCACGAAATCCTGTCATTACCAATAAAAGAAGGAAACTATACCAAGTCTTCCAAAACATGAGCATCTAGCTAATCCCCAGCAAACTCCCAGAAATCTGAGTCTAAAGTACCCTCCTGGATGTAAGACTACATAAACTATAAGAACAGTGGCGGAAAAACCACCACTTTCCACAGACGTCAGACTTCCTACAAACAGTAGTACCCTAAAAACAATCTAAATGGAAGTGAAAGGTTGTCTGAGCAATGGTCATCAACCATGTCTCTTCCTTACTCTGACAAAGAATAGCAAAAGGGAAACGTACAAATTATGAAGAAATGCAGTTTCTAGATAGCTAAACCCACAGCCCCCTGAGCCATCTCAGAGAGACTCACTGCACGACCCACCTCTTTATCTCCCCTTAGAGACTCTCAGCTTTGGCCTGCTTGCCCCCCTTCTTTCCAGGTGCTACCACCTACCCCGGTCTAGGGCTCTGCTCCCCTCAGGACTTCTTACAGAGGAGCCTGCCCTATTTCACCCTTTACCCAAGCTTCCCTGTCTCTGAAACAAACCAACCCTCCTGAATACTTTGGAGAGTCATCAGAAATGACTCCTAATAAACAGGTATGGTGGTAAAAAATCATGGCACACCATGATTAGAGATTCAAGAAAGCTCTTCAATGGGAAATTAAGATCCTAGCTGAAATGTAGGTAGTACTGAGACTCCTCAATGTGAAACAGGTGGGTCCGGACAGCTTTAGGGTCCTAAAGCTCCTCAGCTGATTCTGATGTCGAGCCATGGCTGGGCACTGCTGTCCCAGACCCTGAGTTTTCTGTCCTTCATGCACTAAGTGTATTCAAGATTCCAACACCTCCTGCAGGGAGGACCTCAGGTTCCCCAGCCATTCAGATGCTAGGCTATCTGGTTAGGAAAGAAGAGCAGGTGTGACTTTGCCAGCCTCTGGAGTCCAGAACCTGGCACAGAAAGGGTCAGTTTCAGGCACATAAAAAGTTCACTTATGTGAATTCATAGCATTCCCCAGGATATGAAAAGAGAAGCTGAAGTATGTGCTATCCACACTGAAATGCTTAGGGTACCTGGTAGATAACGATATTCATGTGGTTTTGTACAAAATTCCTTATGAATGATCTCCCAAATATGCAAGACAAATTAGAATTAACTTCCTTGCTTACAGCTTATATCAATTAAAATCTAAGTGGTAGCTTTTGCTATGACAAAGACCTGCATATACATTTTTTGTTGAATAACTTTTGCATGACTGTTTTCAAATTCATGGTACATTATTTTAAATTGAGAAACAACAAAGAAAATATTTTGCAGTATCTTCTGACTGTGGGAAAACCTTAAAATCACATTGCCATTTTCTGTAAGCTAGAGTTGTTTCTCACAAACTCAAACCTTTGAACACCTTGTATAAAGTATTTACTGTGCACGGACCTCTCACTAACACACGATGCTCTGCAGAGTGGGATTCAGATACAAAGGTGATCAATGTTGGCTACTGTCCAAAAACATGTTTCCATAACATCATACTGACGCTCTAGAAATTGAACTCCACTCCTCTTTAGCCTTTTAGCCACAACAAACTGAATCGTATCAAAAGTATCTGCTTTAGGGTTTTATTTAAACATCAGGCACAGGGCACTTGGGTGGCTCAGTCAGTTAAGTGTCTGCCTTTGGCCCAGGGTCCTGGGATCGAGTCCCACATCCGGCTCCCTGCTCAGCAGGGAGTCTGCTCCTCCCTCTCCATCTGTCCCTCCTCCCCGCTTTCGTGCTCTCTCTCTCGCTCACCCTCTCGAATGAATGAATGAATGAATGAATGAATAAATAAATAAAAGTCTTAAAAAAAACATTAAGCACAATAAAACCAGCCATTTTAATGGCTCAAGAAACAAGAAAGCCACAAAATCCAATAAGTTAGCACTGGAGGTTTATTATGCTGGTGAAGTCACTTTCACTCTGGGAAAGACAAGATGTTTTCCCATGTGCTAGAACAGAAAATCATGACACACGCCTACCACAGGACAATCTGAGAGAGAAATGGTTACACAGAGGGACAGTTTCAACACATGTATGCATACCTTGTCATAAACACTCTTGTTACTCACATGTGTACACGCCTTCTCTAAGTCAGAAGATCCTAACGGCTAGAGAAGCCGCACACACACCACTTTCCCGGGTATCGTAGCCCCTCCTATCTTTGATTATTGAATTAAAAACAAACCTTAAGATCTGACCTTTACTATTTTTTAAGTAGCTCTGTATTAAAAATATTTATTCAGTCTATCTTTTTAGTAACTATCCGTATCTAAGAGCCACTAGTGTCCACAGGGAAGTATGAGCACACCTAACATAAGCCAAATGGGAAGGTACACAGTAGCGAGCATTAAGTACTGCCCTAGGACCCAAAGACCCGAGTCTGAATCCTCGTGAAACCACTCCCTGAACCTAGCTAAGCCTCAGCTGGGCCACCCACACATTAAAGACAGTAAATCTTGGCCTGTCCAAACAGTGTTGTTGAAGGTATATATCCATAAGATAACACATTTGCAAATGATCTTAAACTAAAAACGTGAAGCATCATTCAGCGGCTCTTCTGGTTAGAAACCACTAGGACACCCTAAAACAGGTCAAACGGTGTTCTGTTTACTCATCTTTTAGGTCTTGCCACTTCCTCCTTCCTTCCTTCCTTCCCTCCCTTTCTTCCTTCATTTTACGGATACTCACCAGGCTTCCGCCACAGACCAGATACGGTTCCAGACTTGCCCTGGCCAATACCATAAGCAGTAGAAACATGCAGCTATTAGGCATTCAAAATGGCGCTAGTGCAAATTGAGACATGCTATAAACGTAAAATACACATTGGATTTTGAAGACTTAGTGTGAACAAAAGAAAATAAAACATCTCAATAATTTTTTATACAGATTACACGTGGAGTAGATAATATTTTGGATAGTAGGTTAAACATATGTATTATTCAAATTAATTTGTTTTTCTTTGTACTTTATTTTAACATGGCAACTAGAAGTTCCAAAATTTTTAAATACATGGAGTTTGCATTATATTTCTATTTGACAATGCTATTCTAGACCCTGGGGATATTTCAGGGAACAAAACCATGAAGCTTATGTTTCAACATCTGTGGCCCTAAGATTTTCAGTAATCAGTAGAAAAGGAAAACTAAGACCAGCAACTGTGTGTAGAGAGGACCCTGGGATGGAGGCCGCACACATGAGAGACAGACCTTCCCTCTGGCCCTTCCTTCTGCCCATGGTACGGCCCACAGTCCCCAGAATAATCAGGCAGTGCCATGGTGAGCTATGACCTCAACCATCTTGGAGAAGACTGTCCCTTCCCAGTTCAGCACTCCTAAGAACACAACCACTATCCATCCAACCTTAGTGGGGGACAAAGCTTTTAATTTGGGGCCATCACTAGTTTCCTGGCCTCAGTTGTGCTACTTTGGCTCGTGCCTCAAAAGCACTCTTAACAGGTTTCCGATGGTAGGCAGGAAGAGGTTCTTAACAAAGACACCCTTGTCTGGATTCCAACACTCTCCTTTATTATGAGAGTTCTTCACCACCTCCTCTCCACGGGCCTGATGAACCACGCCTCTCCCACACACCGTCAGCTCCCCACATCACAGCCACCATGCTTCCAGATAAAGGGCAAGAGGCTGAATTCAACAGCACAAGTCATAACCACAATCTCAAGGTCCCTACTGGTCCACAGCAGTCAAAAAACTCGAGTTGGGCTGACCACATGCCAGCTAAATGTGAGGTTACTTGTTGTAAGATTTTAAGGAATGTCTGGAGGGTGAGCTGTTTAATTTAGTCCAAATGGGCCTATTTTTTAAAAGCACTTATCCTACACCGAGAAGGCATCATGAGTGTTTCAATTTCGTATTCTATGTGTTAGGAACTTACCTTAAATTCAAACCACAACATGGCAAATGTTTTGCTGGCCCATCCAACTTTCTGGCAGATTATAAAGAAAATCAGGGCCTTCAAGAGATTCTCTATGCTATGAAATGATCTAGTGGGTGTAGCAGGAAGCCGAGGCTCAGGTGTCAAGGCGGGTAGTGTTCTTTCATAATTGACCCCATCTATGTCCTCTGCTCATGCTGTTCTCTCCACCAGCGTGCCCTGTCCCCTCTGTCAACTTAAAGGTTACACCTCCATGAGGGCCCAGCCCAGAGCCTGGCCCTCCCAGAAATTGTCCCCAGCAATCCCAAACCGAATCATCTCTCTCCTTCTTTCTCAGAGGAACCCAGTCAACCAAAACATTGTATCATCTAATTATTTCTTCTCTGGGTATTCAAACACCTGTAACTCAGAAGGAAAGCAATTTAAAAAGTGAGCATGATATCTGAAAATTCATTACTCTCCCTTTCAATCAGCTGGGATTTATCTGAGCTTTATTCAGAAACAAAGATGAACCCAATGCCAGGGATACAAAAAGGATACACAATCCCAATACTCACATAATTCAGTCTAGCTGAGAAACAAAGTAAACAATGATCCTACCACCTAATGAACATTGTATTAAAGGTGCTGGCAAAGCACCATGGGAGCCCCCAGGAGGGCTCTCCTTCCTGGATGACTGAGGAAAGCCTCTCACAAGAAGGTGATATAGAAGCCAAAAATTGAGAACTGAGTAGAAGTTGACAAGGTAACACGGGAAAGGCTTTTCAAAGGCCATAAAGTATGGCACATTAAAAGAAATGAGAGGATATATTTAAACACCTATACAGAATCACCAAAAAACAAAAACCAAAAAAACAAAAAATCTTCCAATATATTAAATTATTCATGTGGGCATTTGAGGCTCTATATACAGCCCCAATCCACCTTTTCTACATTTCTCGTAGTAAAACACAGCAAGTAAGGATAGGCTCTCCGGAACCAGCCTGGGGTCAAATTCTTCTACCTTTGTAGCCTTCTACAAGTTTCTTAACCTATCTGTACCTCAACTTCTTCACCTGTCACATGGGGATGACAATCTGCCTACCTCACAGGGTTGTTCTATTATTGTTATGAGAAAATAAACTAAAACAAACAGTAATTATCACAAATTAGGCATTCAATAAATGCTTGTATTGGTATCATTAGGACTATCACTATTTCCTTTCCCATGCTAGACCAAGTAACAAATCTGAAGTTCTTGTCCCCAACACCGGCCCATGCCTCAATATGAAGACCTCTTCCTACGTCTAAATCCCACCCGGCAAGACACAGCTTAAATTCCACCACCTGCATGAAGCTTCCCTGAGCCCGCTCGCCCCACCATTAGGGAAATGAGCAACCCTCTCTCTCCTCTGAACTCCCAGAGCAGTCTGCAGGTTTCTCTTGGGGCGCGCTTCACTCCCCTGCCATTATCCCCACATCTGATTTCCCTACAGGCCTACAGCTCTTTAAGAGCAGGGCCTACACCTTCCCAATCTTTGCTTCCCCAGAGAACCGAGAGGCCTTTTCACATATGGGCACTCAGTGTTTGCTGTTGAACAAATTAGAATACTCTCCCCTTTAATTAAGTCAAGAACAGACTAGAGCTTTTAAAATTGCTGTAGCATCTACCAAGCTATTCTTCCTAATAAAAACTCTTCCCCCGAGAGAAACTCAGTTCAATTTTACACAGCTTCTTTGTAAAGGAATCTTAAGAAAAGTCAATAAGATGTTGTTCGAGTGACAGACAACGGACAAAATGGAGTAAAAACAGTAAAAACTGCTGGGTAAAACAATCTCTCTCCTTTCCCCGTTCTCTGAATTCTAATGTGAATTTGTTTAGGCTATTATTGCTTTTCTGTTCCATATTTACAAAAGGTAGGACAAAGTTTCGACAGTGATGCCATTTTCATTGTTAATCCAGATTCTGAAGCCTGTTCTGTCTGGTTTTACCACTTTTTATCACCCATGTAAAGGAAGGCTAGCCTGGAACCGCCCAGACCACTTGGCTTACACAATTACAATGTCAATACCAAAGTACACAGGACTCTTACCTTTGGAGCCCCTGTCCTTAGTGAAAGTACACTGGAAAACCAGAATCACCACTCTTCTCCAAAACCTACCTAACTCAAAACATAGTTATTGCTAAGTACAACTTGATTAAAGTCCTAAACTTCAATTAGCAGAGAAAAAGTTAACTAGTATCAGCTTCCTCATACAATAAAGATATTTTGACATTCAAGCAATTCAAAGATAGTCTTCATTTACTATGCCGTATAGGTGACTTTTCTAAAAGAAAAGCCTTTATTAAAAAATATGGTTGAACAAAGCAAAAAAAAACAAAAAAACAAAAACAGGGAGAAAATAGAATGAAGCAGAGCTCAAGCGGTACTTCCCTGTCTTTTAAAAAATATATGCAATTATGTTCCACAGTATCCCACTGGATTCAAAATGAAGGAATTAGGCAAACGGAAGTGAGGTTATCAACCCAGAAACACATTCAGAGACAAGGGTACCAAGAATGTACAACCTGACCAGCACACAAAGTACATCAGAAATCCACCAAATCATGACATTACAGTTCCCCCCAAAGTAACAAAGTAGGATTGTTCAATTCAGTAATAATGTTACCTTATAACTAAGAATATTTTAAATATTTCTAGGACCAAAAAGATCGTGAGCAAAGGCAATGCAGCAGAATAGCTTCTAAAACCAATATCCACATGATTTTTCAAGCACTAAGTTCTTCACACCTTATGTCAACAGATGGACAAGTTCATAGCTATATGACTCTAATTTTTATTTTTAAAAAACACCATGTCTAATGTATTGACCACCATTATCCCAAAATTGACACAATCACTACAAATTTACCATTTCCTCTATAATCTAGTGCTTCTAAGTACACTCGACAAGAGCAGAGGGGAGGAGAGGGTTTCAAACTCATGAAGTAAGTGACACGCCAATAAATGCTTTATACTTTGTCCAAATATCAACCGTGTTATGGTAAAAGCTAGTTATTAATATCTTTTTTTCCAGTTCTCCCCAGTAAAAGTGGGAAAACTTCCATTTTTCTCACATCTGGAACCTGTTTTAAGAGGCTTATGTGAGCAGCATATAAATGCTGCTAAGCCACTAGTAGTCAGATCTCTGGTCTTCAAGTGCCATGGACCTTATGTTCAAATGTGACCACAACCAGGAGAGTATTATGGGGATTAAGAGATCAGACATGGCTGGATTTAAAAGCACTGTGAAACAGCCATATTGTCCATACCCTACTTGAGATCACCGCCTTGCTTCCCAAGGCTCACAGCTATGCCTCTCGATCAAGGCCTCCCGTCCCTGAAATTGCTCCAGATTTTAGATTTGTTCTTCCCTTCCTTCCAAAAAAACTTAAAGGACCTATATCCTATTCCCTTAAGGTCCCGTTCTCCACGTAAACTATATTGAGCTGGAATGCCAGAGGCAGATGATTTCTCAACATATAACTTCTTCAGTGATAATACCAACACTTCACAGGAGTCTGTAGAAAGCACCCCAAAATTCCAAGTCAAACATGGAGCAATTCAGAGGTCTGTAAGTTCATGAGCATCTTTTAAATCACAACACTCTGCAATAACAGCATTTAGAGAGCTGTCTGTTCTACCTTCAGGCTGGACTAGAACCAGGCTAAGAAAGTGTTATGAAATGAGCATTATTTCACAAAGCACAGGACAAGTTTTCCACTATGAAGAATATTATACTAAAAGCTATTTGCAAGAACCATTCAATTACCAAAAGCATAAATACAAATAGTTTACTTCCTGACTCTCCAAGACCACATTACTCAATACACTGCCTTACACAGATGCACCACTTCATAATTTTTTAAGGACTTTCTGCCTTTTATCTTACAAGTAAGGTACCCTTAAAAAGACTGTGACGTTTATATTTCCCATTCATAGGTGAAGAAAGGCAGTGTATTCAAACAACTTACCCAAATCAAACAATAACTCAGTGACTTCTGAATTCTAGGTCAAGGAAGCATCTGTTTTATATAATAGGCATAATGTGTTCATTTCCAAAAAGAAGGCACTCAAAAGAATACAGCAACAATTGGGGTACCTGGGTAGCTCAGTTAGTTAAGCACATGACTCGATTTCGGCACGGGTCATGATCTCAGAGTCATGAGATTAATCCCCACACTGGGCTCCACACTCAGCATGGACTCTGCTTGTCCCTCTCCCTCTGCTCCTCCCACCATGCTCCTCTTTCTCTCTCTCTCTCTCAAATAAATAAAATCTTAAAAAATAATAATATGGCAACAATTAATAAATTCTCAAAATTCAAAGAGTAATCAATCATTTATAACATGTTATACAATTGTTAGACCCCTCCAACAAAAAAAATGACAGTACTAGGAAAACTATAAAATGGAAAATGTATAAATTGCTGCTCCATGTCTACCAAACCAAACACAAAGAAAGTAACCACCACTAACACTTTCTAATGTAAATGAAATCCACAGCAGGAAATACACTAGTTTTCAAATCACTGAAATATAAGACCCCCCCCCAACACACACACACACTTTCTTCTTTTCCATACATTGCAAGAAGTAACACTGAATTAGGGTTTTACAGACTAAAGACCAGTTTAACAGTAATGTATGTCAACTAAAAAGCTTCATGTAAATAAACTAGAAAGTAGATGGACGAAAGAATAGGACAAAAGTAAATGACTGAATATATGCTTACTTCCATTACCTCCAGAAAAGACAATAAATAAAAGAAAAATGGGATTAGAGACAAAAGAATATTAGAGATGTCTACAAAATTCCAAAAGATGAGAAACCAGTACTTAACTGGAAACTGAGCAGACCGGAGAAAGATAAAACCTAACTGCCAAAGACAGGAGTGAAGAGGCCACCAGGAAGAATATCCAACTAAAATAAAAGGTCTGCTCATGATTCAGAATTCCAGAAAGGCTAAGAAACTGAAGGGGTGAGGCTGAAAACAAAAGGAATTGGATTTGAGGGTCCGCATAGAGGACCAATTCCCTAACCCAACAACTGAGCAGCTTACTAATAAGAATGAGAACAGGGTTTATTCTGCATACAACTAATGAGAGGGTTTGGCCAGGCGTGACTGACTGAAGGTAGGAATGAGTCCCTGCACTGAAAACCTGAGGCATCAAGTTAACAGTAGAAAGATGGCCCCTTCAGACTCAGACTGGAAGACTCTTCTAGAAAAAATGACCAATCTGAAGGAAAAGACAAACAAACTGGTACCTGGGGACTCGCAATGAAACAGCAGGACCCAACCTCATCATCCAGAGCAGAACCCCAGACACTAACCCCACCATGCACGCTGAGTTTCTAACCAACTTTAAGACAAAGAGCATGCCCAGAGAAAAAAGAACATTATAATTATAGTTATAGGAACAATTTACCATGAAGATATAACAATTACAAATGTATATGTATCTCAAAATAGAAGCAAAAATAGAAATAAGGAAAGAAAACAACAATGAAATGATTATAGTAAGAGATGTTCACACTCCATCTCAGTAATTGATAAAATTAGACACAAAAAAATCAGGAAAGACACAGAAGGTCTGAACAACACAATCAAACACCTTGACCTAAATGACATTCGTAGACAATCTAAAACTGAAGAATATACATTCCCTTCAAACGCACATGGCACATTACCAAGATAGACCATATGGTATGCTATAAAGTAAGTTTCAATAAATGTAAAAGGATTGTAATCACACAAAGCATATTTTCTGACAACACAGAATTAAATTAGAAATCAGTAACAATAAGATATCTAGGAAAATTCCAAATGTACGAAAACTTAACAACATACCTCTAAATAGTTCATGGATCAAAGACAAAATCAAAAAGGAAATTAGGAAATATTTTGAACCAAATAGCAGCAAAAATAAAACATACCAAAATTTGTGGGATGCAGCTAGAACAGTAATTAAAGGGAAAATTTAAACTTTAAAATGTTTAATATAAGAAAATAAAAAGGATCTGCCACCATGACCCTAAGCTTCTCCCTTCAGAAATTGTAAAGAACAGAGCAAACTAAACCTAAAATAGAAGGAAGAAAATAATAAAGAGCAGAAGTCCATGAAGTAGAAAACACAGGGACACCAGAAAAAATTAATAAGACCAAAGGCACATCTTTAAAACAACTGTCAAAACTGACAGACTTCCAGTTAGATCAAAAACAGAGACAAAGACAAATCACTAGTACCAGAAATGGAAAAAACATATACCACCAGAGAGCTTATAAAATTTAAAAAGATAATAAGAGAGTATAATGTGTAACTTTATGCCAACAAACAGCACAACTTACATAATATGGACAAAATTTCTTAAAAAACAGAACCTATCAAAACTAGCACAAGATGAAACAAAATCTAAGTAGCCCTTTACCTTTTAAAGATAGTAAATCTGTTATCAAAAATATTCCAGGGGGCGCCTGGGTGGCACAGTGGTTAAGCGTCTGCCTTCGGCTCAGGGCGTGATCCCGGCGTTATGGGATCGAGCCCCACATCAGGCTCTTCCGCTAGGAGCCTGCTTCTTCCTCTCCCACTCCCCCTGCTTGTGTTCCCTCTCTCGCTGGCTGTCTCTATCTCTGTCGAATGAATAAATAAAATCTTTAAAAAAAAAAAAAACAACTCCAGATGATTTCACTGGTAGATTCTATCAAACATTCAAGAAGGAAATTAAAGTTTTTCAGAAAATAGAGGAGGAAGGATCACCTCTCAACCATTTTATAAGATTAGATTAATGCTAATACTAAAGGCTAATACTAACCTGACAAAAACATTACAAAAAATGAAAATAACAGAGTTGTATCCCTCATGAATATCTTTAACAAAATTTTTAGCAATTCAAATCCTATAATATATTAAAAGGTATATTATGAGCAAGGACAGTTTATCCCAACAATTGGTAAACATCTGAAAATCAATCAACATACAGACTAAAGGAGAAAAATCTTAGGATCAGAAATAGATGCGGAAAAGGTATCTGACAAAATCCAACAGGCATTTATGATAATACTCCCCACACAGCAGGAAGAGTTAGAGAACTTCCTCAAACAAATGCGGAAAAATACCAAAGGCAACACCACACTCAAAGGTGAAAAACTGATTTGTTTTCCCCTGAGATGAAGAATAAGCAAGAATGCCTCTACTTACCACATTTTAAACAATACTAACAGGAGGTCCTAGCCATTCAGGAAGGCAAGAAAAAGAAAAGGGAGAAAGATCTGAAAGGAAGAAGTAAAACTTCTTATCTGCAAATCATATGATCGTTTACATACAAAAAATCTAATAAATGAATTTAGCAAGACGGCAAGATACAAAGTTGACGCAAAAATAAAGAGTTAAGTATTTTCTTACATATTAGCAACAAACGATTAGACAATAAAGTTTTTTTTAATCCCACTCTTGGGCGTATGAATATTGGGGTGTGTATGTATGTGTATGTACACCCACCAAAATGAGAGAATTGACAGAGATGACAACACAAAATCTAGAAAACAGAAGAGCAATCAAAAAAAGAAAAAAAAAAAAAACCAACCAAGGGACCTCCCCCCACCCCAAGATGGTGATAAAGACAAGTCCCAAAATGGCAGCTCTGTGGAGGCTGGACAGCAAGCCATTCACCAACATGACATAGAATTCTGGGATGGACAACGCCAAGAAAAACTGGAACTGACAGACACCCTAATATGTTTTACCATTTGAGTCTTTATAGTCCTATCAGAATGTTTAGAGCAACATTACTGATCAACAGAAAGCTAAGCCAATTAAAAACAAAGTAACCACTATGTCTAAGTTAGAGAAAGAGCGAGTGACCATTGAATAATCTGTGGGCATAGGCAGCAATATTCAAATGATAATACTGCAAATATTAAATGATAGCTTGACCAAAAATTAGATAATATTATCACTGGGAGTGGGGTGCCCCGTTGGCTCAGTCAGTATAGCATGTGACTCTTGGTCTCGGGGTGGTGAATTCAAGCCCACATTTAGCCCACCTAAAATAAAAATTAAAAAAAATTTTTTTTAATTATCATTGGGAGGATGGGGAAAAAAAGTCAGGAAGTTAAATCCTCATCTTCTGCAGGAAACAGTCAAAAGATAATGCTTAGAGTTGAAAATCCAAGCCCTTGGAGTAAAAATAAGTTATTTAAACATATGGCAGTAAATGCCAGAAGAAACAGCTAAAAAAGAAAACCTGAAAATGGCTGCTTCTGAAGACCAACAGGTGAAGCACGGGATTTTTTCAAGTCTGAATTACAATTTTACTTACGATTTAAACCAGGGGTATTATTACTTTGCCAAAAAATAAAATAAGTTAAAAAAAACAAATAAATATTTCAAATAAAAATCTATTGCGTCAACCTTGGGGCCTCTGTCAAGGAAATATTTTTAACTGGATTTGGTGTCTCTAAGCAAGTTTCAGACAAAATCAGTTTGAATAAAATACATGAAATGTATATAAACAATTATAAAAAATTAAAACACCCACTTTTAGAAAAACAAGTAGTTCAATAAAAACATAATTTGGCAAAAACTAAGACTCAGAAACACTAGGGCCCATATCAAATATATCCAATTTCCTGATAAATACTGCAAATGGTAATTGAGGAAGTAAAATATTTTTTTCAAAAATACTCACATCAGCCTCAGAGAATATACAGTATGCTACCCACTGTAGCAGGCACTTTATTTCTGATGCTCGGCTGCCCACCGTAACATGAAGTATTTTCCAACACTACCTAACAGCTCCACAGCCCAGTTCCTCAAATTCATAGAGATGCCCTCAGGGGGCACATCACCAGTCATTTCCAACAGAATAACTCTAAACTCCACCCCATCCAATCTCTAGAAGGTGAATTCTTCTGCAGGTATGTTTTGCAAAACAGCGTTCAAGTCACAAAAATACCAGGAAGGGAGGGAAGAAAGGAAGGAGAAAATAATGACAAAATTTTGAGAAACATATACATTTTTAAAACACTTGTAACATTTTAACTCATTCCTTTAGATGTTAGGTGGGAGGCTTTCCGGAACCACTGAAATACTATTCATAGTTCCATCTAATCAGAAACATTCCAATTAAATGAGTGATATTGATGTAATTATCTGAGAAAACACTCAGGGGAACTCTACAGATGGCTTCGACAGTAGGCTCCATCCTGTGGGGCAAGTTCTCACTGAGGATGGATGAGGCCCGTGTACTCATTCCTGTGTTTGTCGAGTGTAATCTGTGATTACGCAATTGAACATTACAGCCACCTCAGGCCATTCTGTGTTTAAAGAGACGTGTTTATGGCCATATCCTGCCAAACGACCATAATACCACTTAACCTCAGTTTAACCACTGCCTGAATAAACTTGTTAGGATTACACTGAGATACAGACGCAAAACAAATAATGGGCCAAGAAATGTGATGTCCACATACTGAAGGGGGGGGTCCTTACATAACACCCCTTAGTCACCACGGCAAAATGTACTTGAGAATTTACATTCTAAAAGCTGAAAAGTTAAATAGAGAACAGGGACAAAAATAACAAATGCCAAATTCCAAAAAGAAATGAATTCCTCTGAAGGGTGGGGTGTGTCATCTCAGAAAGCAGCCCCAAATACAATGTTGTTTCTGGATCTACCCGAGCAAATCAGTAAATCTACAAAGAAGAGGAAAAAATGAATCTGAGCGCATTTTTACCATGTGCTGTACGGAGCAGACTGCACCAGGTTACTGACTGGAATCTCCCGCCCCATCGACTGCCCCCCAATTGCTTCCTATGACGGAAGGCCACTTTGGGTGCCACACTCACTCGGAGTGAACAAACCCACACGGGAAGGTGAACCGGCACACCCATTCTCTGCCAGCCAATTATCTAATGGGTACTGGCCAAAAATCTTTCTTTTTCAACATGCTTATAAGTTACAAACCAGGAATGAGACAATACGATGATGTTTGAAGTGTGCTTTACTTGTGTTCTTACTTCTCAAAAAAGAGTTCAATCTGTAAGGCTAAAAGTCCAGCAAAAGATCCACTTCAACCATCCAGCCACCATATTTTAAGGCTTAAAAGGGAGGGATGCTTTAAGGAGACGGAGTAAGGGTGAAGCAGCTGACGCCCACCATCACAGGTACTCCAGACTACGCACTTAGACCTCAGCTTTATTTTATCATTCAAGTGAAAAGTGACATAAGAGAACACAAGGAATACGGGAAACCGTATCTTCGATAAAACTCCAGCTATAATGATCATTATTGAGAAATAACTACCCACAGCCACTTAAAATACTCAAAACTATACCTATAATAAAATCATAAGAATATGTATTTCAACGTCCTTAAAAAACTTAGAGGCTGGGGCGCCCGGGTGGCTCAGTCAGTTAAGTGGGAACTCTTGATTTTGGCTCAGGTCATGATCTCAGAGTCACGTTGGGGCTTAAGATTCTCTCTCTCCCCCTCTCCCTTTGCCCCCCGCCTCTGTCTCATTCTCTCCCTCTCTAAAATAATAATAATAATAATAATAATAATAATAATAATTAAATTAAAAAATAAAAAAAACCTTTGAGGCTGTATTCCTGTACTTTCTTCAACAGAGATAGACCATTTTAATCTTTCATTTGTCATGAATGAACAAACCCTTCCGGCAGTATTCTCCTTATTACTCAAGGCAAGGGGAGGCATTACTAGAATTCCATTTCGCAATTCATCTACATTACCAACGACAAATGTTCTCCCAAGTATTTCTTACTCACACTACTATAATTTAGGACCGGCGGCTGATGAAGTATAGAGTGAACTATGTAGCCCAATATTATGTTACCACTGAAGAAACAACATTCATGTACGAAGTTATCCTGTTAGTTAATTAACAGAATTCAACATCAACTCCCCATTTAGTGGTCTCTTTCACTCCAAAATACCACTATTCAATAAACATTTGTTTTTATTATATTATGATTCTGCTTTTATTATAAATGCTTTCTACAAAATGGATACTAGGAAGCGTGGACTATTTCTGCAAAGGTTAAATTATTACTAGTACTAAAAAGTAAAATATGCAAATACAAGTAATTTACAAAGTAAGCTGTGATGTCATTAGGTAAAAGTACCATCTCTGATTCAGTGAATTCCTGGCAGACTGTTCAGCATCATAGGTGGAAGCAGGATCTTTGAATCCTAGACCCATTACTAGCCTTGGGCAAGTGATCTGTCCCCTCTGATCCTCCATTTCTGAATGTTTAACCTGGAGAACATTACCAATTTCGCTGGATTACTGAGAGGAAGAAATGGGACCATGTATATAATGAGCTCCTAGCACAGGGCCCGGCATAAGTAAGTCCTGGCCATCTTGCTGCATTGCTGTTTTACTCAAGGGAAAAGTATGAGCAATCACACCTAAAGGAGTTAAGAAATATACATACTAGTCTTTAAAAGTCTATCCAAATAGTGAAATGATAATACCACAAAAATAAACTAAATTTATAAAGATCATATGAAAAAATTCTCCAAGGTCTAGTATAATTTAACCACATTTTTTTTTAAAGTCTAAGTTCTATCCTGACTTGAGTAGAAAATGTCTGAGATTTCATTCACGAGACATTTATTACTCCATCTCCCAGTGTCTGTAAAACAGAATAAATGTTTTAATAAGGGGGCGCCTGGGTGGCACAGTGGTTAAGCGCCTGCCTTCAGCTCAGGGCGTGATCCTGACGTTATGGGATCGAGCCCCACATCAGGCTCCTCCGCTATGAGCCTGCTTCTTCCTCTCCCACTCCCGCTGCTTGTGTTCCCTCTCTCGCTGGCTGTCTCTGACTCTGTCGAATAAATAAATAAAATCTTAAAAAAAAATTTTTTTTAATGTTTTAATAAGAATTAACTAATGGTTTAATAAGAGCTAAGAATGTTCATTAGCATTTTTTATAAAAGTAAAATACTGGAAACACGCTAAGTCCACCAATACGGAAATATATGAAAAAATTATGCAGCTATAACAAGAATGGGAGGGGTTTATATATACTAATAATGGAAAGATAGAAGACATATTGTCAAATTAAAAAAAAAACATACAAAATACATAAAATAAGACTCCACGTTAATACACCCAAAGGAAAAAGTATGTCACATGCACATATTTATGGACTTAAATTCATATACAAAGGATCAAAATTCTGCAACCAACAGTGACCTCTTGGTTCTACTCTGCGTCAATCTGTTATTTCACTACTTTCATGAGACCACCCTTATATGTTACTTGTGTAATTTATGAACCTCAAGAAAGGTTAGCAAATAAATACACGAGGCTAAAATCAAGTAAAAATACATTTTAAAAAGCACTTTACACAGTACGTTTACAAAAGGATTTTGCAATTCTTTAAATAAATCCTTTAAAACCCTTTAACAGGGGTGTCTGTTAAGCATGTAACTCCTGATTTCGGCTCAGGTCTTGATCTCAGGGTCATGACTTCAACCCCATGCTGGGCTCAAGGAGCCACCTTAAAAAAAATCTTTTAACATAGTATCTAATTGAATCCCCACAATACGCTTCTAGAATTTAAGGTAGTATCCTTATTTTAAAAGTGAGAACAGGGGCGCCTGGGTGGCTCAGTCGTTAAGCGTCTGCCTTTGGCTCAGGGCGTGATCCCAGCGTTCTGGAATCAAGCCCCGCATCAGGCTCCTCGGCTAGAAGCCTGCTTCTTCCTCTCCCACTCCCCCTGCTTGTGTTCCCTCTCTCGCTGGCTGTCTCTCTTTGTCAAATAAATAAATAAAATCTTTAAAAAAAAAAAAAAGTGAGAACAGACTCAAGTATTTATTAATCCACAGTTAATCCAGCAGAAACATATTCCCCTTGACCCTAAATTCAGTGTTCTGGTCTTCACACTCCAGTACCTCCACAGATTGAAAATGCAGCAATGCAGTCATCCGAAAGACTCTCTAAATCTCTATCGTGCTTCTATTCACGTGACAGTTTGGAGCGTGGAGGAAAAGACATTCCAGTAGGAGTCAAGGATCAGGGTTCCAGTCTCAACGACATCATCACTGAGACTGCATGGTAAATCACACTCCGTAACAATGATTCTAAGGGGGACGCACATCAGCGTCAGCAGTGATGTTTTTAAATAATCCTAATAATAATACTAATACTCAAGCCTGATCTCCAGAGATTAGGACTTAATCTGGGCTGTTAGTAGGTTTATTAAAAGCTTCCCAGGTTATTCTAAGGCACAAGCTTGGTCAAGACCACAGGTATCCTTTTCCGATAAAAATAAAAATAAAAGATACTAAAAATCACTTGTGCCATATACACTCTGCAGAGCTGAAACGAGGGATGCATGTTATATGGGAAAGTCTCCTATAAGCAACGAAACACCTCACAAATGTAAAGTTATTATTATTCATTCATTCAAACATGTACCACATCTTCCATGTGACGGGCATGTACTTGGGACAGAGAGAAGGCATCACCACCCTGCAGAAGCTGGGGAGCTACCACGTCCCCAGTAACTGCTGAGCTGTGCGAAAAGGCATGGCAGAGGCACAAAGGTGGTGGTGATCAGCCCAGTCTTGAGGTCCAGCCTTGGGTGATGGTGGGACGAGGGCTTAGAAAGGCCTGCAGAGGGGCGCCTGGGTGGCTCAGTCAGTCAAGCATCCGACTCTTGATTTTGGCTCAGGTCATGATCTCAGGGTCGTGAGATCGAGCCCAGCATGGGGCTACACAGTCAATGTGGAGTCTGCTTGAGATTCTCTCTCTCTCTGCCCCTCCCCATCCTGCTCTTTCTCTCTCTCAAATAATAAATAAATCTTTACAAAGAAAAAAAAAAAAAGAAAGAAAGGCCTACAGAAAGGAGACCCTTGAACTAGATCCTGGCATTTTAACCAGAGGGCACATCACAGGCAGGCAAGTACTTCAAGATGGCCAGAGGCCCTCAGAGAAAGGGCTCAGGCTCCTGGGGGGTCCTTAAGACCCTTTCAGGAGGTCTGTGAGGTTAAAACTATTTTAATACTCATGCTACGACACATCACCACCAAAACCTAGAACAACCCAAATGTTCTCCAATTGGTAAATGGACAAACTGCAGTATATTCGTACATTGGAGTAAGACTCAGCAATTAAAAAAAAAAATTAGCGATACATGCAACAACACGGATGAATCTCAAATGCGTTATGTTAAACGCAAGAAGCCAGATTCGAAAGGCTATGACTGTATAATTCTATTTATATGACATTTGGAAAAAAGCACAACCACAGGACAGAGAAAAGGTCAGAGGGTGCTAAGGCTAAGGGCAGGCGAATATTTCGGGGTGATGGAAATGTTCTATATCTACACTTGTTTTAACCCAACCACATGCATTTGTCAAAACCCAGAGAAGAATTGTACACTAAAAAGGGTGGATCGCACTGTATAGAAGTTACACCTCAATAAATCTAACTTGCAAAAATAACACTATGCTATTCGCCTTTTCCTTCTCTTTCTCTCTTAAATGTACACGGTTTGCCAGAAGCTCATGACTAATGATGTCATCACCCTCCAGCCAAGGGAATGCAAGCTTATATATCCTTACGTTCTGAATTTTTCTCCATTTCAATGCGGTAAACAGCGATCGATCAAATCAACATAGACACAAAGCTCTCTTGGGCTTCAACACTTCTAACGTCAGGGTTTCTGAGACCCAAAAGTTTGACGACCACTGCCCTAGGTGATGGGGAAGCCCAGAAGAATCCTAAGCAGAGGGTAAAAGCATCTAACCCCACAGGGAAGGGCCTTCAGGGAGATGAGTAAAGAGTTACTACCAGGGCGCCTGGATGGCTCAGTCAGTTCAGCGTCGGACTCATGTTTTCTGCTCAGGTTGTGATCTGAGGGCCTTGAGATCGAGCCCCGTATTGGGCTCCCTGCTCAGCGCGGAGCCTCCTTAAAAGACTCTCTCCCTCTCACTCTGCCCCACCCCATAAATAAAAATAAATCTTCAAAAAACAAAGAGTTACAGCAGAGTCTGACTAAGGCTGATCCCAGGAAGAACTGGAAAGAAATTATGTCCACACACCATCTGCAGCTTGTTACAAACCCTGAGCCAGCTTCTCTCTACTGAGTTCTCTCTGTTGGTGTGTTAATGCTTTGCAAACAAATTTCTGTCAACTGGTAACACAATTAGGAGATGAAACTGGTACAAGAGCCATCCTACAATGCATTACTGATACGTGATTTTTGGATTACTCCCCTTCAAACGATGCCAATAATTTAAAGTTGAGTTTTAGATATTTTAAACTTGGAAAATAACCACCTTAAAGAGGTACAAAAGCTAATATAGAAGGGGGGACTCCATACCTCGAAATCAAGTAGGAAAACTAGGTAGCTGATTAAAAACCAATATATCACTTCTCAGAAATATGCTTTCGTTTGTATCCAGAAACACTATGACAATCCCAACTCAGCAAAACACTTTCTATGTAAATATGGTTTTGATTGGATGGGAGGTGCGGGGGTTGTATCTTTTTGGTCTGCACAGTTCCCTCTCCTCCTGGGGAAAAGTCTTTTCTAAATACTGGCCCTATACATTCCAAATTATTTCAAGTACAGAGCTTTTTCTATAATCTTCTTATGCCTACAACTGTTTAGTACTTTGAGATGCCATAGAGGTAGAGAAATTAAACTGAAAACTATGTTTTTAAACTTTAAAATACATGGAAAACCGATGATAGATCAATCGATCAATCATGGGGAGGAAGTGGTAGGTATTAGAAGGATGATCTCCTCCACCTTAAAAAAAGAAAACTTAAATACAACTTTATAAGCCATTTTAAATGAGTGTGTGTGTGTTAACTGCCATCACATACTGCTTCTCTAATGATTTTAAGTAGCCAACCCCACTGACACCTCTTAGGTAATCCCGAACAGGTGGAAACCTGTCCAGAGCAATCAATCTGCTGCCTTTTAGAAAATTCACCTATACTTCTACTCCTGGGAAAGGGGATAGAGGGCATGCCAGACGTCTCCAAAGCAGCTGTGTGTTATTAAAGATAAAGTAAAACGAGATTCTTACCTGACAGTACAGTCCTTTTGATCGACTTCTTATACAGAAATCCTGGGTATTAGTTTACTGCCATTCACATTCAAAACTGAACCTAAGGACTGAAAGGGGGGAAATAATTAATTTGAAATACATGCACAATGAAGATAAAAAACATCAGTTTGATCAAAGATGAAATTTCCGTACACTTGTTGAAGCCAAATGGTTTCTGCAGGAAACCTGTTTTCTGTGACTCAAATCCAAGATGGAAAACGTGGGTGGTTCTTCCTGTCTCACCATTAAGAGTCAGCCAATTGGCTGATGAAGTTTTCACACAACTTAAGCTCAAACTCCAGCCTTCCATCTGCTCTAATACTGCCATACCTTAGGGAAACGAAAGAAAAAGAAAGGCTTTCTTCCACCTCGAAGTCAGTCTTTCACAGGTACCTTACTCCATCCAAACTCTACAGGAGTACAGAACTTCAGCTCTTCAAAACTTCAAATCCAGAAGATGTGAAACATAACGAGAGCTGAATCACAAAATAATTAAGGGGCTTTACAGCTGTCTCTGACTTTGGAGCTATGGTTTCTAAAAAAATGACACACGAATCTCTCTTGGATACTAGACTACGGTCGCAGTGTGACTGTGGAGCAGGGACTTCCAGCCCAGTCGGCTTCCCCAGAGCTCCACTTCTTCCCACCCACAAGTCACTCCCCATTTGCCAAGGCGTGCCCGCCAACAGATACTGTATTTGGGCTTCTAAACAGACAAGCCTGCCAGATGGGGATATGAACCCAGCAATTCTGCAGGCTATTTCTGCATATCCACCTGGAGCTAGTCAACTAGCCAGTGTGATAGACAACTGAAAACGCACACACCATGTACACCTTCGAGGAGAAAGAGACCCTGGGCACAGGATACTAGCACGGGAAAACAATCACGGAGACCCTTCTGCCAGAGGCCTCCTCACACCTACCATCTGTGGGACACTGGCAAATATAAGACCATAAAGTAGACAGCTACACCCAACATTAACACAGGGACTTCAAGTGGCAAACCGCTCAAGGGGAGCAATGGCCCAAGATTCCAGGCCCAATCTGGAAACTTCTCGCGCCTCAGGAAGCTGTCTCAAAAATGCGAAGAGGCTCATGGAGCTCAGGCTGCTTAGCAGAGGAGGGCCTTTGGAAAGCCACCAGTGACTGCCCAGCAGGTCCTTCCAGAGCGACTCCCCTGCAGTCACACAGGAGGACCCACTTGCCAGACTAGAGCGAAGGACACTGGCTCCCAAAGTATTCATCCCGAGAGAGCTGCTCTGCGGGGAGACAGTGAAACTTGAAATACGCGCACCGTCTGTACGTTTAAGTTTTAGGAAACACGGGTATGGAGGCACTAAGCAGATTATGAGCAAAGACATATCATAAGCTCTCCGAGCTGGAAGAGGCTGCAATACCCCATTACCACATCCTACCCCATAAAACCATCATCCTACAGATAAGATGAAGTCAAAATCTCCTGACTGCCAGCCTGGTGCTCTTCCTATCACACCCTGCTCTTTAATCAACCGGGGAAACGATCTTTTGGAGCATATTAAAATCAAGCTACAACTCCGTTGCAGGATAAAAATCTTGTTTAACCATCTGTTGCAAAAAAAAAAAAAAAAAAGATTAACATAAAAGATTAAGAAGTGAAACCTTTAGAGTAATTCCCTGTTGGGGATGGGGGTAGGGCAGGGTTGGCTATCTTTCTCCATACAAATATGATTGAATCTTAAGGGAAAATGTACTTAAAAAATTATATACAAAAACCATCTCTCTTTTTTTGAAAAAACTCATCACTTCCAAACTTGTACCTCCAGTGAAAAAACACAAAGTATAATGCCTTACTTCACTTATATAGAATGCTGAATTGACAAAAACAGCAATCCTTTCTTCCCAAGTTGAAGTTGAAAATATTTTCTAAATAAGGTATTTCCACTGTGCTATAATTAACTTCCTCTATTATAATATATTTAACTTCAGAGCAAATCAAATAGATTTATTCCCCCATTGTGGTTTTCTTTAAAACTCTGATTTAACACTTGTAAGACAATAATGTAAGGTGATCTTTCATTCTGTTCATTTTCTCCAATTCCAGATGACAATTCCGCAAATCAGCACAAAAACATGCATGCTTATACACATAAAAAGAGAAGAACGCATTTTGCATAGGATGGAATATCTGCATGCATTTTTGAAACTTTTAAGATAAAACATAAATCTCAGAACAAATTCATAATTGCCCCTAGGTTACCAAAGAGAGGCCTGCATACTCCTCTCATATTACGGATACTTCAGTTACAATTTGTGATGAAAGTTAGTACCAATTCTGCCATGAATCGGTTGTGTAACATTGGGCAAGTCATTTAACCTTTGGGCTTAAGCTGACATGAAAACCTAGCATAGTCTATTTCTAAGATATTTTCTAGGTTTCTTAATATCTTCCTAAGACATTAAAGATCATCTCTACCTCCCTTGAATCCTAAAAATCAAATACATCTTTAAATAATAAAAATGAGCACTTAGAAGTTACATTATGCCCCAGAACTTATTGAGAGACTACCAGCAGGTTAGATAAATGAAAATTTCACAATATTATGGACTTTATCTGCATTAAATGTATCTCCCCGTCTCGTGTTCCAGCTTCTCTGAGCAGGTGCAGAAATGCACTTTGACATCTGGATGACTCTGCTGAAGGGTTTTTCCAACTCTCCCCAGGCCTTGATTCCTTCCTCTTCCTGCCCGCTGCATCAGGACCCTGATTCTCTGAAATCTGGCTCTATTTGCCACAATGCTGAAAATGAAAGGCTTTTCTATCAATTAGATTTAAAACCAGCTACCATCCAAATCTATATCTGTACATTTTTATCACTGAGTAATCTAGATTTTAATGTCTAAAGAATTTGTTCCACTGATAACATCTGAAAATTTAATGACTTTTTTTTCATCCAAAGCCGAGTTCCTTCCTTATTGCCAAATAAGCAAGGAAGTTTCAGAATACTGCTTATAACACAACTCAGAACCTTAAGGTAATTTATTTTCTTTACGTACCAACTGGTGATTTTTGCCATCCCCTGTGAGTTCATGAATAAAATAAACACTAGGATTGAGAATCTGGCATTTTACTAGTCGAACCTAAAGAGCAGTGTTTTGCCAAGTTCATTCATTCAGACACTATCTCCTACAGGGCAGGCACTATTTATTCTTCGTGCTGGCAACATACAAACTGACAGAAGTCTGCCTTCACGGAGCTTGTAGACTGATGGAGGAAACATCCGACACACAGATTATGGGTGTAATATAGACATAATATATATGATGTACTCATAAGCAGTAAACATAACATATAGACATATGACATGGGAGACAGATACATGTGAGAGGGACTATGTGCTACTGAAAAGAAAGGAGGCCAGGATGGCAAAGTACGGAGGGGTAGGTGTGAATGGAGGGAAGGTGAATTGCAATCTTAAGTGGGTCAGGGTAAGACTCACAGCAAAGACTTGAAGGAGCTGAGAAGTGAATCAAACTAAAGTTTCCTAGTAATTTTTACCTTGTACTGACTGTGCATGTAATAGCAATGCCTTATCAAAACAATGGTATATGAGAAAATTTACAAACAGCCCAGAAGACTAAACAGAAGAGAGCTGTGTGTAAACCCCCTTCATTTTTGCAGGTCAGTTTACCAAGTGAAACTTACATCTTCAACTAGGTGTGATCATTATGCGTTTTTTTCCTTCCCCAACTGTTAATCTGAACAAAATTCTTTTATCTGTGACCCATTTTCCTTAAAAGTCAAGAACAAATTTCCAAATATTACTTGATGCATGAAAGAACAGTGGTATTATCCAACCAACAACCCACTGAGACATCCCAACCAGGACTTAAATCTCAGTATGAGAACCCAGGAAGCACTGGAGCTTCACCCCACTGGAGAGAAACCCATGCTTTCCCAGAGGGGTTGGTGGGGAAAGACCAGACAAGCTGTGAAATCAGGAGGCCACCCCCCCACCACCACCACCAACAACAACAACCAGCTGTCTAGCCTCGAGCATATCTCTTCACTCCCTGGCCTTCGATTTCCTCAACTATAGAATCAGGGCACTGGACCATGTGATTTCCAAGCCCCTTCTAGTGCTAGGTACGTTTCAGAAAAAAAGTTAAGGTAAATAACCATACCTGAAAAATTATAACAATGCTAAGCCACTATTACAGATCCACACACTTTAATTTGTTCTTCTGAGAACAAATTTATCCTGACTCACGCATAGACCCTCAACTCTCTCAAATCAAAAGATTCACAAGAATGGGTCTGGACTGGTTCGCCAAGGACAAAAGAACCTGCAAAAAATGGTAGTATTTTTGTCTTGGCTTCATGACCAACATACTCTCATTAGACTAATACAGAAACCCTAAACTAACACAAGCATGCACCTGCGGGGTTTCAAACACTCTTTATGCGTCACCACCCCCAATTTTAAAAAGTGTGTTTTGAAATAGTAGGCCTCCTTCAAAGTTCCTTGCAATCCATTAGTCTTCTTATCACGGTGTTATTTCAAAAAGGTGCTGGGATGAACATCTTATTCAGAGAGGCCTAAAATCTCTACTTCCTCTCCCCACCGTTAACAGCTCTCTTCTGTAAAGCCCACCTTCTCGATGCAGAATTTAAAAAGAAAGCAAATAAGCCAACTGGGGATAGAAGGATTATGTTTCCTGCCTTTTTGGCCCTAAAGTCCAGGCAAGGCTTGTGAGTTAGGTTCTGCCAACCTGGCGCACCACGTGGGACCCCTTCAGAACAGAGTCACGATACGTGGGAAAAGGAGCAAGGCGAAGGATGTGTGGCACCCACTTTGCTGGCAATGTGGAGTGCTTCTGGCTCTGGCTTCCTGATTTGGAGAATCCTGACCCAGGCAGGGGCAGCAGCCCCGGGGAGGGCCAGTCCCACAGTACAGCACTGGCAACCATTCCCAGAAACTCAGCCTCAGGGCTCTTTCTTCAGCCCTCCCGACGATTTGCTAAGCTACCTATCACCCCTAATAAATCCCTTTCTGTTTACACTAACTAGACTAGATCTTAGTATCTGTAACCAAACACCCTGACCAATTCACGTAGCGCATATTCCTTTCATTATTTCCATATACAAGAGCTGAGATTGAAAGACACAAGGAACACACAGAACATTCCACTATAAGTTAAGAGTTCTTTGTTTCCAGCCAGGGCTCAAATCCACAATCAACACTTCCAACCTTTCCTTATATGTACTTTCTCATAAATTTCATCACCTCTCCCATGCAAGGAGAAGAAAATGATTTTGGCCTAACTAATTTTCTATCAATAAAGAGTCTGATGACAGTAACTTGGCGAGATATTTGAGAACAGGATACAACAAACATCGCTTTCTATACCAGCTCAAGTTTATGGAGAAGCCTGCAGTGTTAGACAGCACGTTGAGAACATTCCCAAACTGCAGACAAGGTGAGCTAATGCTGTGTTGCAATGCCAAAATGATCAGTGCTCTATGCCAAGGCACAGCTTAATTCACGGAGCAGCAATGAACTTTTCACTTCTTTTCACCCATCCCTCAGGGCAAGACAATCATGTTAAAACCGCAGACACATCAGGTAACTAAAATATTACCCTACAACCGAACACCAAAAGCAGACCGGAAACGCCGAGAAGTGACTATGCATGTTAAAATTCTCTTCTCGGTAGGAAGACATTAAGTCCCATAAAATCAGTTGACAAACACGAGAAAAGTAATCAGTTGTTAGCAATACTATTCTTTGAAATGGCAGGAGAATCTTACAAAGGACATTTGATATCTCCGAATAATCCAATTACTCTGTCCTATCAAACCGCACACAGATATTTCTCAGGTAATACTCAAAGGCAAAACTTTTATAGAAAAGATCACTTACACACTCCTGAAGCCAATTAATGACACTGATACTCATGCAGAAGGTGACTCAACGGTCTGCCAAATAGAAAGTGGGAATTCAGTTCAAGGGAGAGCCCAAGGACGCGTGAACAGAGACTCCAGACGAGTCTACTAAGGTCAGCGCCAACCTGGCCCTGGGTCACAGGTACTCAGAGCCGCCCCAGCTTCCTGACTGCGCCACCACTTCCCCTCCTGCTGCCCCGAACTGCTTTCATCAAATAGTCTGTAGCACACTTAGCGTGAACACTGGTGGTGGGGACACTAGGAATACGCAAAAGTCAAAAATGACTATATTTTCCCCTAAGGACGAGGCAAATGAGCTTGCACAAGACAACTCAGAGCCTGGCTTCTTCCAAACAAAATTTTAGAAACAATAATTTCATAGAGCCTCTGGGCAAGCAAGTTACTAAGATGAGTATGGAGCTTTACTATGATTACACGTGCACCGTATGTGCCCTTGAAATGCATCTGGCTTTCTCGCTCGCTCTTTTTTTTTTTTTTCAGAAATGAAGTATTTCTGGGCTAGAAATGACACATGGCCTACTTTGAAGTTTTTTTATGGTTTCTCATATTTAGACTCTAACCTCAATCTATTGCAGGTTTAAGGATGGATAGGATGCTCATTTATTAATAGTATCAAAGTCAAAAATACATACGTAATATTGCACATGAGTGATTCCCAAAGCTAGTCTGCAAAAACAATACTACAACTGTAGGGCCTTAGAGAAATGGGGGGGGGGGGCAGGAATTTGTTCATGAGTATTTCATAAAGCTAGCTAAGTGTATCCAATTTAAAGCGTTGCTCTTTATTCTGAGACTATGTCCTTTTTATTCTTTTGGTATTCAAATGGCCTTTCCTCATAAAATGCTGAAAATTTTAATTTCTTTAATTTAAATTCAATTAATTAACATATAGTGTATTATTAATTTCAAAGGTAGAGGTCAGTGATTCATCAGTCTTATATAACACCCAGTGCTCATCACATCACGTGCCCTCCTTAATGCCCATCACCCAGTTACTCCATCCCTCCAGCAACCCTCAGTTTGTTTCCTATGATTAGGAGTCTCTCATGATTTGTCTCCCTCTCTGGTTTCGTCTTATTTTATTTGTCCCTCCCTTCTCCTATGATCCTGTTTTGTTTCTTAAATTCCACATAGGTGAAATCATATGATAATTGCCTCTCTGATTGACTTATTTCGAAATGCTGAAAAATGTTAAAAATTGTATCTGTAACCTGTACCTTCTCTATCTCCAACATCCCAACTCTCCTCCTTCCAGTGGCTCAGGCAAAAAACAAAATAAAATAAAACCTAATGCCATTCTTGGCTCCTCCGTCCCCCTCCACACGTCCAGACCATGAGCATATCCTGTCAGCCTTGCTCTCAAAACACACCCATAAGAACCACCTCTCACCACCACCATGAAGGTATGGAACATTTTCATTGTCCCCAAAGTGATATCAAAATGGCCAGTAAACGTATGAAAAGGTGCTCAACTCCCTTAGTCTACAAGGAAGTGCAAATTACAGCCACAATGGAACCCTCTACCATCCACCGGAACAGCTACAGTTCAATGGCAGGTTGAATGTGGAGCCAAGAGTTGCCAAGAGTGTGGAGCTCCCATACAGTGCTGATGGATCACCCCCTTGGAAAGCTGTTTCTCAACATCTACGAAAATGAATATATGCAAACCCCATGACCCAGCAAGTCCACTTCTAATTACATCCCCTATCGATGTCTGCACCAAAAACACACGCACAAGAAAGGTAGCACTATTCACTTGCCAAGGACAGGAAACAATTGTGGTGTCATCATACAATGGAATGCTCTACAGCAACAAAAACGAACCCACTACAAATACCTGTAAGGACAGGGATGAATCTCACCAACACCATGTTGAATGGAAGAAGCCAGAAACAAAAGAACTTATTACACATGACTACATTCATAGAAAGCTCACTAACAGGCTAAATAATAAGTTACACAACGAGTAGTCAAGGGGTAATACTGTGGGAAGGGGTGACTGAGCCTCCTAAGGGGCTATAACATTTTTTTTTAAGATTTTATTTAATTATTTGAGAGAGAAACAGTGAGAGAGAGCATGAGCAGGGGGAGGGGCAGAGGGAGAGGGGGAAAGAAGACTCCCCACTAAGCAGGGAGCCCCAAGCGGGACTCGATCCCAGGACCCTGGGATTATGACCTGAGCCGAAGGTGGACACTTAACCGACTAGGCCACCCAGGTGGCCCAGGGGCTAGTAATATTCTATTCTTAACCTGAGTGCTGATTACACAAATGTATTCACTTTGTAAAAACCCATCCCACTGCACACGTACTTTTTTGCACTCTTCTATATGTTTTTTTCTACTATTATATAAAGTTTTATTTTGTTTTTAATTACCTTCTCAAAAAGGCTTCCTCAGGCCTGGCTTCATGAACATGTCCACTGCTCCCCAGGACCGCACATCCTTTCTGCCCCTCCCCCTTATTTTTCCTCTTTAGCACCTGTCAGTATCTGAATACTGTGTATTTTACATACTAGATCTATTTTACAAACCTACCTTGTTTACTTTCTGTTTCCACACACTAGAAGTTCCACGAACACAAGTATTTTTTCCATTGTGCTGAGTATGTATTACTGAGTCTCCAGTGTCTAGAATAATGCTAGCTAGCATCGATAGTAGGCACTTAATAAGTACTGATTTAATTCATTGGTTAAGTACACGGCCTTGCCCAATTCGATCATGCTTGTGGATCTGAGCTGTAAATTCCTACCGCCGCCACGCTGTTCTGAACAATAAGCCGGTTCTGTTCTGCTCTGGCTTCAAACTGCTCCACGTGGTTCTCAGACCTCTCATCTGCTGGATCATCTGTGGGGCGCCCCCGTTCTTGCTATTCCCAGAGCAGGTTCTGGCCAGTGTGGGTACAACACCAACACTCTCAACTCTAGAACCTCTGTGTTTATAAATGAAGCCCAAGGCTGCATTAACTTGCTCCTTAGCAAAATCCAACCCGTGGACTCATACTGAGTTTAAGGGCCAGTGAAAGTAACCAAGAAACTTAACTCTATTTAACTTTTTTCTTCCCCACATAAACATGTAAATCAAGAAGTATTCACATCTTATAATGGGGTCTTTGGTTTCTGGTCCTTTGGTTTCAGGGGTCTCTCCACCCATTCCTACTGCAAGTTTTAGCTCGCCATTCCAACCCTTTCATTTATTTTTTTTTAACTGTATTATTTTTAAGTATCTCTACACCCCATGTGGGCTTGAACCCACAACCCCAAGATCAAGAGCCACAGGCTCCTCCGACTGAGACAGCCAGGCACCCCAACCCTTGAATTCTTTTAAGGTGGTGTTGTTTCTCAATCTTTTGTTGCTATCGTTCCCTAAGGAGACTTTTTAGACATTTTCCTAAATCCCGCTCCCCCGTGAAATTTTAATACCACACATATGCTGTATCTCTACTTAGGTACTAATGTATATTGCACTTCCATTAAAGAATAAAATTGCTGCCCTCGCCCAATATCACTTCCTCCAACGTGTGTGTTTTAAAACCTTGCTTCTGTCAACTACCTTACCTTACCTTTCTAAGTCTGCTTCACATGGACAGCTGTCAACAATAAAACCATTTCAGTAAAAGATAAAAGCTGTGGGGCTGAGATCAAGAGTCCCATGCTCCACTGACTGGCTCAGGCGTGTTACTCTTGATCTCAGGATTGTGAGTTCAAGCCCTGTGTTGGGTGTGGAGCCTATTTAAAAAAAAAAAAAAAAAGATAAAAGTTGTAACCCAGGGAAGTACAGAGTCTAACAGCACAGCAGGAAAAGCTTCCCTCCCAGCTGAGGCAAATCCATTAGAATTACTATTTTTCAAGTACACTTCTCCAACAAGCCACAAAACCCACCTAATATCCAGCTCATATTTTCCATCTTGTTCATAAGGACAGCATTTTGTTAAACTAGACACTTTGCTGAAATCAAAAGACAGCAGTCCCTTAATGAATAACCTATCTCACCTTCTTAAAATCTGTTTTTAAAAAGAACACAGGATTAGCACAAAATGACTTATTTTGTCTCTCCTAAACCCCTCTAGAATCTGTTCCTTTTTTTGACGTGGCCTGCATACTCCCTACCTTCACTGTTGTAAGAGGTTCCCGTTCCCCTAGGTTCAAATTAATACTTTTTATTTTCCACCTTATGAGCAAACTTTTTAAATGCAAATCTGATCTGTCTGCTCCCCAGGTTATTTTAAATCTTTCCGGAGCTTTTTACTCCCAGTAAAGTCCCAACTCCTCAGCATGATATGCAAAGATTTTCACTGTGAGGCCAATCAGTGGCCAGTCACATCTTCCCATTTCTAGAAAGCTTTTCATAACCACTTTACCCAGGATAGCAGAAATGCTCTTACACCCACACCAGCTGGTACCTGCCCTCCCCCACCTCATCCACTCGCCCCTGGTCTCTTCCTATTTTAGAAGCAACATCACCTCTTCAAAGACTTCCTTCCTCTTCTGCCCCTCTCCTTCCCAGAGCCACAAAGCAACTCATAACCAGCTTTACAGACACTCTGCATGCATTTGGTAATTACTTGCTTATCAGAATGGGTCTGTTTTCCCCCACAGTGGAGCCATTTAAAGGATGCGTGCAAGGAAAGGCACTAAGAATACTTGCTACAAGCTGATATCCTAAACTGGGAGCTTGACATTCATCTTTGTATTCTAGCACCTGGAGTACCAGGAACCTATGGGAATTTGAAGACCAATAAATATTTTTGGAATGACAAACCCTGCTGGCTCCAGATAACCACTACCTCTTTCTCTCAGTGTTATCAAATCACCTGTTTAAATCTAGACTCAGTTTCTGCCAGAAATTCACAAGCAACTTAATCCATTTTCCTTTCTTTAGAAAACAAAAACACTGATTTCAGCTTCTCTCACCTTCTCATTTCTTGAAGTTTCCAACTGGGTTCCTCGAAAATAATTGCAGAGTTTTCGGTATCCTAGGAAACAACTCATTTCAGCCCTGAGATTTTTACCTACTTTGAGTGAGAAGACTCTCACTTTACTGCATCTTTTGTATTCTCCCCTTCTCTGTCTGAAAACCACTTCCTTGGTAGAGAGGAAAGCAGGAGGAGTGAATGACTCTGCACTCCCTCCTTGAAGATTAAACAGTGAGTCTAGCTTTGTTCTTCTTCCTCGCCTTGTTTTATAGATTGAACAGTAATTTGCATATGCCTTATCTTTATTAAAGCTGAACCCAAATATACTTGATAACACAGCAAGTCCACTCTTAGACATATATCCATCAAAAGCACGCCCATGTGCATCTCAAAGGACATAACAGCCAAAGATCAAAAATTGAAACCCAAATGCCCATCAAAAGTAGAACATATCAGTAGTTGTATATTCATACAATGGAAAACGATAGAGCAATAAAAAAGAACTATAGCTACAAGAAACACATGGATACATTTTACAAGTTAAACAAAAGAAACCAGGCACAAATGAAAACACCCTTGATGATCCCATTTCTATAAATTTCAAAAATATGTAAAAACAAATCCATGGTATTAGAAGTGAAGAGTGGCTACCTTTGGGAAAGAAGGAAGCTGATGATGGCAAAGGTGTACGAGAAGGCTTCTGGGGACTAGGCACATTCTCTTTCTTGACCCTGCATGGTGATTACACACGTGTACTCATTTTCTGATGATTTACTGAGCTCTATCTTCACGATGAACTTGATGTGTATTATACTCATAAAAAGTCTTCTTAAATCATTGTGGTAATTTCAAATCCTTCCCTGCAACTCATGGGTCATTCTAGAGGCAAATGTTTCTAAACATTTGTTGCCATTCAGTCTGTTCTTTTGTTTGCATGTTTACTATCTGCCCCCTCTCCTTTGTATACCACTTAAAACGTGGCTTCCTAAGAAAGTAGAAACACAACCCACAGAATAGGAGAAAGTTTTTTCAAATCATATCTGATAAAAAAAAAATTGTATCTATGCTGAAACAATCAACAAAACAAAGAGGCAACTCACACAATGGGAGAAGATATTTGCAAATGTCATTACAGATAAAAGGCTGGTATCCAAGATCTATAAAGAACTTAATCAAACTCAATACATGAGAAACAAATAATCAAATCAAAAAATGGGCAGAAGATATGAACACTTTTCCAATGAAGACATACAAATGGCTAACAGACACATGAAAAAATGTTCAACATCATCAGCCATCAGGGAAATTCAAATCAAAACCACATTGAGATACCACCTTACACCAGTTAGAATGGCAAAAATTGACAAGGCAAGAAACAACAAATGTTGGAGAGGATGTAGAGAAAGGGGATCCCTCTTACACTGTTGGTGGGAATGCAAGTTGGTACAGCCACTTTGGAAAACAGTGTGGAGTTTCCTTAAAAGATTAAAAATAGAGCTACCCTATGATCCAGCAATTGCACTACTGGGTACTTACCCCAAAGATACAGATGTAATGAAAAGAAAGGCCAAATGCACCCCAATATTCATAGCAGCATTATCCACAATACCCAAACTGTGGAAGAAGCTGAGATCCCCTTCAACAGATGAATGGATAAAGAAGATGTGGTCCATATACGCAATGGAATATTACTCAGCCATCAGAAAGAATGATTACCCAACATTTGCAGCAACATGGACGGGACTGGAGGAGATTATGCTAAGTGAAATAAGTCAAGCAGAGAAAGACAATTATCATATGGTTTCACTTATTTGTGGAACATAAGGAATAGCAGGGAGATCGTTAGGAGAAGGAAGGGAAAAACGAAGTGGGGGAAACAGGGGGAGATGAACCATGAGAGACTATGGACTCCGGGAAACAAACTGAGGGTTTTAGAGGGGAAGGGGGTGGGAGGATGGGCTAGCCTGGTGAAGGGTATTAAGGATGGCACGTATTGCATGGAGCACTGCATATTATACACAAACAATGGATCATGGAACACTACATCAAAAACTAATGATGTACTGTATGATTACTAACATATCATAATAAAAAAAATTGGATCTAGGGTATACAAACAATTCTCAAGACTCAACAGTAAAAAGACATACAACTCAATTTCAAAATGGGCAGAGGAGGGGCGCCTGGGTGGCTCAGTTGGTTAAGCGTCTGCCTTCAGCTCAGGTCATGATCCCAGGGTCCTGGCATCGAGCTCCACATTGGGCTCCCTGCTCAGCAGGGAGCCTGCTTCTCCTTCTCCCTCTGCCCCTTCCCCTGCTTGCACAATCACGCACTCTCCCTTTCAAATAAAATAAACAAAATCTTTAAAATAAATAAATAAATAAAAAATAAAATGGGCAGAGAATCTGAACAGACATTTTTCCAAAGAAGATATACAATGACCAATGAACACATGAACGATGGAAGCGCCTGGGTGGCTCTGTTAAGCATCTGCCTTCAGCTCAGGTCATGATCTGGAGATTGGGCTCCCTGCTCGGTGGCGAGTCTCCTTTTCCCTCTCCCGCTGCCCCTCCCCCCCTGCTTCTCCCTACTCCCGTTCTCACTCTCGCGTGCTCTCTCTCTCAAAAATAAATAAACAAAATTCTTTTAAAAAGCACATGAATGATGATCAACATCATTAGTCACTAAGGAAATGCAAATCAAATCCACAATGAGATTCCACTCCCCACCCCTGAGGACTGCTGAAATAAAACCACCAAACAGTAGAGCAACGAGCACTGGCAAGAATGTGGACAAACAGGAGCCTTCACACACGGCCGATGGTGGGAACGTCAAAGGGTACGGCTACCCTGGCAAACGGTCTGGCGGGATGAATACAGAGTGACTCCAGAAGTCAGCAACTCCACTGAGAGCTGTCCGCCCAAGAGAAATGAAAGCATGTGCACACAAAAACTTGCACACGAACAGCAGCTTTCTTCTTAACACGAAAAAGTGAAAACAACCCAAATGTCCATCAAATGATGGATAAACAAAATGGTGTATAACCATACACGGACTAGCACTCGGTAATAAAGTACAGATGCACGCTACCACGTGGATGATCCCTGAAAACATCATGCTAAGCACGAGAAGCAAGGCACAAAGGACCACGTGTTACAGGATTCCGCCGACATGAAACATCCAGATTAGGCAACTCTGTAGACAGCAAGGAGATGCGCGCTTGCTTAGGCCTGAAGGTATGGGGTGCGCGACCCAAGAGCTAAAGGGCATGGGGTGTCTTTCTGAGGTGACGAACATGTTCTCAAACTGTGGTGATGGTTGCACAAAGCTGTGAATATCCTAAAAACCAGTGAATTGTGCATTTTCAATGAGCTAATTATGGTATGTGAATTATATATCAATAAAGCTGTTATTTTTTAAAAATCTGGCTTCCTTTGCAGTGGCCCCAAACAGCTGTGCTGCCTTCTCAGAAGCCGGCCCCATTTTTGCTTAGCAGTGTGATTTGGCATCTCCAATCACAACTTTTGTTTCTTGGAGCTTCCCACCCATCTGGATGAAGCCATACTCCTTTTTATAGTTCTGCTGGCCTTGGAGGTACCCTGTCTTTTCTCTGAGCTTTGTGAAATCTCCTCCTAAAAATTTAGGCCGTGACACTTTTCTATCATGAAAAAAATGGAAGCCACTTCCACCCAGGGTTCTCAGCCTGAATCAGTGAGTCACAATTTCCACCTTCTACCTTCTAAAAATAGATCGAGGACTTATCAGATGTCTCCATATATTGGGTTAAGATGTCCACAAATATACAGACAGTTGAAGTGCACCATTTATAAACTACCTTCTCCTGTGGCAGCTTTGAACTTCTACATGTTTATTCAGGGATGCATGTAAGATTAGGCTCTGGGAATACAAAATTGCAAAAGACACAGCCCTGGCCTTCAAGGTCTAACAGGAGATGCAAACACAGAAAAAATAACTTTAACATATTCTGACAAAGCTCCCCCAGCTTCTCTCTATCCTGCCACTTAGTAAGTGGCTTGTAATTTTCTGTTACCCGTCTGTCAGCCTGGCTTGCTTTCCTGAGAACGGACGTGCCCTCTGAGTCCCAAAGACTGACAGTGACCTGAACCCAGGAGAGCTTCAACAAACTCTTGGTTGAGTATGTGAATGAAAAAGCTTGACTATGCAAGGAGAACCAAGTATATCCTACACCAGCATCTGCCCTGCTCTCTTAACCTCTTCTCGGTTACAAATCCCAGCCGCACTTGGCCTGAGCATAGTCCTTGCTGAGGCCGGCGGGGAGCAAATGAAGCTGGGAAGATACCCAGGCTGATTCCTCCCTCTCTGCCCCCTGACCTCTCCTCCATCTGAGCTCTTAGCTTTCCTACCCTTGCCTTCCTCCATCTGACACCTGGGGAAAAATGCTCAGGATAACCTTTCAAAAAGACAACTGTGATGAGATGGGATGTTCCTGTGTAATGTAGATAAAATTTATGGCTCCAAGAACCCACCATTATAACCCAAATGAAATGTATCTTTCCATCAGGGTCTTTAAAAACCCAAGGGAAAGAGACCGGGACAGCTGAAAAGCTGGGAGGGCTTGCAAGAAGGGACGAGAGGCACCTGGGTGGCACAGCGGTTAAGTGTCTGCCTTCGGCTCAGGCCGTGATCCCCACGTTACGGGATCGAGCCCCACATCAGTCTCCTCCACTATGAGCCTGCTTCTTCCTCTCCCACTCCCCCTGCTTGTGTTCCCTCTCTCGCTGGCTGTCTCTATCTCTGTCAAATAAATAAATAAAATCTTTAAAAAAAAAAAAAAAGAAGAAGGGAGGACGAGCAGCTGACACAGACTGGGCCGGGCGTCCACTGCGTGCCAGACCTTGCACGTGCTGCCATACAATTCCATCATAATTAGAGCTCCCAAGGGCGCCAGGTGGCTCAGTAGGTTGAGCATCTGGCTACTGATCTCCATCTCACAGTAAGGAGTGTGAGCCCCGCGTTGCGCTCCATGGGAGCCTACTTAAAAAATTAATAATAATAATAATAATAATTAGAGCTCCCACCTACTGGTACTGAACCCAAACTGTGGGGATGGCATAACACACATCATCTCATTTCTCCTTGACAATAACCTTGCAAATTAAAGCATCATCACTGTCCCCTTTTTAAAAATGAGGGAAGAGGCTGAAGAACCACCTGAGGGCACAGAGGTAGGATGGAAACCAGGTCTCGGGTCCCAAAGCCCGTATGTACCACTTCCAATTACCAAGAAACACTGTGAGACATGGGAATGCAACTTAGTTTCTGCACCCATGTCCTAAATCTAAACCGTAAAAATGAGGGAAACTCCTTCCTCAAAAGTTGGCTTTGAAAATTAAATGAGACAATAATCCAAAAATGTACTAGTACATAACAGACCCTCGAAAATAAAACTGTTTCTGTTCTTTCTGCTTCTCCTGCTGTGAACTTCTGGCCTTAAAGCCTGAGCACACAGTGGACACACTGTCATTTGTAAATCAGCGCTCACACCCTGTCCTTGAGGGCGGGCTCTGGCCTACTCGTATCCAACAGGTTAAAATAAAATTAATTTCGAGAAAAGCATCTAGAATGCCAACCACCACCTTACAAAGTTTTAGAACACAATTCACTTGCAACGCCGAAACTATTCACAGAGAAATCTAAGGTCAAAGCTGCTCTTGGTTTTGTTCGCCAACATTTTCCTCCTGAGGAATCACAGACACCCCACCCTCAAGGCTGCTGCGCCCGGCACCATATGCCCACAGTGGAAAATGCTGCTGTCTTCCCGGGGCCTCCCTTCTCCCCATCAGATTTCACCTTCGAGCCCCTTCTGCTTGTATTCAGAAGCCATTTTTGAAAGGTAAGAAACAGGAAAATGTTAATTGTGGTTAGTTTTCATTGGGTGGTAAAATGATGGAGGATTTTTTTTTCTTCTTCTTCATACTTTCTGGTATTTTCTGAACTTTCAAAAAAAAACCTTATGCAGTGCTTTCCTAATACAAACAAAAAAGACACACAAGAAGAGAAAAGGAAAGAAATGCCAATGCATTTAAATGATCTCCTTAGTCTCCTGCTGGACATCTCTCTTCTTCCTGACTACCCGGTGAGCTGGAAGCATCCTGAGAACAGGTCTGCTAAATCCTCTGCACCACACTCATCACAGCACCTCAGCCACAGCAGGGGCCGGACACAAACTGGCTCAGTGAGGGTGTGTCGCGTGAATGAGGAATATTCAGGTAATATTTAGAAACAGACTATCTTAATGGGTGGTGGGTGGACCAAGGTATGAATGTGGCATGTCTTTAATGAACTTGGATTATCATAGTTAAATATCATTATTAAAAAGGCAGCTTTCAAAAAACCAAAGCAGTTAAACATGACAAATCTACAACCCGAAGACAAGGTGAACTACTCAAGGTGATTCCCAGTTGCAGAGGGAAACCAAGAACCAGAGAGCAAGCAGACCTAAGGTCCTCATGCGTCTTGCTCTAAATGAGTGCCCCAGAAACTGGATTCATTAAATAACCCCAGGGTTCTGTGCCCCACTTGGAGGGCACATCATGGCCCTGCTCAGCTACATGCTCAACTACCAAAGTTTAAGAATACTCTTTAAAATTAATCTTTGTTCTTAAGATTAAATAATAAGCCTAAATATGAAAGCAAATGGGATTACGCTAAAACCACCCCAGCCATGTTATCACTCCACCAAAAATCCTTATCTAATAAACCAAAGCAGAAAATGTAGGGGCTGATTTAACATGAAAGAGAAGTCTCAAATATTTGGTTTGGAGAAATGACCTGCACATAAAGTTTAAAGAAGGGTATATTGGATTCCATAAACATACAAAGCCCATTAGTCACTAGAAAAGTGAAAGTAGTAAAAATGTTTTCCTTTTACACCATGACCTCAGTTAACTAAATTAGCTTTTTACTAATGACTTCAATTCCGTTTGATCAATTGAATATGTGTTTCCTAGAAGCACACCTGATTGCCAAGACTGACCTTACACCTGTTTTCGTATTTTCAATTAACTTCAGTTCTATTAACCTCTCTTTAAAAATCTGCATATTGCTGGGGCGCCTGGGTGGCTCAGTCGTTAAACGTCTGCCTTTGGCACTAGGGCGTGATCCCGGCGTTCTGGGATCGAGCCCCACATCAGGCTCCTCCGCTATGAAACTGCTTCTTCCTCTCCCACTCCCCCTGCTTGTGTTCCCTCTCTCGCTGGCTGTCTCTATCTCTGTCAAATAAATAAATAAAATCTTTAAAAAAAAAATCTGTATATTGCTAATATACCTCCGGGCTCCTAAAACACACTTATTTCAAAACAAAGCAGATGCTGACTTGATGACAGTATGATAATTTTAGGGCAACAGGCGGAAGTCAGTGACAGGATGACAACTTCACAGCAGAGCTCAAGCTGCAAGATGAGAAAGCAAGCATTTCACCCAGAAAATACATTTCTCACGTTTCCTGTCTTGCCTTCAGCTGGGAAGTAAAGTGAAAGTGTTCTTACTAGAAAATAATTCTGTGGCTATTACAAACTCTGTGAAGATTTATATTTATTTTGCCACAACCATAAATATTTCTGTTTCGTCTAGCTATCTGCACTAGAAGCATTTGCAGCCATAGGCCCTGAACTTCTATAGCAGGTGTGAACCTATGAGGTTGTTGCCCACATCTCAGTAAGTTCAGTTGGCCGGAGAGAATATTCAACCACAACCAATAGCTTGACTCTACTAGAAGGGAGAAAATTAAATATATTAACCATGAATTTTCTCTAGGAGTCCAAGATACTTGCTCTCATGCATCTCCTAAAAGTTCACTCACCTACCACCTCATTTTCCTTAGTAAAACCAGCAACAGGAGGACGTGAGAGAAACGAAAAGAAATGGTCTAATGCCTGAGGCCCTGAAAAAATGCAAACAGGCCAGGGTCTGCAAGCTGGGCAAGTCACTTAGCCTTTCTCAGCTTTATCGTCTGTAGATAATACCTACTTCACAGGAATTCCATGGGGATAAAATCAGATAATCTAAGCAAAGAACCTATTCATTGGTAGAGCTCAGCGAAAGATATTTAGGACTATTATTAACTGAGCACTGTGGAGGTCACCTTGACAGGCCAAAGTGCTGCAGGAGATACAGGAAAAGAAACTGCCAAAGGGTCACATGCCAGTTCTGGGAAATCCAGATCATCACTGCAGATACAAAAAAACAGTCCCTGACTCCCACCGTGGCACAACACAGACAAATGATAAACTACACACCATGCTTGACATTTCTACCAGCAAGACCAGCCTTTCATTGGAGAAATGGCAGAGAGCTTCTATCATCAGCATGGACGGTGTTTAAAACAAATAGGGTGATGGTCACAGCTACCCTATTATATGCAGACAGGCTTTCCATCATTTCCGGCAATAAAACATATTCTATGCACACAGCCAAAACATGACTGCAACAACTCTAGTCCCACCAGGTGACTGCACTAGACAATTTCCCAACTCAGTAGCTGCTGCAATGAAAGTTAATGTAAGAAGGTTTGTAACAGGAGCTCGACAGCTTGGCTCCCACTCATGGAGTCCTAATGTCTATCTTGTAGGCTTGTTGCAAAGATTAGCAGTGGTGTGACACGAAGTGCCTGGCACATTGGGTACTCAATAAGTAGTAGCCTTTGTAAAATGTGTAACGAGGAAGGAACAAAATCCAAAGGCCGAGCCTGACATGAAGCAATCAAAAAGAGAGTAGCTCCTTTTCAACAAGAAATCAAGTTGTATGGGGGCGCCGGGGTGGCTCAGTTGTAAGCGTCTGCCTTCGGCTCAGGGCATGATCCCAGAGTCCTGGGATCGAGCCCCGCATCGGGCTCCTCCGCTGGGAGCCTGCTTCTTCTTCTCCCACTCCCCCTGCTTGTGTTCCCTCTCTCGCTGGCTGTCTCTCTCTGTCAAATAAATAAATAAAATCTTTTGAATGAATGAATGAAAGAAAGAAAGGGAAAAAGAAAGAAATCAAGTTGTATGAAAACAATTGGATAAAGAACACAGTAACAAGCCTTACAATAGGGAAAAAAGCAGTAAACAGCAGGTGAATGAGTCTGCCACCCAAAAATGAATGTCAATGAGCCCATTCCCCTGGGGCGAATAAACATACAAAGTAAGATATGGTTCGTACCTCCAAGGGTCTCCAACTACCTGAGCAGAAATCACATGGCTTCACCTATCTGTTTGCATTCCTTCCCCTTGACTCTATGTCCTATGAAGGCCAAACCCACAACCCGACATTGAGCACCGTGCAGGCACTCAACACAAATTTGTTAAACAAATGAGACACTCAGGTTCTCAAAGACTAAAAGAGTACGTGCCTCAAAAGCTTTCAAGCCGGGCTTCATAGACGGCTCAATCTGAACGTCCAAGGTGCAGACAGACACTCCGTGTACTCAGCGCGCCCCCGCTGATTCTAACACCCCATGGAGACTAAGAACCACTAACCTCGTGGAGCCCCCAAGAATTGTCTGAATGGCCTTTGCAAGGGCCCCATCCAGAATGATCCGGCCTAGGCTTGCGGTGGGGAATGCAGCCGTCACTGCTACAGAAGGCTCTACCCGCAAAGTCCTTTCTGCTGCCCCTTCAACCGGCAGCACTTACTGAACTCCCGTCCTTCTCTGCGGCGCCTGGGAAGACAAACGTAATCTCTCCTCCTTCCGTAGGATGGACCTTCAACCCTTGTGACAGGGATGACATCTGTTCTGAGTCTTCTCCAGGCTAAATGTCCTTGATGAATTGTGCATCAAAGATTTAATGTTAAGCTCCTTAGGTATACAGCACAGTACAACGGCTTATCAGAGAAGGGAGAACTTAAGGAGAGTTACACCAACCAGAAAAACGGCAGTGAAGGGAGTGGGCGCAGAAGGGTGAGAAAGCCAGATAAAACTGGAACTCGGGCTGGTACTGCATCAGAGGGGATAAAAGCAAAACAAAATAAGGATAAGGAGTGTGATATGCAGGGAAGGGGGTAAGAGAGAGAAAGCTACGGGTGAGGAATTTAGTGCTTTAAATTGAATAGAACTAACATGGAACATGAACAATGGCTCAAAGAAAGTCGGAATAGTTGGGAAGAGGAGAAAGCTGAGCCGCAAGGAAGGCAGAGACAGAGTCGTGGAGAGGCCAAAGAAATCAGATAAGCAGGAAGGGAGAGACCCAAGAGAAAGGTCACAAAAGCGAGCAGGAGAGTGTGAGTTTGACGTGGCAAGGTACTGAACCACTTTAGGGCGGCACTGAGGGCGGCACACGTACCTGGTGGTACTACATTAGGAAGAGTAATCAGACAAGATGGCCTAGACACAGGGCAGCAGGAGCTGACGTGCTCACCAAGGAGCCTGCTCTGGCCACCCAGATACAAAGGTCAAGGGTCTGTCCTGAGATGGTGGCAATTAAAAGAGGAAAAGTTGAAAACAAGAATCAATTCGAAAGAAAAAAAAAAAATGGCAGTGCTTTGTCTCAGAGCAGCCCAAAGAGAAAAGGAAGGGAAGACTCAGAAAGGACATCTGAGAGCTATCTGGAAAATTTAAGGAAGAAGCAGGCAAGGCTCAGGCAAGGGAAGGCGAGATCGGCGTGCGGTCTCAGGCACTGAGTACAGGGGAAGATCAGCATGGGGGGGGGCTTGTTTGTGGAAGCTTCTCAGTTCACTCCCTGCTCCACAAATACACATGGTAACTCACGGCTGTGCTCTTCTCTGGTTTTGAGTCTAAAATCTGTAGCATTACCACCAAAGTTAAAGTGCTTAAAAAAAAAGTTGAAGTGTTCTGATAGGAGCTAGCTGAAAGAAATCAGCCAGAAAAGAGCACACATTGCGTGAGCCCATTTACAGGAAACATCCAGAGGGAGCAAGTCTATAAAGTGGATTAGTGGTGGCCTAGGGCTGGGGACAAACAGGGAGTGACAGCAAAAGGGGTTGGAGTTCCTTTTGGGAACGATGAGGATGTTCTAAAATTGTTTATGGAGATGGTAACACAGTTCTATGAATGTACACTTCAAATGGGAGAACCATATAATAAGTTAATTATAACTCAATGAAAGTGTTACATTAAAAAAAAAAAAACAAGAGTGCATAAACAGGTACTGCAACTTCAGAAACTTAGAGCCCATCTCCCCAGTAAAAATGACTATGAGACTCGAGTTCAAATAAAAAGCCATCAGGCAATTTGGAAAATTCTAAAAGATATTTTAGAGACTCTAAGTAAGCTGTATTCCTTCTAGGGGAAAAAAATGATTAAGCATGGAAAAGACAGAGATTTAAATATATAGATCCCTTTCAAATTAGTTCTTATAACTGACCTAAATTTCTTAATATGTACGTCAAAAATAAAGGCTGGGGGGTTTTTTCAGACAATTACATCAAGTGATATTCCAATAGATACCTATTGTTCAGTCTCTTACAAGCTGAAATAAGACAATGTATAGTAAGTCACTTCAACGAAAAGCAAAAGGTTATGTAACTTAACCATTACTGAGCAGATGGGTAGACTTATTTTATAAACCGGAGGACCTGAAAGATAAAGAGCGATCTCCTCTTGCCTGCAAGATACAAGAGAATACCCAAACCGTTTCTGCCTCCCGACAGCTCTGAAGCACCTGGGTCCTGCTCCCGACGCCTCCCTGCATTATTAAAGCCATTACCGCTCTCTGGACGCTGCACGCCCAGCCCAGTGCTTAGACACGGTTCCCGACAACCCTCAGTCACTCAGCAACAGTCCTACTCACTGCAAGCGTCAGGCCCTCACAGGCACCCTTACCTTCTCTTTCTAAATTGCATAACTGGCAGTGGGCCCCTCGCCGACGCCCCACGGAATCCTGAGCCCGGAGGAAGCAGCAAACCAGGAGGGCAGTGAAGAAAGTGGCAGCGCCTCTGTGCAAACTGTGTGGCGCGTGGGAAGAGCCAAGAACCAAGAACGGACACCCTGGATGCTCCTAAAGCAACGTCAGGCTGTGAGCAAGGTATCCGTCGTCAGCGAGGACCGCATGGACACGGCTAGCTCCTACCACCCCTCAGGAAGGACGTTTGGTAAGTTCAAAACGCCTCCGGTTGAACTATAAGACTGATGCTCTCAACTTTTTCATCTTTTGGATCTTAAATTTTCACTCAGTGGGGTCAAATATATATTGAACACATCCCACCCGCCTACAACAAAACTTGGAGTGACCCCAAAACTTAGGAATATATAAACAGGTATTCTGAACCAAGAAACATGGAGAGTGGTCTCCCTGATAAATCTGACCTATTAGACCCTATTTGTTAACTGATGCAAGTCATGAGAAGCCGCAAAGAACAAAGACTATGAGAAAGGAAAGAGCCGGGGTTTTTCCGACTATAATATCCTCCCACCTAAATCGAATCACTTTGGCTCGCACGATGTTTATTAAGGGGCAAGTCCGGCACCACACGCCCACGTGGTGCTCCCGTGGCTCTGCACAAAGTGAAGCCCTCTGACACCCTGAAGGAAACCAAAATACCAAGTTCTCCCAGAAACTGCCCAGGAATCACAGCATGAATAAGAAAGAACACTATTCCATCCGTTGGGAAAGAAAACCAGCCTTTGAAAGGCCAGTGCCAACTTTCCACAATACATTCTGGCCTATGGCCTAAGACTTAAGTAGTTCAAAAGAGACCACAAAGTACCTAAGATGGTAACGAATCTACTTTCCAGAAATAATACCACCATTACAAGACATAACTTTAGACGCTTCAACTCTTTTTTTTTTCATTTGATGTTAAGAATTCGGAGAAGGGCCAACACTTTCCCCATTTCACAAATGAGAAAACTAAAGCCCATGAAGGTTAGCAGACCTGCCAGCTGCCAAGCTGACTTCTCCTCTCGCACATCAACTGCTACCTCATACCCAGTATCTACAAGCCAGCTCTTAATCCCCAAAACCTCTTCCTCCCACCGTCCCCGCTTCAGCGAATGGCACCTCCATTACTCCACTTGCTCAGGCCAAAAACCCTGTTCTCCTTGACTCCTCTCCTTCTTGCTCTCTACATCATCGCACCCTTCAGGAAGTCCCACCAGCCCCACCTGACCTACGTCCAGAATCCAGCCACTTCTCATCACCTCCACTGCTCATCACATCTGACCCAGATTATTGCTAGAACCCTCTGATATCTCCCTGCTTTCCACCTTAGTCACCCCCACACACACATACATACTCTATTCTCTGCACAACTGAGTTTTTTGCTTTAAAAATATGTCAGATCACACCCTTTGTGGAAAACCCTGTGGTGGCTTCCCATCTCACTCAGAGTTGTTCATCGCTGCAGATCCAGGACGAGAGCAGCATCTGCCATCTCGAAGGTGCTCAAGTGAATACTGCTGATTAGTAAACAAACGAAAAATGGCCAAATTCACAGAGCCAGGATGACACAAATCTTCCAGTGCTCTTGGTAACCATGAGACCACATTTACAACAGCAAACAATCCACATGGGAAGAAATTCCTAAATATTACTTTGAATAACGGAACCCTATCACACGTAATCAATACTAGGTTGAATTTCTAATGACAAATTCATACGAAAATATCATTTTCACTTTAAAAAGCCATGAAATCTCACACTAGGTTATCTGAGTATTACACATTTGGCAGCACGGGCAATTGCCTGTTTCACTTCCACGGCACTGGTCCTCAGATCAGTGGCTCTTCCGTATTCGGTAACATGATGTTGCCACATCTCTAGGCTACCACACACATTAATGACAAGGGCTCTGAAAAACGCGGAAACAAGCACCTAGGAACAGGGGTGGTACGCGTTTCTAAATTTCCCACACTGGCACTATACCGATCTGAAACAGAAATTAAGTTTCTATGGTATTAAAAGTCACGGCAGATGGGGCGCCTGGGTGGCACAGCGGTTAAGCGTCTGCCTTCGGCTCAGGGCGTGATCCCGGCGTTGTGGGGTCGAGCCCCACATCAGGCTTCTCCGCTATGAGCCTGCTTCTTCCTCTCTCACTCCCCCTGCTTGTGTTCCCTCTCTCGCTGGCTGTCTCTATCTCTGTCAAATAAATAAATAAAATCTTTAAAAAAAAAAAAAAAAGTCACGGCAGAAAAGCGACATTCAGAACTGTCTCCTACCAAAATTACAAAAACCTCAGAGTTGAGATAAAATGTTGACTGTTTTCAGATCAAAGGGAAACTAATGCTAAAATTATCCACCATTATAGAATTTCCTCACTAAAATGTTTTAGAGTTAAAAACAAATTCTCTGAATTTCTTTCTTTTCTTTTAAAAACATTTCTACTACCTGCAAAAAGCCTTCAGTCTCACTAAATCACAATAATAAATTCACGGAATTTTAACAGTTGGCCTTAAAGGAAACTTAATTCAACCTCAACCTTCTTCCCCTTACAAAGGAAAAGATATTTGGTATATAATAAAATGAACAATAAAACTTGTTAAATGAGTGAATGAATGAAGATCCAAAAAGGGTATATGACTCTTTAAGGATCTGACAATTAAGGGAAAAAAATCCAGATTAATCAAAACTGCGTTTCTAGACTCCTTTGGAACAGACGTGGAAGTAGAGGAAACCAAGACTTGAAAACCTTATCTGGGTCCTCAGGAAAAACTTAACCAAAATTCACTAAACCCTGTTTCCTTCAGTTCTGTTACTTAGAAAAGCACTTGATAAAATAAATTTTGCCAAGACCTATCTCCTTGGAAACCAAAAAGGCAGCACTGTCTAGGGTTTGTTTTTTCTTCTATACAAAGAATATTTAACACAGGACTAATTTCATAATAAACAACTACAACTGTTTTGCATCAGAAGTAAAACAGGTGGCCTTTGACGAAAAGAAAACTCAACCAGACGAGAGCAACAGAACACCGAAAAGGACCGGATCAATCACTAGAATATCAGCCACATGAGTGCACGAACCATATATTCCCTTGTCACTAAAAGCAGCCATTGGCCCCTGGCATTATAGGGGGAGTCAATAAATACTTATGGGATGAATGAGTAAGTTACTCCTTAGAGAATCACCCATGTAGACATGAATTCATTTGGTCACCACTGAACAACTAAATGCAAGCATACCACATTGTTCCTCCACAACAATTCTACCGATGTCCCTTCAAGTAATACACTCAACCAAAATTATCCCCACAGTTTTATTAAGAAGGCGAGAAAGTATGTCTCAAGTAGCCCAAAGTACTTACTACAATAGCCACTTAATTTGCTCTTCTGGTTCCAATCTCTCTCATTCAATTCATCCTACACAACCCAGCCAGGTTAGTTTTCCCTTCTTTGCACATCCCAGAAAAGAAAACAGTGCTGTTGGCTAGCTAGTCAATCTTTTTGTGCGGCCTACTGCTATTCAAGGAGCAGACGGGGAAAAGCAGAGTCTACTGGAATGGAGTAGGAAAAGCAATATAGTGTCAAGGAAAACAATACCACCAGTGACAGTTCTTGTAATAACTGATACCACTGAAAACCTTGAGATTACCACTAGCGGCTGTCATGAAAGACCTCCTTGTAACACTGCAACTCAACTGACACATATGGTTTGGGGTATTTATACCCAGTGGGGTATATATCCCATCTTCAAGGTCCATCGCCTTTTGCAAGCTTTCCCAAGCCACCGGAATAAGTATCTGTGAAAGTACTTTGCAAACCAGGAAGTGCTAGACACACAGCTCTTACTCTACTCGCTGCCAATTGATAGCCTTGCAAACATGCTGCCATTTAAATCACTTTACCTCATTCTTTAAGTGTCTGATACCCGCAAAAAAATGAAAAATCCTGTGAGTTGTTTTCTCAATTGTCGAGTTCTCTATTCTCTATTATTTAAGAATAGCATCAATTAAAAGTAAGTGCCACTCACACCTACAGATTTCAATATATTAGAAAGCTAGCGTAATCCAAAAAGATGTAGTACTGGCATAAAGACAAAGAGACCAATGGAAGAGACAGCCCAGAAATAAGACCTTGTGTATGTGGGCAACTGATCTTCAACAAGTGAGCCAAGACCACTTCAACGGGGAAAGGACAATCTCTTCAAAAAACAGTGTTGAGAAAACTGGACATTCACATCCAAAAGAATGAAGTTGGACCCTTATCTTACACCACATACAAAAATTAACTCAAAATGGATTAAAGACCTAAACATAAGAAAACTATAAAATTTCTAGAAGAAAAACATAGGGGAAAGCTTCATGACACTGGTATTGGCAATAACTTCTTGGATATGATGCCAAAAGCACAGGCAATAAAAGCAAAAATAGACAAATTTTAAAACTATGTGCATCAAAGGATACAATCAACAGAGTGAAAAGGCAACCCAAAGAATAGGAGAAAATATCTGCAAATCATACATCTGATAACGGGTTAATATCCAGAATATATAAAGAACTGAAATCCAACAACCCGATTAAAAAATGGGCAAAGGATTTGAATAGACATTTCTCCAAAGCTGATAGACAAATGGTCAACAAACATATGAAAGATGCTCAACATCACTTATCGACAGAGAAATGCAAATCAAAACCACAGTGAGATCTCACCTCACACGCATTAGGATGGCTACTATGAAAAACAAAGAAATTAACAAGTGTTGACGAAGATGTGGAGAAACTGGAACTCTTGGGCGCTGCTCACGGGAACGTAAAACCACTGTGGTCTTACAACTACTATGAAAAATTGTAGAGATTACTCAAAAAGTTAAAAAGAGAACTACCATATGATCCAGCAATCCCACTTCTGTGTGTATATTCAAAAGAATTGAAAGCAAGGTCTTAAAGGTATATTGGTACACCCATATTCATACCAGCAATATTCACAATAGAAGAGGCAGAAGCGACCTGAATGTCCGTGAATGGATCAGTGGACAAAATATGGTCTACACATATGGAGTATTATTGGGCCTCGAAAGAAGGAAATCCTGTCACATGCCAACATGGATGAACCCTGAGGACATTATGTTGAGTGAAAGAAGCCAGTCACGAAAAGACAAATACTGCCTGATTCTTACTTATATGAGTTGTCTAAAGTAGACACATTCACAGAAACAGAGAGTAGAATGGCAGCGGCCGGGGATAAGAGGAGAGTATAGTTTCAGAGCTGCAAGATGAGAAAGTTCTGGAGATCTGTTTCACAACAACATGAACGCACTTAACACTCCTGCACTATATACTTGAAAATGGGTAAGATGGTAAATTTTATGTTATGTGTTTTTTAACACATTAAAAAAAGTAAGTGCCAACACACAGTTACCAAATCGGATTTATATGTTCTACATCCACCGCAGGAGTCTAAGCAGCCTGACCCTTTCAGCCTTTGGCAGGTATTTCCAGAGTTTTTTCCAAGTTGTCTTTTTAGTCAATGGGACAGCGTAGAGGATCAGAGGCTCCTCTCCTCACCCATTCAAAATGAAGCTTCCACAGTCCCCAGGCAGCTGCTCTCTGGTTTAAGCTACTACTTGTTTACCTTTTTGTCAAGCCTGGGTTCAAAACTGATAAAAAAAAAAAAAAAAAAGCAGTTGTGCTCTCAAGTGGGTGGAGGAGAAGCAGAACAGAATCCTCCACCGAGTTCCTTCACATCACCGTCCACCTGATACGCAGCACGCTGCCCCGGAGAAAAGCCCCCGAGTTCACCGGGACCCCCTAACCTCTCCACCCAAGCACTCACTGCTCCCCCAAACACACGTCCTCCCCAAACTGCTGAAAGCCACTATTTTAAAACATTACCTGGAAAATGGCCTTCAGAACAATCCCACCAAAAGCAATTATTCGGCTGACGTTCTTGAACTCTGAATAAGTCTTTCCTATGAACTCTGTAGCTCTCCATAACCTATCATTTACCTACTGAAACATTGTTATGCAATTATTAGACCTCATTTCCTATTACAAAGGATAAGCACTAAGATCCTCATTAAAAAAATAAAGTAACATGGAGACACTTCGAAGAACCACGGGCACCTGGCAAACTGTTAGAGACAAGGGTTAGGAACCACAGTCAGACCCCACCCCAAACACAGACAACACACACACACAGCACCTTCTCTTTACATCGGAGAGGCCAGCTGCTCAGGAATTAGGCTCAGACAGTATACCGGCAGAACCTTCTGAGGTCTTCCGTAGAGCAGCCAGAACTAGGCTTAGGAAGAGGGAGGAGGTCCACCAACCACACCCCAACCCGCAGGGCAAGAGGAAGAAGATGTGTTTCTGAAGCCTTCTGAAGAAAAGTAGTTCGGTTCCGACAAGTCATAAACTTACGTTTCTTGCAAAAACCTGGGGAAATACTGCTTTCCACTTTTTTCCTAGGCACACATCGATGACGCAAGCAGTAACAGTCAAAGTGGGTGAAAATTTTAGGACATGCAACTAATTTATAATGATCTATATCTTGTAGGCATCTCCTAACAAGCACTGTCTCTTCTCGAAAGCATGAGATACCACGGTTCGGTTGTCCGTTGTTTCTCTAAGAGCATCGAGAACCACAAAGAAACTTGTAAAAAACCAATAATCGATTCTGGGAACCAAGACTGTTGAAGGGAACACAAGGAGTTCTCAATATCCAACGAGAATACCTACCTAGGCAAATACTCTAGAATATGGGGGGTGGGGAAGGATAACATAGGAGCTGAAGGAAAAGAGACTGATCACACTCAAGTCTGGATTATAGAAACATAATCATTCACTATGAAGCTCTTTGCTTTTTCTTTCTCACTAGCTGTTTTCTGAGTAGTTGAGAATTCATTCTAAAAGGAAGCAAGACCCTGAACCACAAAAACCCATTAACGATGATACCTACAGCTTCAGTAAAAGACTTTGTGAAAACAGTAGAAGAGAAAGGAGAAAATAACCAGAATTAACTACTGTATCTGCAAAAGGCATTTAACCCAGACCTGATCTGGGGGAGGAGAAAGGAAAAAGAACCCAGTGGTAGCCGAAGCTGGACATCCTGTCCTATTCATTCAAGTCGCCTCTGAGTGACCTCTGTGCTTGTGCAAACCAGAAACCCTCCCTCCCCAAGCGTGCACACTCCAACAAGCATCCACGCTCCTGCCTCTCCTGAAAAGAGGGGAATCTAATGTTATGTAATTGCCTGTTTCCCACAGTTTTAAAGTGAGGCGTACTATAATCCTAATTAGAGGGAGAAGTCGGTGCAACATGACAAGTAACAAATTAGAAATCTAAATACTGAAAATTCTCATCCCAGGCCTCCAAAGGCAAAGAGCTAGGACTTCAGCTGACCCTGCCGCACACCCCCCAAAGCACTGCTATTTCCTACGGTCCACCTAAAAAAGCTCGTGATGTTCCTCCATGCCATTTCAGGGTCATCCCTCTTGATCTCCAAGAAAACATTCATGTTCTCTTTACTCTCCCCAGGCCAGAACAAAAGGAGAAAATGAATGTGCACGGGCCCCTATCCTCAAAAGATATGCCCCAATAGATTTTCTTACCTTCATGACCACAAATGCAACCACACTCACGTTATTCCATCCCTCACTCAAACCATCTGTGCTTGAGAGACCCAAGGCAAAAGGAATTTTTCCCCTGCTTCTGACTCACTCCAGAGCTCATCAAAAGCCCACCAGAAGAATAAAAGAACGATCGTCTAAGGATCATTAACTTAGATCTAACCTTTGGAAAATAAAATCCCATATAGGTGTGTAGGCTTTGTTTTGCCTTTTTTTTTTCCCCAGTTAGCTAGACATAGGGAAAAAAACAAACAAAAACCTAAAAACAAAAATGCAACGAGGTCAATTTACTTCTTATGCCAAAAAGTAGAAGTGCAGTGGATAGGTTAGGCAGTCAATCTCAAGTGACCGTGGAACATCCATATTTTAAGAAGCACCGGATACGGAACAAGACACCAATTTCTGGATGAGCACTGAAAGAATAAGATAATGTTCAACTCTTCCAGGAGAAGGGAGAGAGCCCCTCGTCTAAAGGGCAGTCACCCAACTGCCACGGATATTTCTTCTCTCCTGGCTCAGGTTACCCTAGTGGAAGGGAGGGTGGCGCTAATTAAATCAGTCACATCTTCAACAGGAAGCTCCTTCAACATGTTCCTCTTTCTGTGCAATTATCCCTCCATCTGACCCAGCCCCCCTCCAAGTCCCCACCCCCTGGTAACACTTACACGTAACTGAAAAAGAAAGTCTACAAGTTGCCACTGTTCCAGAAATAAGGAAGGGACAGTCACTTTCTTTTACAAATGAAAAATTATATAAAGGGAAGAAAATGGTAAGCTTGGCTTCTCCAAAGAGCATACAAGTCTATTATGCTCTGAGTTAATAAAGTCTATTCCCCCCCCCCCAAAAAAAAGGAGGGGGGAGCCTACAGGCTCTACCATGTAGATATTTTAACTAACTCATAATTTCTTTTTCCATAACTTTGTAATTTGAGTAACTCTAAAGCTTACTTGCCAAACACTACATCAAAACTGTTTTCAAAGCTCTTCAACCTTCATGTTGATTTTGTTTGTTTCCTTAAGTTTTGCTCATTAAGATACTTAATAAACACTGAACACTTGCGGGGGGAGGGGAGCAGTAAAGGAATTTTAACCTATAGACTCCAAACAAACAAACAAACAAAAAACCCAGGAAACAAAGGAGTACAGTTAAATCTGGAAACCTTCCTCCCAATCACTGCCTGATCACTAACTAGCTCTTTTATAACCTTCGACAAATCACTTCAACTTCTGGGCCTCAGTTTCATCAACAGCAAAATGGAGAAAACGGGCCAAATGATTTAATTCAAAATCCCTTCTAGCTTCAACAGTCTATGAATCTGTTCATCAGAAAGAAAATGCAACTGCAAATAAGACTTTATGATTTGCAAAGTACTTTCATACATATTTTCTCATTAATTCTTGCAGCAAAGCTGTGAAGCAAGCATTATGCCCGTCTTTGGTGAGAAAGACAGTTTTTCAGAATGACAGTTCAGAGAGGTTTGATTATTTTTTAAGATCCCATAGCCAGAAATTTCGAAACCCAGACCTTCTGAGGGCAAATACTGGGCTCCATTATTTCAGAAAATAATAAAAATAATTGATTGATTGCTTGCTATGCAAAACTTTTAAGGAGGCATCAGGGTACCATAACACCAAACCCAGAAAAGTTACCACAAATGGCCCCACCGGACAGAAGTTCCACGAAACACACTTTTACTCACCACAGGAACCATGGAACCAGACAGCACACTTCCCAGATAGAGACACTGAGTAAATACCACCTGACACCATAAACTTCAAAAGGTTAGGAATATAGTGATATTATGGGGGAAGGGACAACTTTTTTCTCAATTTCAGATATGAACTTCCATCATTTGCATCAAAAGGAAGAAAGAGCATTCTACGTCAGAGATCTAGTTCTCCATTAGAGGGATATATCTATTTGTCTTCCTCTGACAAAGTCGGATTTCATCAGTGAACCAAAAATCTCAAATGTCCTATCACCTGGAAATCTTCAAATGGGCCAAGAGGAATAATACCACAATCATGAGGACTGACAGGAAGCACACAATTATGTTCTCATGAATCACTACATACTTTCCCCTAAATTGGAAAGATTCAGGGAATCTGTAGTTTTACACTTTTCCACCTCTCCTCATGCTTCCATTTCACAGCTCAAAGAGAGAGAAAACAGCCATTTATTGAAAACTTCAAACTGCAAATTAATAGAACATATACATATCTCCACTCAGGGTCAACCAAGATCCCCCAAAGCTTACAAAACCACTAAACTCAAGCAATCTTCAATCTCTGACTTCAATAAAGCTACATGAAGATTTTAAGTTGTTTTAAAAAAAAATTGGGGGCAGGGGGTAGGAGGTTCCCTAAAATTACTCATGGAATTCAAAGTAAAAGCAAAGTAAATAAATATGAAAGCCAGAAAATAACAGTGAAAGGATAGAGTTAAATAAATCTCAGTACAAAATCTAAGTAAGGTGCTTTGGATTTATTGCCAAGAGTTCAACCTTGCCACAGGATCCAAACAACTGCCCGACACTTCCGATCTAAAAAGTTCTCTGTATGAGAGTTGCAATTTCAAACCGGAGGAGCGGTCCCAGGAACTGCAGAGAAGCTAACAGCAACACCTACTGACTATCTTGAGCCACTTGCCAAACTTGTTCTCTCAGTCAAACTAGAGAAATCTAATGATACAGTCAACTTCAAGAGTCCTTTACTTAAGCATAATGAGATAAGAAAATAAGTCGTCACCCACATAAAGCTATTCATCCCCAAAATCTCTTACTGTGCCCCTAACCATTTACGAGCAAATCAAATCATCACCCAACTCATTTTAAATGCATTGTTAATCGCTGATGCCTCAGTACAGATAATTTATTCCATGGGAAAAATGTTTTAATATTAATATTCTTGTTAATAACTGGTATGTCATCTAATAGTTGGACACATCAGTGACCATAAACTGCTTTACGCAAACCTTTCATTTGAGACTACTGCTGTTACTGTTCTGCATTATTCCCATCAGTTTTTTTTTTTTTATCCTGGTATAGGTGGTTTAATTGCAGCCTTCAAAAAATGAAAAAGAGAAAAGTGAAAGTCATTAAATCGGGATTATATAGAAAATTAATACTGTTACTAAACTGGCTGCAGAGAATGATTCTATAGGACTTAATCTTGTACTTTTCCAAAAGATTAAATCAGAGAATCTTTGTCTTGGACGAATATTCCATATGAGAAAAGAAGAGAAAGTTGACACTTAACTCCCACAGAGTACCAGTATAAAAACAATGGGTTTAAGAGTCTGAGTCAGAGTTTCAACATGAAAGGCTTACTTTATAGAGGAAACGCCAACCCCAGTTCATCCAGATAGACCTGGAACCTGATGAAAGTCGACACCTTTACTCTGAAATTTGCATCGCATCACTGGCTCCCAGTTTAGAAATATAATCGTCCAGCACGTAGTAAGAATTTCAGGGAACGCCACCTCTAAAATACCCGTCAGGAAAAATTAAATCTATTAAGGTAAACGCAGTCTCCAGGAGCCATCAGTCCCCAAATGCTTCCCTTCAAAAACGAATACCAACAACTCAATTAAACATCTTCCCTGAAGTGAGCCATTTCCCTTGTCTCTAGATTTAACAAACGGTGAAACCCGATGAAATTTCAACCTGCCCAATATGATTACTTGTCCAACCTAGAAACGCCGTGAAGCGATACGGAGCCTCGCAAATTTCCTTTAGGGTCAGAAGTTGGAAACTGATGAGGCTAAAGAAGAAAAGTTCTTTTTGAAGCGCCCTCACGCCTTCCCAGCCCTCTCGCGGTTTACTTGCTCCAAGGAAAGCAGGTTAGAGCTTCCCTGACTTTCACTGCCCTCCCCCCAGACCCCCGAGAGAAAAATTAACCACCCGCCGGCAGCGAGCTCCCTACTCCCTTTCCCGTGATTACACCCTTCGGCCTGTCCTTTCCAGCACAGCCTGCAAAGCGCTCACCCAGGTGACTGAAGGGGAAGGGTGCCGGGTGACGACGAGTGGAGCCGGGTGGGCGCAGCCACCCCGACGGGGGCGCGGGTCTCCCGGGCTCTCGCGGAGGCGCTCCGCCGGTAGTTAATGCAGATTCGGATTCCAAGGAGCGTGCGCGCGCGCCGTGCGCGGTGCAGCTCGGACTCGCCCCCGCCGGGCTGCGCTATCAGCACGCCACCGAATCGGAAATAAAACTTTGACCGGTCTCCCGGTGTCCTGCTCCCGGCCCTGGACCCGAGCCCCAGCCAGAAATACGCTCCGGGGGCTGTCGACCGCGCTGCACCCCCGCTCCCCTGCCCGGCCCCGGGGCTCGAGAGCCACTTACCGCTCGGCCCGGCTTCTCGGTGCCGCCGCGCGTCCGGGGTGGGTCCGCCGCGCGCTCTCCCTGGGGAGAAAGAGAAACCGTGTGGACGGTCGGCGCGCGCTCACTCGCCGCCTCCTCTGCGGAGAACCGCGGGCGGCGAGGCCGGGCCGGGGCGGGCGCCGAGCGGAGGGGGGCCCGGGGGAGGTGGGGGCGGAATCTGCCCAACTCCCGAGCCCGGCTCCGAGGGGGACCCGGAAAGCAGGCTGGAGAGCAGCCGGCGGGGGCCGCGCTCCTGGAGTGGGGGGCGAGGGTGCCTCCCCCCCTCAACTATTGTCTGGGCTCGTTCCTCCTTTCCTATCCGAGGCTCGCGCCCCATCCCCACCTGCCCCCAGGAGAAAAAGCTGGGGGGTAAAGCGTGTTTGGGGTGGCTGGGGGTCCGGAGGTCGGAGGTGGGCGCAGGGGAAGGGAGGTTTGTGCCGGGTGGGGGAGGGGACAGGTAACTGCCGACGGGGGTGGGAAGGCCCGGGAGGACCGGTGGGGGAGGAAATGGGGAGGGAGCCCCGGAGGCGGGAAGGGATGCAGTGGCTGGGGGGCGGCCTCTGAAGCCCGGACCTGGCCCTCCCCGGGGACCCTCCTCCCGGGAAGTCGGCGCCGCACTGACTTTTTCGCTCACTCGCTCTCGCACGCACTGAACTCGCTCACAAAGTTGCCGGCGGTGGCGGCGCCGCGCTCGCCCTTCCCTCCCCTCCACTCCCCTCGCCTCCCCGCCTCCCCGCCCCATTCCTTCCCCTCCTTCTCTCCCTCCCTCCGCAAGTCTCGGGTGAGATCACCGCTGGGCTGCTCAGCATAGCGCGCAAATCTCGCGAGAGAAGCGGCAGCTCAGCCTGGCCCGCGAGGGAAGTAGGAGTTGGTGGAAGGTGGGGGACCGTGGAACTCCTAGTTGCTATGACGACGGCAAAGCCCTGGATTCCTGTCTCCTGCAGAGAGCCAAGGCAGTAAACGTGGGTGCAGTTTTCAACCTGCCCCCTCCCTTGCCCGACACCCTAATGGTGGGGAAAGCGAGGGCTAGAAGCGGAAGGAGAATTTTTTAAACCTAATTGAGAGGGCATCTGTAGACCAACGTCATGATACCTGGCCAGATTTGGCAAATGAAGCTAATTGTTTTGGGGCTTTTCTCCAGAGGTTCTGGGGGAGATTTCTGCCATAGAAGCCAGCACGTATCTGTACCCCCAAAGTTCTATATATATTCACTCCTTCAACCCTCCGGTCTAATCTCATCCCCCAACCACCACTCCATAGGCCCCCTCTCTCCTCCCCTCCTCCGCTCCCACATCCCCATCACCACCACCACCGCCAGACTGGGCTCCTTGAGGATCTGCCTTACTCATCTTTGTGTTCTCAGCGCCTCCACAGGCTTGGTACATAGTAGATATTTACTTAATGTCTTGGGGGGGGTGGGATGAATGCAGCAGTCTGTAAGTGTCCTCAGTACTTTCCTTTCACCCTACCCTGTATAGTATGTACCTACTTAAGCTTAGAATGTAAATATCTGCTCCACAGACATATTTTTACTCCATTACTGTCTGCATATTGCTGTTCACACAGAATATGTCTTTTTCAACAGAGTTCATCCTTTCTACGACTTTGTCTCATAAAAGCCCTGGGGTGGGGAGAGTTTTGTTTTGGTTTTGGTTTTTGGTTGTTGTTTTTTTTAATCACTAAGCTTTTCAAACGCCTTCAAACCTACTTCAAAATGCTGTTAAGAATCAAGACGAAATCTTTTCATGTCCTTCTTTTCTTTGGGGGGTTTAAATAGTCACTGCGTAAATAAAATGGGTACTGTGAATAGAAGTGAAGCTTAAACTTTAGATTTCAAAAGGGATGAATGAAAAATAGATTCCAGGGTATGTGAATTATATCTCAATAAAAGCTAATAAATCCCATCCCTACACAGAGAAAATTGTGATTTAATTCAGTCCCACAAAACTAGAAAACCCATGAAAGTACATGAAGACTAGGCAGCTAAGACTCTTAGGTCAAATGCAACCCTAAATCCTAGATTGAGGAAAGTTTTTACATTAGAAACCTAAGTGAATACAATGATTGAAAAGCACTGGACAACTTCAGAAGACTAGGTTTGAGTTTTCCTGTATCACGAATAATTGAATCTCCTTGAGAAGTCATTTAATCTCTGATTCTGCATCTGTAAAATGAGGGGGTAGCCCAGATGTGAGGTCAGCTTTAAAATTCTGTAGCTCTATGCCTATAAAAATTTCTAATAAATAACATATTTTCCTTTTACATAAAAAAATAAAATGAGTGTTTCATTTTATAGGTCAGTTTCCCAAAGTTTAGCTAAGTGTTGACAAGTTGATTTTAAAGTTTCTCTTGTCTCAACTGTAAAAACAACAAAAATATTGACCATGTTGCAGTAATTTCACAGGGAATCCATTGTTCACGATTTGTTTTTACACTAACTCAAAACAGATCCCTTGTTATTTAATAAGTATGCTAACTCAAACCAAAGACCTAAACTGAATATATTCACACCCCCACCAAAATAACTATAAGGAAGGAAGGAGGGAAAGAAGGGAAAAAGAAGAAAGGGAGGAGAGAAGGAAGGGAGGATGGGAGGGCAGGCCTTAAATCCACACACTGGTGTTTTTAATATAAAATTTTTTACAAAGAGGGGCACCTGGGTGGCTTAGTCAGTTAAGCATCTGCCTTCGACTTAGGTCATGATCTCAGGGTCCTGGGATTGAGCCCCATGTTGGGCTTTCTGCTTAGTGGGGAGTCTGCTTTTCCCCCTCCCTCTGTGCTCTTTCTCTCTCTCTCTCTCTCTCTCTCTCAAATAAATAAAATCTTTAAAAAAAATTTTTTTTACAAAGAAACTCAATAGAGCATCACCATCCATCCCATTGATGTGTATTAAGGAACCATCTTTCACAGCCTAGTACACTATCATAAATCAGTTGTTCATTTGCTCTGGCTCAACTTTTAACATAGTTTTACCTGTAAAGCATGGCTGCCAATCTCTATTCACCAGCACAGTACAACTTCAGGGCCATCTGTTTTATGACTCCCGGATAGCTATTCGATAACATTTGAAATAACTGACCCAAGTGCTAGCCAAATCTACCAACTTTATTCAGGACTTAGGAGGCTCAAGAGTGGGTATTGCCTCAGATTATGAAGGTAACTTCCCTAACCTTCAAATAGAGTAGAATAGGAGAAATTGTCCCAGGGACCTAAAACTGCCCTTTCAAGGCCCTGGGCCTTTACCTGTCAGTGGTGACAGAATTTTCACCTATGTTTCTGAAGGAGATAAAAGGTGAAATCCACCAAAGCTATAGATTCCAACTACATGTTTTCTGGCTCAGGCACTCCCTCTGTATCCTCCTTGGCCTTCCGGGGATTTCAAGATAGCAGACAAGAAGCAGCAGAAGAGTAAAAGGGGAAATACAGAGTTTGCCAAACACCCTTCCCGCCTATTCTCCCTGGGCTTGTCTACCTACCTCTGCCTAACCTCCAGGCGCACACAGGGCTGGGTAACCTTTCCTAGTGATAAGGAGACCATCTAGTCATTTCCTGTTCCTCCTTCCCGATTCACTTCTTAGTTTGTTAGAACACAGTTGAATTCATTTCCCTCTGGTTATTTATTTCTACACAACAGAACACCCTAACATACCTGATATGGAATGATTTTGACACAGAAGCCTACCAAGCAAGCAAAATTGCTATTTTTTAATATTATAAACATCAAATCACATTTGCATGTTTTTCAGTTAAAGTCTGGGTTATTCAGCCTATTATCATCAATTCGGAACTTCCTATTACGAACTATACATCAATAGGGAAGTACTAACACATATGCAGAAAAATTACTCTTAACTATTAAAAAAGGCCGAAGTGCTCCCAAATCATCCAAAATTAAGTTATATCTAATGCTGTTTCAATTTTAGGGTTTTATTGTTTTAGCCCTATACAGTGTAACTTGAGTTAACTGGATACTAGATTTCTTAAGTTCAGTCTCCCCTCTGCGTCGTAATATTTATTGCATGTTTAAACACCAACAACTTTATAATCAATTAACATTGCTTAGCAGAGCTACTGCACTTCCTTGTCCACTCCCGCACTCTTCTAAAGGACTATTTCACACCTTCTCCCCCTTTATTAAACCTCTGGCTTATTACTCACAGCTAACGGCCTTGCATTTTCTTTGTTGGTAAAATACAAGCAATCAAAAGAGAACCTGGAACTCACTCCCTCCCTACCACTCTAGATACCAACCCACCTGCACCTGTCTGCACGTACTCTTCTGTCCTCCTGCACTTGTGATGAACTCTCAGAGCTCTAACCTAAGACTAACCTCTCCCACTGTGTACTAGTCCCATCCCCTCTGACCCAGGGACACTGATTCAGTAACTGCACCCTCTTTCCTGCAAATCTTCAAAAGGTTTTGCCATGCTTGCTGTCTTTAGTTCCTCTCCTCCATTCTCTTGAATCCCCCCCACCACTCCAGGGAAACAGATCTTCTCAGAGTCCTTAGTGACTGCCTTTTTGCTAAATCCAGTGGTCAGTTCTCATCCTCACCTCATTCGAGCCCAGCAACAGGGAAAGGTTGGTCAATCTCATCCTTGAAACACTTTGTTCATGTGACTTCTGGGCTAAGAGTCTGTCTTGGTTCTTATTCTAGCTTTGTGGCCTTCTCAGTCTCCCATCTCTCAACTCAGAAGTCCCCAGGTCTCTATGGACATCTTCTCTTTGCAGTCTCTTACATTTTTGTGGTCATCTCACTGATCTGATGACTTTAAGTGACATCTATATTGACTACTCTCAAATTTACATCTCCAGTCCAGACACCTCCCTGAAATTCAGACTCCTACGTCTGTGAAAATTAATAAAGGGAAACCTCCCTAACCGTGGAGTCCAGAGGCTAGAAGAGGGAGTCCTACCACTCGACCTCAATTCCAGGAACAATTGTCAATTATAGACTCCAACGGAAGTGTCAATTACACACCTCAGCAGAAGAATCCTCAACAGGAAAGGATAATCAATTACAGGCCCCAAGAGGGAAAAGATGTGCATTGCGTCTCCTACAAGAAATTGGCTGCCCCTGCGATTTGGCCAATGAGAAACCATCATCACCTTGAACTTCTGCTTTTTTCCACTGGGTTTTCCTTCAGAACAAGTCCCCCTAACTTCCCCCTTCTTCTCCATAAAATACCATCCTTCGTTTGTTGGACTGGCCTCTGGTTTCGCCACAGCATACTTGTCCTGAATGCACTTCTCCATTATTCCTGAATAAACCCATCTTGCTGGTAAAATAACTGACACTTTTATTTTTAAGGTTAACACATCCATCTCCTACTCAACATCTCCAGCTGGTTGTATATGAGGTATCCCAGACTTCACATGCGTAGAGCTGAAAAGCTTGATATTCCCCCCAAAACACAGCTCCCTCCTGCAGTCTTCCCCGCCTCAGTTACGGGCACCCTTCCAGAGATTCAGAGGGTTTTGTTCAGAGCAGAAGTCGTGGGGTCATTCTTGACTTCTCTATTTCTCTCACATGATATATCCAGACCATTAGTGAATTCTGTTGACACTTCCTTCAAAGTACATGTAGAATCCAGTCCTTTTCCACCCACCCAGTCTCCCTGGTTTGAGCCTTTTCTCACTTGGAGTATCATGATATTCCCCCTGTGGGTCTCCCTTTCTGATCTCTCTATTCCTGCCCTTCCCCTCAATAACTTGTTCTACGTACAGGACCCAGAGTGTGGCCCATAAGTCAGTCAGATCCTGTCACCTCCCTGCTCAAAAGCCTTCATGGCTTCTCATGTCACTCAGAGGAAAAGCCAAAGTTCCCATTCTGGACTAGAGAAATGTATTCTCTGACTTCCATCTAGCGCTCTGACTTTATCTCCTTTCTCCCCACCCCACTCCCCTTCCCCTCAACTACAGAGGCTTCTCTCCTCTCCCCAAATACACCAGACACCCTCCTGCCTCCAGGCCTGGCAATTTGCTGTTCTCTCTGCCTGGAAAGCTCTTCCCCCAAATGTTTGTGTGGCTCACTCACTCCCTGTTCAGAGGTCACTGTGTCATTTGCCTGCTTGCTCCTGGTGCTCTCTCTTCTTGGTCCTGTGANNNNTTGTGTCCCCCCCCCCCCGCCCTTTCTCTCTCTCTCTCTCATTCATAAGGTAAGATCTCTAAAAGCAAGAGCTTTATGTCTGCTTTGTTACGTCTGTATTCCTGTATTCTGGGCACTCAATTCCTGTGTGTTGAATAAGCAAGTAATGCCGTTTTGAAGACAAAGTAAAAGGGCTAGCAGAAGAGAAACAAACTGAGGGCTTCAGAGGGGAGGGGGGTGGGGGAATGGGATAGGCTGGTGATGGGTAGTAAGGAGGGCACGTATTGCATGGTGCACTGGGTGTTATACGCAACTAATGAATCATCAAACTTTACATCAAAAACCAGGGATGTACTGTATGGTGACTAACATAACATAATAAAAAAATATTATTATAAAAAAAAAAGAATACAGCAGGCAGACTAATGCCCCCTTACGATGTCCATGTCCTAATACCTGGAACGTGTGAATATGTCACCTTCCATGGCAAAAGGGACTTTGCAGAGGTGATTAAAATCTGGAGATGACCAGATATGTGCCTTACGTTATCTGAGTGGACCCAGTGTAATCACAGGTTTCTCATGAGAGGGAAGTAGGAGGGTGAGAGTTAGAGTCACAGGAGATAAGACCATAGAAACACGGTCAGACAGAGATTTGAAGATGCCACACCAGTGGCTGAGATGATGGAGGAAGGGGCCATAAGCCAAGGAATGTAGGCAGCCTCTTAAAGTTGGACAAGGCAAGGGAAAGAGATTCTCCCCTAGAGCCTTCAGAAGGATTTACAGGCCTGCCCTCATCTTGACTCCCAAGATAACAAACCTGCATTGTTTTGAGCCGCTAAATTTGTTACACCATAAGAGGAAACTGCTACTCAGAGTTCACTCAGTGTGTAAACTCATTGAAGACAGGACATGGGTCTTGTTTCATTCTTAAATCTGTACTGCCCTAGCACAATTCCTAACACAAGCAAGGCATTCAGTAAACGTTTGTGGAAGGGATAAATGAAGTTTAACAGCAGAGAAGAATCAAAGCTCCCATCCTGATGGAGTGATGAAATCACTTATCCGGTGTCACCTTGCCTCAGAAAGGGAAGAAAGCATCTTGCTATTAGGAAGCCTCCTTGAACTTTTTGAGCCCTAAGTAGGGAGACAACCCAGGGCTTAGGCACCAAGATCAACAACAGAGAACAAGGACAAGTCACAGGGGGCCTTGTGGGATATGTTAAGGAGCTTGGCCCCTCTTCTGTAGGCACAAGGGAGCCATTGAAGGATTTTCAGCAAGGCAGAGAGACATATTCACATTTGCACGTAGGAGGTATAGCACCCTGAAAACATGAAATTTAGAAATCCATGGGTCAGAGAAGAGGTCAGAACTAGAGTCATAAAGGTGGGAGGCAGTAGCTTATAGTTGCTGATTTATTCCATCTAGAGAACATTTTAATTAAAAGCACCCTCACAAATTTTCTTTCCTTTTCAAAGGTATTTCTTCTGAAACATATTCCATTGAGCTGTCCATGCCATTCCTGGTTTTCTGACAATGTTCTTGCTAACATAGGTTCAATAAAAAACCCAGAGGATCAAAAGTTCTGGCTCACCAGCCCTTTTGACCTTTTCCTACATAGGCATCAGCACATCCTACCCCAGCTACAATTTTTTTTTAAAGAAATCTATCTTCTCTGAACTATTTCAAATTTTTTTTATTCATCCCTCCAATAGTATTTCCTTTCAGGAAGCTCTTTGCACTATTTAAAATAATGTGAACATTTTCGTAGGAGCTGGAAATTTCCTTCCAACTAACCCCCGTCTCTTTATTCCTTTCATCAGATTTCATAGTTGAGAATGTGTCAAGAAGGAAGGTGGGAAAAAAAAGGTCTCTCTCCACTCCCTTGTCTTTTTAAATCCCTAGAAATGAAAAGAGGCTTGCTCATGACTTGGAAGTGGTGGGCTGAGGCCTCCCAGAACCATCTGCCTCCTGTCATTGCCAACCAGAGCCAAGGCAACATTGACAAGAACCCAGGAGCCGAGGGAGCGCCTGAGTTGCACCTGCCCTGCGGGATCCAGGGAGAACACAGTGAGATTCTGCAGAGGTCACGCTTTGTGTGCTCCTGGGTGCAGAAAACATAGGCAATTTGGGTGTCTGCTTGTAGACATACCAAAGAGCATGGCTGGCATGTTAAAGCCATCATAGCCTTTATTTGAGGGCAAAGAGGAAAGAATGACTATGCTAACAGTCCAAATATGTTTGGGATCTTAAAATGGCTCATCACTCACCCTGAATTTTACAAATCACTTTTCACAGATGAAATTTTTAAATGTCTCTTTCCATTTCATTTGTTCCTTACATTTGAGGGGTAGCAATGAGTATACTCACTCAGGTATAAGAAATAGCCAAGGCCACTACATGTAATCTTTTAGTTATGCTACAGATACTCACCCAGTGGAGTAGAAGAAGATCTACTAGACCTTGGATTCTGGCTTGGATTTCCAGATTCTAACTCAACCAGATCAACTGTAACTTTAGTAAGTTGTTTAATTTTTTATTTAATTTTTCTGGACTTCTATCTCTTTAAGTGCAAAAGGAGAGGACTAAGAGCCCATCCCTTTGAACTATATATTTGTATGTTGCCACTTTAGCCTCTTTCAGATCTGTATGCTCCTGGTCAAGAATCTGAAGTCTGTACTTTTGTTTCGGAACAGGAAAAAGGCTCCTGAACTCCCTCCATTCTCACTGATCTCGCCCTTCCGACTATGGTCTTCACCTTCCCCTGGCCTCTCCTGCCTCTTACCCACAGCCCCACTCCACAGCCCCATCTCAGATATCAAGGGCCACCGCAACTCATGCTGAAAGGTTGGAGAGGGGTGTAGACTCCCAAACAATCGTGCAGACGTGTCCTGTTGCACTCTTGCGGTTGGTGCTAGAATGGATGTCATTCTCGCTTGTGGCATGACCAGCCCACGGCAGCTGCTCTGGTTGGCAGTGGACTCTGAGGATTGCTGCTCCCAGCTGCTCCCACCTCTCAGAACAGCCAGCTCCTAGTCCCTGGGCTGCTGGGCAGTTCACTTTCCTCGTTCCACACTTCTGCTGAGGACTGCCCAAAGCACAGTCCCTGCCAAGTAACAGGGGACAACCTGAAGATGCAGGATTGTTCTAGAGAATCCATTCTAATTCCCCCAGCTGGGACTGTATTACGGGAGCAAAAATGAAAGTGTAACACCGACTGGTCTTCACCTGAAGGTAGTTCCACGGGGTGGAGTCAGAGGGACCTGGCCTCACACCCCACCTCCACATCCACACTTTGTAGCCTAGTGGCTTTGGAAAAAGTTACCTACCTCTCTAAGCCTTGGCTTTCTTGACTTTAAAGTGGTAATAATAATCACAATTGGGTTTTTTTAAGATAGATTTATTATTTATTTGAGAGAAAAAGAGTGCACGAGCAGGGGGAGGGGCAAAAGGAGACAGAGAGAGAGAAGCAACTCCCCACTGAGCTGGGAGCCTGACTCAGGGCTTGATCCCATGACCCTGAGATTATGACCTGAGCTAAAACCAAGAGTCAGTCGCTTAACTGACTGAACCACCCACGTGTCCCATGGTTGTTTGTTAAACACATGGTGTTTAGAGGATTAAATAACATAACATGAATTTTTTAAAAAATATTTTATTTTTAAGCAATCTCTACATCCAACCTGGGACTCGAACTCACAGCCCTGACATCAAGAGTCACGTGCTCTACTGACTGAGCCAGGCTCCCTGAGATAACACATGTTCTGTTAGACTCTCTAGGTTGGCTACCTAAGAGCCTAGCACAACCCCCTTTTCCCTCCTTGCCCTCCATGTCTTTCCAGATTTCTTGAAGCCTTCAGAACAAGCTCACATAAAATAGGGACTCTTCTGAAAACTCTGAGTTCCAAAAGATACACAGAAATACAGTGAAATGCCAATGCAGAAATGTAGAAAGACAGTACCCACCAGGCTCTCTCCATCACTCACCTGCCCCTCTCCCTGCACCGGCTGCTACCACATTTTCTTTGCACAATGCTTTCCTTGACTTGTTTTGGTCCACATCAGGAAAATACCTCCCAGATTCATTCCAAACTCAAACATCTCCCAAATTTGCAGAATAGCTGGTGAGAGAAGGACCTGACTGACCCAGCTCTGGATGAGGTGCCTGCCTCTGGACCAATCAGCTGTGACCAGGAGTCTGCAGCCATGTTGCATAAAGTGGCATGGAGAAGCCGTGACAAGACTGTGGGGGTGACAGTTCCCAGGAAGAGGGACAGCAGAACGCAGTGAACACACGGAGTGGAGGAGTTACGTGAGAGGTATATGACCAGGCTTCATTCCTTAAAGAAATTATTATATACAGGTGGCCAGGAAGAAGACAGAAATATTAAGTCTTTGATTAAGTTTAAATTGATTCTGATGCAAAAGGGGATAATGTATGAAAAAAAACCCAAATGATCAACAGTGGTAGAAGAAATCTTGTGCTTTTTGAGTTCCAATCAATAAGGCCCTGCCTCTCTCTCTGGAGGACATCTGCTCCTCAGGACTTTCTACCCTTACAAAGCTCTAGGCCTTACCCTTCCTTCTGTCTTGGAAGACAAGACATAAAAACACTTACTCAAAATAAAGGATGGCTAGGGGACAGGTTTTGTCAAACAGGGGAACTATTTAAAGTGGGATCTTTCTGCCCTGGGCAGGAATTAATGGAATTAAGCCATGAACGGGGATTTACTCTACTGCACACAGTGAAAGAGGCTACAAAATGGGATAAGACAGGATTAAGTAGCATAATTAGAGTTTATGGGAAAGAGATCAAGAAGTTAGTGATGGCTCCAGGAAGCCAGTGGATCTTGGCTCCTGTGGTGAAGATGAAAGAAGGTGGAGCAGGGAGGGAGGAGCAGCGAACAAAAGAACCGAGGTCAGAGTGAACGTGGCACATTTGTGGACAGTCACATGCAAGAGAGCGCAGAACATCGGCCACTGAACTGTGGGATGCCCAGTGAAAGAACCCAGCAGTGTGCCTGTTAAATGCAGATTCCTGCCGCCCCCCGCCCCGCCCCGGGCACAGATTTGGGTGTAGTTGTTCTGAAGAGGGTCCTGATAGCTCAGGAGAGCTGCACTGAGCCAGTGCCCCTGCGGCCACTTCTTGGGGCTACTTTGGTCCCCAATCCCTAGAGGGGCCACTTGGTCACCAGCTGGTCTGGCCTTCAGCTCCCAGGCTGCACATTGTGACACCCAGCCCAGATGCAAGGAAAACAGTCTAGACGTTGAATGCTTCTTAGACAATGTTGCTGGTTATATGTCTCACTCGTTCTCTCACCTGTTTTTTATTATCTAGCCAAACTCTTTTATATAAACGTAACAATCAGCATTTGTATAATAGTAAAGAGTGATTTATCTTAATTAAAAAAAAAGAGGTGTGTTTGAAGAGTTTCTATTCCAAACTTCCCAAGAGTTGATACTATTAATTAATCATACATTATTTCTTTTTCTTTCTAAGCCACTTTTTATCTCCTCTCCTGCCATTCAACCCACATAATTTCCTTTAAGGTATCATTTTACAAGAAAACAGAGTTAAGGATAAGTCTCATAATTTTCAAGGTGTTGAGACTAAAATAGGTTTTTTAATACCCTCCCCAAGGGTCTTCTTATTAAGCCATTATCTTGTCATTATTTTATTCTTGCGTCGTTCCCTTCAATTATTTTCAAAAAAGTTTAAAATGCTAGTAAGATGTGTTTCAGTCCCTTGACCCAGAAATTACAAGTACACACAGAATGAATATGACTTTTCACTGCCCCTCCCTCTTCTCTGCTTGAATTTCTCTTATACTCAGTCCATCCCCAGTCTAAGTTTTGTAACCGTATTTCTCTGGACCTACTGTGAGGATGAGACAGGAAAAGCATCTGCCTTGTGTCATTACGTTCATTTAGTTGGGTGGTTCTCACTCCAGCATCACCATGAATAGACTTTGAGTCTTCCATCTAATTTCCATCTAGCCCCATTTTTTAAAGTATATTTTTAAAGATTTTATTTATTTATTTGACGGAAAGAGAGAGAGAAAGCACAAGCAAGGGGGGAGGGGCAGAGGGAGAAGCAGACTCCCCGCTGAGCAGGGAACCCGATGCCAGGCCGATCCCTGGGCCCCCAGATCATGACCTGAGCTGAAGGCAGATGCTTAACCACTGAGCCACCCGGGAGCCCCCATCTAGCCCCACTCTATTAGAAATGTGATTACTATTCAGCAGTTACCTCTTCTAATAATCAGAAGAAACGACTATGATGACTCACAATCTTCTTGGTCTCCAAGCACTGGATACAATCCCATCTGAGAGCTCTGTGTCCTGAGATTGGTCTGCATCTCTGGTCTGTGCTGCCTAGGAGCACACAAGATGAAAAACAACATTTATTGGGCCATCACTGGGGTAGTGAATCAGACCAACTCAGATGAACAATAGCTGTAAGTACACAAGTCAGCCTCTGGGTGCTAAACAATATACACCTAGCACCCCTCTCGGGATTGTGTTCTGCTTATTTATTATTACACAGTAAATTACCAACCACCATTTTATTATATTTCACAGTTTTCAAGTCAGAGAATCTGGCAGAGCCCAGCCAGGTGATTCTTCTGTTCCAACCCACGTGTCTGCACCTTGGTAGCCACCTGGCCTCTTCAGCAAAGCAGTCTCAGGGTAGTCGGACTTGGCAGCCAGTTTCCAAAAAGGGTGTTTTGAGGGATGGGAAGTGGAAGTTGCCTCTTTCTTTCTTTCTTTCTTTCTTTCTTTCTTTCTTTCTTTCTTATTCATTTATTTATTTGAGAGACAGAGCATGAGCAGGAGGAGCACAGGGAGAGGGAGAGAGAATCTCAAGCAAGCTCCGCATTGAACATGGAGCCAGACATGAGGCTTGATCCCATGGCCCTGAGATCAGGACCTGAGCCCAAACCAAGGGTCAGCCACTCAATGGACTGCACCACCCAGGCTCCCTGGAAGCTGTCAATTTCTTAAGGCCTGCACCCGGAAATTGGCATATTACTTCTGCCATATTCTATTAGTCAAGAAATTACATCTCCAACCTACGTAATGAGAGAGAGGACTAATAAAGAGTATGTGGCCATCTTTAATCCATCATGGAGTTTTTTCACCAAATGTTTGTAGAGCATGTAGTCAAGCCCAGGCTCTGTGTACAACGCTGGGAATATGGAGGAATGGTAACACCCTCCCTGCCACGAACAAGTCCACGGCCTAGAGGAGAAGCCGATGTGTTATATAGTTCCCATTCGTAAAGTTCAGTAATTCTCCAAGACAATCAATCAGTGAAACCAGGAGTAAATTTTAGGAGATAATTTAAAATGAAAAAGAGAAAAATCCACTGTCTAATAATATCTAGTTTCTCATAATTCAAACGTGTATTTATCTAACAACACCTGCCATACAAATAAATTGTGACGTGGAGCCAAAGCTTGAAGTGTTAGAGGGGAAAATAAATGGCAGAGATAACTTCTTTGAGAAACAAAGCTTGTGCATGCTAAGAAACTGTAGTCAGAGCTCAGAGATCGTGGGATAAATTCCAAAAGACTTCAGTTCTCATCTGTAAGCCAAGCAGTTAGGCCAGGTATCACCCTTGGCGAACCTGTCAATCAGCAATCAGAGAAGGCTTACCCTCGTAACAGAGCATCTGGATCACAAAGGAAAGGCAGAGCAATCAGGCATCCTCTTCTGGGGCGGCGGGGGGTGGGGGTGGGGGGGGGAAGGAAAGAGAACGTTTCTAGTTCAGCAGCCTTGCAGCTCGGATGCTGTCTCCCCCCTGAAGCCAAGCTGTTAGGCATAAAGTCGCTTAGCTTAATAGACTGATATGTCAAAATTGTTTAAGGTTTGAGATTTCCAGCAAAAGTTTGGGAGAATATGGTCACACTGTAATAGATTTACTGTGTTCATGAAGCAAAAATATGGTAAAGATTTGGAGAAAGTGGTTTAGATTCTGCTTTTTAGGGATGATTCCTGAGGGACAGGCCATCAAAATCACTGACCTACAAGCCATTCCCTGCCTGCCCAGTTCCTTTGGGCCTTTGGGTTTTGTCCATGTTGCTCTCTCACCTGGAACATCTGGGTCATGCTGGAAAGGGGAAAGGAAAACGTGAGAATGTGGTTGGGACCAGGGAAGTGGCCCAAGCAGTATACTATTTGGAAGGCACATGTTGTTCCCAACGGGAACGCAGATGACAAATGCTGCTGTAGAGAGAAAGGAGACTCACGTGGTGGGAAAAGGTCTCAGATAGGGTGTGTGAACTTGAGCTAAACAGAGACAGAGATGTCAAAGAAGATGGTTCTAGGCGGGCAAAACAGCACATGTGACACATGAATATGGTTCCAGCCAGTAGGTTTTGAGCACCTACTCTATGGCAGGCATTGGCCGCTGCTGAGCCCTCTATGGGATCTGGACACATTCGAGAGACCTCGAGGAGACCAGCCCAGTACAAGTATCTAAGACTGTTGGGACGTAAGTTTAGCAACACAGGCACGTCCAAGTTAAAAAGAGCCTTGAATCCTCTACTAAAGTCTTTGAAGCAGTGTTCCTCATTCTAGAAACAGAAGTTCCTTGGTTTGTTTCAAAGAGCTCTTGACAGATTCTTTTCCAAAAGTGTAATCCATATTTCAACAAGGGGAAAAAGAGCGCCTGCATTCTACATTTAGAACAGTCATCACTGGGGGCGCCTGGGTGGCGCAGTCGTTAAGCCTCTGCCTTTGGCTCAGGGCGTGATCCCGGGAGTCCTGGGATCGAGCCCCACATCAGGCTCCTCTGCTGGGAGCCTGCTTCTTCCTCTCCCACTCCCCCTGCTTGTATTCCCTCTCTCGCTGGCTGTCTCTCTCAGTCAAATAAATAAATAAAATCTTTAAAAAAAAAAAAAAAGAACAGTCATCACTGTTAAACCTAATTTATATATGGGATCAAATGCCTAGTGGTTCTTGGTACTAGTCCCTGTACTCTTTGACTTCTCATTCTTATATATTTCTTGGTTTAAACATGACCTGAACTGTGTATTATTCAATGACTTTTAAATATCATTGGATTTTCTTGGATAAGCAATTATGAAATAAGAGGCAAACTATTTTACAGGTTGTATTTTTCTAAATCACAATATTGAAATGCTTGGTTTGCTCCAGGAAGGTGAGGCCAGGAGAAGGAAGAATAAGTTAACATGTACAAAGTCATCTCCTGAAAAATGGAAGATTTTTCTCGTGCTTGCCCCACTTCCCAGTGTCCCCACTCTACCTATCACATGAGACCCACCTTAAGTCCAACTTCTTCCATAACATTCTCTCTCACGTTTCCATCTTCTACTGATTATTTCCCTCCCCGAGCTCCTCTTGCACATGTCATTATTAAACTCTCTCAATCTTTAGAAACTAAACTAATAAGCATTTTAGATCCTATACATTTTTTATATTGCTCAAGGTCTAGCTAATAATAATAACTAATAATAATAATAATAATAATAGCCAACATTTGTTGGGCATTTAACTGTGCCGATGTGTAACTTGCACTATTCGATTTAATTCTTGCAGTCATCCTTGGAGGATGGTGCTATCATTATCCTCACTTTACAGATGAGGAAATTGAGACTTACTCAAAGTTATATGGCCAGAAAATGATGAACTCAGGATTTGAAGGTATTCTGATCCAGAGTCCATGTACTTAACTCTTTCTCAAAATAATACAAAAAGCATTTACTGAGCATCTACTGTGTTCCAGGGATTGCATTAAGTGCATTACATGGACTACTTCGTTTATTTTTCACATGTTATCTATGAGGTAGGTACTATTATTGTCCCCATTTTAAGGATCAGGAAATTGAGAGGTCATGAGATTTTTTTGTCTTTGTTTTTGTGAGAGCATTTAAGTCCTACTACAGTAGCAAATTTCAATTATTTTTTTTAAAGATTTTATTTATTTATTTGACAGAGATAGAGACAGCCAGCGAGAGAGGGAACACAAGCAGGGGGAGTGGGAGAGGAAGAAGCAGGCTCATAGCGGAGGAGCCTGATGTGGGGCTCGATCCCATAACGCCGGGATCACGCCCTGAGCCAAAGGCAGACGCTTAACAGCTGTGCCACCCAGGCGCCCCGCAAATTTCAATTATTTAATACAGTGTTATCACTATAGTCACTATGTCTTAATGCGAGAAGTAGTGAGTTTAAACAGCTCTGTCAAGGGCATATATATCCAGTGAGGGGCTGCAATCCAGATTGGGGCCAACCACAATTCAGCCTAGAGACACTGAAGAACATAGAATGCTCCACTTAATGCAGGACTGCCTTCCATAACATCCTGGCTGCTACAATTCTCTTACTTCAACCATTTCCTTCATCACATGTTATCCAATGTCTTGACTCTCCTTAGGCTAATCCTAGATAGCATCCATCTTAAAGCATGGTCTTCTGAACTAGAGCAAATATCTCAGATAGGATCCGATCAGACCCTGTCATAAGTCTCATCCCACAAACAAAATTACAGGGTTCTGAAGCCAGGTTCCCTGCCATTCTCCTTTCCATGGCCCTCAGCCCCGCACTCAGTGTGCCATGTCAGTTCCTGTCTTCGGCCACAAAGACGCTCAGCTCGTTTCTTAATGTGATAGTGGTTTGGATTTCCATCTCCGTAGTGAGTGGGGTATCAGTTAGGAATGATTTCCACTGTTAATAATAGAACATCCACTAATGGCTTAAACAAAAGTGTTTATAATTCTTACATCACAGCCATCTGGACAACATGGTGGCTGGCGTTCGTGTAATGGCTTAACGATGACAGGGCTGGCATTGCTACGATTCTCTTGGCCTTTTCTTCCCAGTTACAAGTTTCAGGCAAGTCAAGAAGGGTTGAAGGTGCTGGATGTGCCAGTTGTTTCTTTTTTTTTTTTTAAGGTTTTATTTATTTATTTATTTAAGAGGGAGAGAGAGCATGTGTGAGCCCCGAGAGGGGCAGAGGGAATCTCGAGAGGAATGTTAAGCAGACTCCGTGCTCAGTGAGGAGCATGATGCAGGGCTGGATCTCATGACCCCGAGATCATTACTTGAGCTGAATTCATGAGTCAGATGCTTAACTGACTGAGCCACCCAGGTGCCCCAGTTCTGTTGCTTTTAAAAGAAAAACAAACGTTTTCCTAAAAGCCTCCTCAGCAAACTCCCCATCTGGCTCATTGGCTACAGCTGGGGGTCACGTGGCACTTCTGGCTGCAAGGGAGTCTAGGAAGCTGGGGAACATGACTGCTCTGACTAGCTTAGACCCTTCATGATCCATTGCTTGGGTTTGGCACATTGCTGTCCAGAACAAGCAAAAAGGAAGAACAAGATCCTAGGTACCCGAGAGGCATAGAAGAGTGTCTGCCATGGCGGAGAGTGAAAGTCATCTGCAGCCCTATATCCACTGTCTAATTTGTTTGGGGATGAAATTAGTCTTTGGGCAGCAATGTATACATCCAGTTATAGCCTCCCTACCCACACTATTGGAACCCACTCCAGTTTCCTCCTAGAACTGAAGTCCAGCTATGAATAGAAGCCATGGATGCAGCTAATTCCTGCCAATCTCTTTCTCTAAACCCTGCAAGCAGTTAAAGCTTCCAGCAGTCTGAACAAATGTCCCTGATCTTGGACTCAGACTTGACCCTTAAGAACAAGTACTGCTTGTTGCTCGTGAAGCTCTGCATCATGCCCCATTCTACATTTCTAGATCAGACTTGTTGATCTTGGACTTGGACCTGGATTGGATTTTGGTCTTGGCTGACTTTAGCTCAAATCCTTCTCCTAGCTGGGAACTCCCAGCATGCCTTGAAGCCCAACCCACACCATCTATGACACATAACAGATTACTAAATAAATTCACATTGAATTTCTTTGAATATTTAAATTCCCAGGATGTCAACTGCTGTCACTAACAGCAATAGCCATCTGTCAGAAATGCTATTAAGGAAGTAACCTCGTTCAAGGAAGACTTGTAGCAAGTTAGCTTCAATTTATTAGGCAATATGGTCAAAGATAAATGAAGTTCCATTTTTAAAAGGGAACTTTTGAGTTTCGTACATTGAGTAATGGGCCACAACAACAATCAGCGATAAAACAGGACAAGTCTGAATATGGGTTGATCTTGTACTGTCTGGCCAACCAACACTGAATATCAATGTCTAAGTTTTCAGATAAAAGGAATAAAAGGAGAAAGTCACAAGGCTTATAGAAGAACAGGGTAGCAAATATTGTAACATCCTGTATGAATACCGATATCTACATTCCAGGAAAGTGTCTCATTGGAAGAGCGAAAATATTTTGTTTTACCCAGATAATAAGAACGATTTAACCTTCCACATTTCTCTATAGCTCAAAGCTAAGAATAATACTTAACCATAATAACTACACTTTCCTAGAGTCCCGGTAAATGTGCATCTCTAATTCTGCAAAGCTTTTGGTTTTCTATTTTTTTCCTTAATTGGTTTATTGCATGTATGTCTTATTGAAAGCCATCTCAAAGATTGTTTTCAAAAGATTGGGGTTTTTTGTTTGGTTTGGTTTGGTTTTTGTTTGGTTTTTTTGGCAGGGGAGAGTGCAGCCCAAAGGGATTGAAGTTAATCAGGTCATGCTATACACGTTTCTTGTGATCTAGCTTTTTACAAAGCATAGCATAGTAGGATGACTAGAAATAGATAGGTTGATAGAATGTACTTTCCTGCTACGTCAGTTAAGCATTTGACGTGGTTTGACGGGATCTGAATGGCAATTATATCCAGGTTGAGCTCCCTGACAAGAGTTTGGACTACAGACACCGTGGCTGTGTTGGTAACTGGGAGAAATTCCAATAAGCTGGGCGTGCGTATGTCAAGGATGATATTTGATGATGAAAGTTTAGAAATCCAACTTATTTTCTTACTGCCCTGTGGTCTCCTGACCTCTTAAGGGAGAGCCACAATTTTCCTTCAGGGAAATTCAAGTAATTGAATGAATACTTCATTGAGACCTCAGAGCACCATCTCCTCACCAGCCATTCCAACTCTGATTGATTGGTAGTGACTGTGGGCCCTGTGTTTAAAAGGACTCTGAGATTTCATCCAGACTCAACAGGAAAGATGCTTAGCTTCATTAACGATATGTGTCAGGGGTGGGAGCCAGTGAAAGTGGAGTGGGAAGCGTGCATCTATATGCCATTCATGCTAGAGATCAGTGTCACCTGAGGGCTTGCTAAGTCACAGATCACTGTGTTTTAATACATCAGCGGTAGGGCCTGAAAATCTGCATTTCTAACAAGTTCCCAGTTTTGTTGACGCTATGGATCCAGGGACCACTCTTTGAGAACCATTTCGCTAGGTTAAAGCAGAAATCGTTTTAACCAGGAAATTAAAAAAAAAATTATTTCCAATGGTCTGAATTATAGAAGAGTTTTGATAAAGCAGTTGAAGATTTTCTGATTGTAATTAACAAACATCTCCATGGAGTCACGGAGGAGTTAACTGCCCTTTGTGCCCTGCAGAAATTGACGTGCTGGGTGAGTGGTTTAATACTGATCATTTGAACTTGAGGGACATATTAGCTGCGGACAGCAGTTTGGAGTGTAGTGTAAGATAGAATTGTTCTCCCAGTGCTAATTAGACACCAGGAGAAGCTGCATATTGAGTCTTCTCTTGGTTCACGGATCGTGTAATCAGAACAGAACAGGACATCTGTCCACCTATTTGCTGAGCCTGAAGAATGGCATCCCGCTCATCTAACAGTTAAAGTAGTTAATAACTTCATATGTGCCAGCCAGATGGGGTGTTACACGTAGCACCACGTTTAATATATTATCACATTTAATCCTCATGTCCACCATTTTCTGGATGAGAAAATAGAGGCTCAAGGAGGTTAAATAATTCTCCCAAGTTCACAGAAATAGTAAGGGGCACAGCTAGGGCTTAAATCCAGGCAGTCGCCCCCCCAGGCCTTATACTCCACACGCCCATAGCAGTAAACTGCAAGCCGCATCGATTTACACAGGTGTCGGTTGAAGGGCAAGGACAAGGATACAACCTGGTTTCGTAACATTTGAGTCAGACCTTGGATGTTTAAAGACACTTTCTCTCCACTGTGATTCTAGAAATGCTATTTGCATGCAACCTTGGTTCACAGGATCTCCACCAGCCTCACCTGGCAAGGACCACCCCCCCCCCACAACATATATGGGATGTGTTACCAAAAAGCTCCAGGTGCATCATGCCATTGTCAGTCATATCTTGTTTTAAACATGCCAATGGAATTGGTTGTTTAAAGGAATCTATTGGCAAATGCTATTCTTGAAAAATGAAAAATCTTCTGGTAATGAAAATAATCACTCTATGTTCTGTTTTACAAGTCTGATTAAAAAAAAAAAAAAGCCAGATTTCTTTTTTCTTGGCAGGTGGGAGGTGTTTGGTTTGAGTAGGAAGAATTTAGCCCACAGGAGAAATCAGGAGCCAAAGTCAAAAGCCCATTTGCTTTTTTATCCTTCTCTTTCTTTAATCTAAAGGGTAAGAGGGGATTTAGCCCAGGAGTAGACATGGTTGCACTGGACAGAATTCCCCTGGCTACCCAGTTAGTTGCTGCCCCGATGCCTGGGAACAGTTGTCTTGCCCAGTGAGACTCCCCACAATGAACTCCACGGCAAGCTGGTGGGGACGCAGAGCCAGCCTCCGGCGTCCGGAAGGCCAGCATAGTTCAATTTTTAGTAAAGTTGATCAAGGAAACGAGAGAAAAACGTTAATCAGTAGTTCTCACACGGAAGGCCAAAGAGATCCTCTGTAACTTTTCCACGTATTCACCCGAGGATGAACTATCATAGGGTTCAGTGGCACTTTCTCACGGAGAGCCCTCATCTTCTGAATCTTAATGGGATGTTTCTCACGAATGTGAGTTTGCCTGGATTTGCCTCTGTGTCCTTATCTGGTCTACAGAGCCATGTTAAATGGTGAAAACTCGGGGGCGTGAATAGGGAAAGGGGAGGGAGGACACAAACCCCACACTAAACCCTGTGCCCCTGGAATAATTGCCCTGCTGCCCCAGCCTCTCTATGTGTCTTCATCGTCATGTAAATGATGCTTTAAAAAGCAGAAAAATTCCCCCAGTCCCGCGCTACACAGAGACCAGTGCTGCCCAAACTTTCAACTGAAGAGCAGCAGGAGGCCTGAGCCACATACTGCACCCCTGGCCTCCACACTCTGCATGTCTGCTGGTCGTGGAAGGAGGTGCTCAAAGGCACGTCCTCCTCAAGATCTTCTGTTTTCGATTAAAAAAAAAAATTTCACGTAGATTTTTTCACCCCTGTTTTGGGCGTATGGGTGTGAGTGACCCCAACCTGGGAAGATGGGTACAGGTCACGCATCCACCCACTGAGCCATCAGATCAGCTCTGGCTCATCTAGTTTGGGCTTTGAAGTCACTTGTGTGACCAAATGTCCTGGGCCTATTACATTTTATTTAGAGCAGTGTAAGTAACCAGACTGTGCTCAGCTGGAATTTTAGATCCTTTCTCAAATGCAAAAGGATACACTGAAGTCAGGTCAAATGTTACTGATTGCTGCGAGTGCAAAGGAGATACCAAAGGGAAATGATGGAACTTTAAGCAGAAGGATTGGTAAATATATAAACGTCTTAAATAAGGGTTAAAAGGGGAGAATACGGGATACACTGAAGTCAGGTTAAATGTTACTGATTGCTGGGAGTGCAAAGGAGATACCAAAGGGAAATGATGGAACTTTAAGCAGAAGGATTGGTAAATATATAAACGTCTTAAATAAGGGTTAAAAGGGGAGAATACTGTATGCAATGACTATATTCTGAATCATAAATATAGAAGCATTTTTCTTTACCAGGGGGGTTATGGAGAAAGCACATACAAAAATATTTGACCCCTTTTCAGTGATCATATTTGCAGGGAGAGTATTGATATTGTCATTCCGAGTCTGTTGTGTATAACAGGATGAAGCCGCAGCACCCATAAAAATGCTCCACTTTTTCATTTTTTCTGCATTTTTCCGAATCTGGGAGCATAGTTGACTGACAGCCCCCCTTCTGCCCTTTGGATACCCCCCCTCGCTGGGTTCACACTGAGGCCACGCCCTCAGGACTGCTCCCAGCCAATGAATAAGCACCATGGAGTCGCACTAGTCCGGCCTTCTTTCTGCTGGTCACATGACTGCAACTGACATTTTTGGCTCCAGGGCTCTCCAGCCACGTGGCTGAAACTCTCTTATAAGTGGGCTGCAGTCTGAGGCTCTTACTAAACCATCCTCCTTCCTTCCCCTGTCCATTTCATAGCTGTTAGACTTGCACTGTTGTCTGCAAGCTACCCCTGCCTCTCTTGTTTCTCCCCTTTCCCCTTCTCCATTTTCCCCTCCCAAATCCGTTGCATGTTAATGCCAGGGTGTTTGCCTCTTGAAAGACCTGAGCTAACCTAAAGACAAATGGACAATCATGAGATATAGCAGTTACTTCTGGTTATCCATGGTTTCTATTTTCCATGATTTTAATGATCTGCAGTCAACTTTGGTCTGGAAGCCCACAGTCCTCCTTCTGACATATTGTCAGAAGGTCGGTGGTAGCCAAATGTATGCTGATGTGGGAAACAAAGGCAGAAGAAAAATTAGTAAATTTCCTTACTACCTACAGCCCATTGACAAGTTCTTGAAACAGGCAGAGTGACATTCCTCTAGGGACTCAACTGCCTCAATGTGAATACTTTGCTAAGGGCAAAAGGCAATCCTAGCCCGAACCCCCACCCCCCAACCAGCATCTAGAAGTCTACTTTAGCATATAAAAATTCCTTTAGAAATATCCTTTATCCCTAAACCCCTAAAGATACATGTTGGCAATCATCCCCCAAGCATATGGTCCACTGATATACATCTGAAGGGTCTCATGACTAAGGTTTTATTAGACGGTAATAAATGACCTTTTCCCAACAATAGCTAACCCTCTCAAGGTCCTGGAAACCTTGCTTCCAAAATTCCTTAGAGACTTACGCTATTCCTAACCCCCTCCCAACTTGAAAGTATATAATGGGCCACTCCTCATGACCCCAGTGCAGCTCTTTCTGCCATGAGTTCTGTCAACCGTACTTTAATAAAATCACCTTTCTGCACCAAAGACATCCCAAGAATTCTTTCTTGGCCATCGGCTTTGAACCCTAACGTCTTTCCTACATCACTAGCCACAGTGCCTGTCATTCACCCCACTTCATCCCATCATGTAAGCATTTTATTATCTCACATCATTACATGAAGAAAGGTAAATACAATATAATGTTTTGAGAGTCCACACGCACATAACTTGTATTACAGTATATTGTTATAATTGTTCTATTTTATTATTACTTATTTTTAGTCTCTTACTGCACCTAATTTATAAAGTAAAATTAACCATAGGTATGTATGCATGCATACGAAAAAAACATAGTGTATACATAGGGTATATGTTTGGTACTGAGTTTTCAGGTATCTACTGGAGGTTTTGGAACCCACGCACAGATAAGGGGAGATTACTGTATTCTAATTGCTAGATTCTCAGTGTGAAAGAAAAGAGATATAATACAGAGTAGATTAAATAAAGCCCTCAAATCCTGCATGTGAAGTGGAAGTATCACTATTAGTTTGTGAGGTATTCTACCTTTAAATACCAGCCATTCTCCAAGATGGCCCCTGATGATTCTGTCCTGGAGATGTTCATTGCCCTTGTGTAGTCCCTACCCCGCCCTTATGTAACCAGTAGTATAGCTGGGAATGATGGAGTGTGATTTCCAAGACTATAGCATAAAAGACAGTGGTTTCTGTCTTTCTCCCTTGGATCACTCGCTCTGGGGAAGCTAGCTGGCATGGCTTCAGGACATTCAAAGAGGTCTTCAGAGAGACCCATGTGAGAAGGAACTGGAGCCTCCTGCCAAAAGCCAGCACCAACTTGCCAGGTATAGAGCACGATACCTTGGAGGTAAACCTTCCACCCCGGTCAAGCCTTCAGATGACTGTAGCCCGGGCCAACATCTTGACTACCACCTTATGGGAGACCCTAAGTCAGAACCACCGGGTGAGCCACCCTCAGATGCCTGACCCACAGAAACTGAGATAACAAATGTTTCTTGTTTTAAGCAGCTATGTTTTGGGATAATTTGTTCGACAGTACCTGATAACTAACACACACCCACACCTGCGCACGCACACACATTTTATAATTTCTAGATCCAGCTGCCAATTTGCAGAAAACACAGAGGACAGAAGAATATGTTGCAGTGCATCACGGAGTCGATCAGCAAGTTCACGTATTCAAATTCAGATTTGCGTTCAATCAGCAAAGTCCAAACTGTGAGAAACTTTACAGGTCACGGAGCCTGGGTTCTTTAACAGATAAATTATAAGGAAAAGGAAGGACTAAAAAGAAAAACTTTACATTGTAAGAGTCTTAAAAGACACATTAAATCTTAAAAATGGTCAAGAATAAACTATAATGTTTAGAGAGGTATACTTCGGATAAAACTAAAGAAACACAAGTAAGTGACTACTGTAAAACAATAGTTCTTAAACTTTAAACACACATCAGAATCACCTGGAGGATTTCTCAAAACACTGATGGCTAGGCTCCACCCCCAGACTTTCTGATTTAGCAGATCTGTGATAGGGACAAAGGCTTTGCATTACTATCAAGTTCCCAGGTGGGGATGAATCCTCTGGTCCAGAGGACCACTGCCATAAAAGTCAGGAGAGGGGTCACTTGGGATGGGAAGGATGAGAAAAAAGGGAGAGCCCGTAATTGGGACAGGTGGCTGGCCAAGTCTTATTTTGTTGCTATTGGTTGCAAGACTGTTAGCCTTATCATAATTCATTAAGCTATGCATTTGTTTTATGTGGGCTTTTAAATCTGTTTTATTTTACAATAATGAGGGTAAAAGTGAAAATTCTGCAAAATTAAAAAATAGTAGACTTCTGACTTTCACAGTCCAGTTGGGTGTTTTCCTCATGCTCCAAAACCAGAAAGTAGGTGTGGCACATCCGTTACATATGACGCTAGTTCTAGACTCAGTACTACAGACTGTCAAGTACCCTACTGCAGACATTCGATAAGTTATTTGTATCTAGATACTTCCCATTCATTCTTGCCAGTAATATTTCTGAAGCATCAATGAAGATAGAGCCCCGTGCTCTGTATAAAATGTTAGAGTTAGAACAAAACAAAACAAAACGAAACATGGTGCTTTGGGTCTACTGGGGAGAAGCAGATTTTTTTTAAAGCAACAAATAAAGCTACATAAAATTAGAAACATTGACTATACTTTCAGCTGCTCTCTTTAATACATTTGCTTTTCTTAAAAAATTCAGAAGAATATACATTTAGAAGTCATATTTATAACTCAAGTCCAAAAATATTCTTAAAATATTTATGACAAAATTAAGTCCTAGCAAAATGTTCACGGTGGTATCTTTAAAGTACTGTCTTTTTCTTTCATCTTGCTTCCTACTTATCACCATCAAATATTTATTCAGTATATTGATTGTTATTAAATTAAAATAGATTACCTGGGCAATTGCCATTTGGCCAGAGGAAGAGCATAGTATTAAGTGATCACCCTCCTGTCTCTTTCTACTTCAGTGTCCGTGAGATGGTCACGGTGTTCAACCTTTTCTTTTCTATTTCCTCCCTTTGAATTTGGTATTAAATGGACAATGCAGATATTATGAAACTGTGTAAGTTCCTCTAGAACTCTCATACTTCTGAGGAATGACCAGAATTAGTAATTCAGTGTTGAGAAATAGTAGCAGCAGCACGACTACCCGTATGATAAGTAGATCCCAAGGACCTCCTTTATGGTTTTTATCTGGTTTGGGGTTTTGCGGGGGAGGGGAGAGGGGGGAGTGGCTCACACTGTTGAAAATCAGATGAGAGCTTTGACCTTGTACCTGAAAAGGTGACCAAATGCACCACAAAACATCATGAGACTTCCAGGCCACTTGTCAATACACGTGGATCTCCCATGGGGTCCAAGGACCAGACAGAATACCTGACTTCATTATACTGTATGATGCTGAGTGCTAGGAATAGAAATATATAAACAAGTGGTCCCTGTTTTCAAAGAGCTCTCATCCCAGTGAAGAACAAAATAGACAAAAATATTTTTATTGCAGTAAGATGCTGTTTTAATTGAGCTATGTACAGATAAAAACCTTTGGGTAAACAACACAATTATTTTTGTATGCTTATACCTTTTTGGAAACAAAATGCCTTAGGGCTCTTTATAAACCATATTATCCAGATGGAAAAACAGGGAGAAAAGAGAGATCCTGAGCTTGCCAAATATGACTCAGCAAGTCAGTGACATACCTGGAAGTAGAAAGGAGAAATGAAACAAGTTTTCAGCGATCTACCTTGAAACAAGCAATCTATTAGCTCAGCACAGCAGTCAGGAGAGAGGCAGCTCTGACACCGTAGGAGGAAGCCAGTGAGTCAGCTCCAATGTGGAGACCAGGTCTGAAGAAAGTCCTCCTATGTGGAACAGTGCACAACTCTGACTCCCTGCCTTAGTCACTTCCTCCCTGGTGGCTGGAGAGACCCGACCAAGCTTTATGTAGATGTCCATCCTGCCACTGTGTTTTCTTTGATCTATGACACAGATCCTGTCACTTCTGACTTCTTAGAACAGCTCTTGCTTCCCGCAGGTAGACCAGCTGGCTGGAGGGTGAAGGTGAAGAGTTTCCAGCCTGTGAACTCTGTCCTACAGACTTCACGGGGAAACTGGTCTTGCTGGCTTGAAAAGCCCCAAGAGCCTCCTGGGGAGAAACCCTCTGTTTGAAACAATGTGTTTCTGTCCCCAGCACCTAGCCTGGGGCCTGGCTCATGAATTAATAATAAATATATTAATAAAGATGTGTTGTGAAACTGAGTCAATTCTTCATGACATATAAGGTCAGAAAATCATGTCGTCATAATTATTAGAATGTGCTAGAATGGTGTGCTTTGCATTCTCTTCTAAATTGTGGCTGCCTAAAAGGCAAATATGACATTCATTCATTTCTGTATCCTTAATACCTGACATATGACCTGAAGCAAAGTAGATGCCTAATAAATTAATGAATGAGTGAATGTTGAATTGTGGAGAGTATCTAAGATGTTAGCTCTTGACATAGAAAAAAAAGGGGGGGAGGGGGTAGCTGCATAGAGAAAGGATCCAAACGAAATTGTTAAGGACATTTTTATTAGACTACTGCTTATTTTTAAAAATCTAAGCAATAACTGGAAGCATAGAGAATAAAGTAACCACTTCACCTAAATTGCCTGAATCCAAAAGTAACCATGATTAAAATTTGGTTGATATGAATCCAGACATCTCTTAATACATAGGTTAACAGATAATATTTTTAAATATTAAACTGATCTATTCTAATTTCCTTCTGAATTGTTTCCCCGGCAGCCTTCATGAGCAGGGTTGAGATGCTGAGTTACAAGGAATATTGTTCTGGGAAAAAAAAACAGGCGCTGCCTGCAACAGGGAGTGTTAGTCACAGCTGAATTCCTTGACCTTTTGATATCAAACAAGAAAATAATCATGAAAACCAGACATCACAAAAGAAAAGGATTTTGGGGGGCACCTGGGTGGCTCAGTCAGTTAAGGGTCCAGACTCTTGATTTCGGCTCAGGTCATGATTTCAGGGGTATGAGATCAAGCCCTGCATCAGGCTCTGCACTCAGTGGGGAGTCTGCTTGAGATTCTCTCCCTCTACCCCTCCCCCCACATGCTTTTTCTCTCTCTCTCTAAAAAATAAACAAGTAAATCTTGGAAAGGAAAGGAAAGGAAAGGAAAGGAAAGGAAAGGAAAGGAAAGGAAAGGAAAGGAAAGGAAAGGAAAGGAGAGGGAAGGGAAGGAAGGAAGGAAGGAAGGAAGGAAGGAAGGAAGGAAGGAAGGAAGGAAGGAAGAAAGAAAGAGGGAGGAAAGGATTTTTAAACTATGTTATCTCCATTTTTAACATCAATACTAAATCATAGAGCTCCTTTCCTGGCATACAGGGGACTTCTCTCCTGCATGTGATGGTCAAGCCCTGAGTTTGACTATTCTAGAAAGAGCACATCAGAAGACAGATGTGCTGCAGATGAAATGGAAACCCCCAAATCTTCCCAATTCTGGCTCCTGGAATTATAGTAGGAAAAGAAGGGTCAGACAGGATCCAGAAGGTCAGACACAAGGTTCTGGTTTTCCAGCCTGCCTCAGAACCAGACTTGTGTGCACAGAGGGAGCCTTAGAACATCCAGATAGCTGAGGGGAGGCCAAGAACTTGAGGGCTTCCCCACCCCATCCTACGAGGAGGTTGTCTTCAGCCTCTAGAGTGGCCCTGAATGCTGCATCCAAGGGGGCACGTGACAATAGTGCAGCAACATTGGTGTGTCCCAAGTAGATGGTTGAACTTGAGCCAGTGTTCCTCATCCCCCATGGCTTTGGGTGGTCTACAAGGGGCCCAGAAACTCCTGCATGTCTGAGGATAGGAATGTAGAGAGGCTGATAGGATCGGCAGACAGGCAGAAGCCTGACTGTATGGGACATTACAACCAGACCATGAACGCCAGTGCTGTGTGCCTCAGAAGCCGCTGGTCCAAAGAAGAGTTTATAACAAACAGCTCAAAGCAGAGATCAATGGTGATTGGGCGGCTGAGTATGGATTTGAGAACTTTGTCTTCCCTTCCCTGCTGATGCCACCATGAGCTCCTATAATCCATCCTACTCCATTAAGACAGACTCTACCTTGGAGAGGAGCAAGGAGGAGAGGAAACCTGAGACAGAATTGATCTCAATGAACATCTTGAACCACTGAATCAAGTTTATCAGATTGGGGTAAAATTTAAATCTCTCCTCATATGGCATCCACCACAATGATCGTTACCACATAGCTGAAGGAGTTTATAACCAGTATCAGAGCACTTGTTTTTAAAACAGTGGTGTCGTTTCTTTGTACGTATGAGTATAATAAATTTGTAGCTCAGTTAGGCAGATACACAGATAAAAATAGAGAGAGATGGTTACAAAGGATCCCCATCACCATGTGACTATTGTATGTATCCATTAGGTTTTGGTTGCACATAACAGAAACACTCTTGCAGTTCAAGCAGACAGGGGGATGGGTGCAAGTACAATAACGGAGGAGCCTGGGGAGCAGCTTCAGGCTTGGGCTTCTAGGACCATTTCCAGAAGGACATCTCAGAACTGGTGTATCAGTCAGTGTCTACTGCTGCTACAGTCATTAGGCTGGAGAACCAGGAAGGGACTGTCTCAGATTCAGGCTCCAGGATTATGCCACATATGGTGGACTGGAAGATGGCCCTCCAAAGCTACCCACGCCCCAGTCCCTGGAACCTGTGACTATCACCTTCTGTGGAGACAGGGTCTCTGCTGATGTGACAGAGGATCTTGAAATAGAATTATCCTGGATTATCAGGGCAAACCCTAAGGGCACTCACATGGATCTTTACAAGCGGGTGGCAGAGGGAGAACACCGACAGAAAAGAAGGCATGGATGACATTGCAGGCGAATGTGCCACCGGCTAGGTCTCTCTGCCGGAGCAGAACACAGTCCTGTTCCGCACAGCAACCTGAGAAAGGGCCCAGATAGGTTTGGAAACAGCTCTGCATTCCCACTATCGTCTCCTTTCTGAGATGAGTATGCCCAGATCACTTCTACACCTTTTGCAATCTTGATTGGATTTCTCCTTATCACCATCCATCTTCAAATGTGATTCCCAGCGCAGAACATGGCGGACAAGGCAATGAGCACTGCAGGTCCCGGCAGGCCAGGCCCTTTGTTTTGGAAGCTCTAGTCTATGAAGACGGCTTGAGTTCATGTTAACATTTTTGGCAGCTATATTTCACCATTTACTGGTGATGAATTTGTCTTTAATTAAAACCTCTAAGTTTTGGGGGCACCTGGGTGGCTCAGTCAGTGGACCGTAGGACTCTTGATTTCAGCTCAGGTCATGATCTCAGGGGTGTGAGCCCCGTGCTGGGTTCCAAGCTCAGCGGGAAGTCTGCTTGAGATTGTCTCTGTCTCCTTCTCCCTCTGCCTCTGTCCCTCTCCCCACTTGTGCACATGCACGCTCTCAAAGCAAATAAATCTTTAAAGAAAAACCTCCGCGATTTTTTCATATGCACTGCTATTAAGCCATCTTTCTCCCGTCTTGTATTTATGTGACTTTTTTTGCAGTTGTTTTTTGCTTGTTTGTTTTTTAGACCTTCAGTTATTTATTGTTTACATTCCTTATTTTAAACTTGGTCTATCTTTTTGAACTGTCGATCTTTCCAGATAATAATTTTATTATCCTATTCATTAGCTCTCCCTGAATGTCATAGGCGTGTCACCAATGTCTTCATTGGGAGTCCCTTAGCGAGAGGTTTACGTCCTCACTTCCCACTTACTAGTTATGAGATGTTGAACAAGCTTATTGTCCGTTTTGAGCCTCTGATAAAAATGGCACCTACCTTTAGGATTGGATATAAAGAGCTTAGCACTGTGCCTTACATGTATGAAGCACCTAATGAACAGTAATTATTGTTAGAATTATTCATTAAAATGCCACAGAAGGAGCTGACAGAGGAGAGCTCCTTGGCAGGCCACTGGAAAGTCCCCAGGACATGAATTAACCTTTTTTTTTAAAGATTTTATTTATTTATTTATTTATTTATTTATTTATTTATTTGAGAGAGAGAGAACAGAGGGAGAATAAAAGGAAGAAGCAGAATCCCGCTGAGCAGAGAGCCCGATGCGGGGCTCGATCCCAGGACCTGAGATCATGACCTGAAGGCAGGTGCTCAACTGACTGAGCCACCCGGAAGCCCCTTGAATTAACCATTTAACCAACAACCTTTGGGGCTGGTCTCAGTGTTGCATCTGCCTGATGGCCCCATAGTAGCAACTTCATTTTGTTTGTGCAGTTCTAATGAGAGATGGTGTCAAATACGTTGCTCCAATACAGATGAACGCTGTTACAACATTCCGCCGATAGCCTATGGAAAAGACAATGAGGCTGGTCTGGCCTTGCCTCCTCTTGGGGAACCCTTGCTTGCTGGCCTCCAGCGTTTGCTGCTTCCCTTCGTAGGAGCTAATGAATGATTGATTCAGCAAACGTCAACCTTACTGGTCTAGAAAGGTAGGATTCAACAGAGTGCCTCAGGACATGTCCCCTTTCCAGGGGAAGAGCAGGGAGGCAAAATGGGGGTGTTCCTAGCCTTCAATTTCTATGACACCCAGAGTGTGTCCACTTCGACCGGTTTTCTGTATCTGAGTTCCACAGATTCTGCCTGCATTTTTTTTTTTTAAGATTTTATTTATTTATTCGACAGAGATAGAGACAGCCAGCGAGAGAGGGAACACAAGCAGGGAGAGTGGGAGAGGAAGAAGCAGGCTCCCAGCAGAGGAGCCTGATGTGGGGCTCGATCCCACAACGCCAGGATCACGCCCTGAGCCGAAGGCAGACGCTTAACCGCTGTGCCACCCAGGCGCCCCTCTGCCTGCATTTTTTAAAAGAGCTTCAGGAAGGATCTGAGAGCCAACCTTTGGAAACAACTGGTTTCAGCCATTCTGAGATCTCACTATTTTACCCTTTGTTCCCCTTTGGGTTAAGAACAACATTCCAATTCTTTATGGTCTGTCAAAGATCACCAAGAACAGGACAGCTAGTGTATCTGCAACAAGTTATTTCTGACCCCTGTGATGTAACTCACTCTGGCTGAGAGACTCCAGCCCCCTGAGATGCGTGAGCTCTTGCCCCCGGCCTCCACTGGTGCTCACCACCCCCTGCAGGACATCTCCCAGGACGAGGAGCTTCCTCTCTGCGGGGGGAGCCAGCAGGCCTGCGGGACCCCATAGCTCTGCTTTCTGTCCTCTGTTATCATCTTGCCCTGAGCAAAGGGATGGTGTCTTCCTTGTTCTCCTTCCTCCTATTACTGAGAAAGCCCTTGCTACTGTTCTTAGCATGATACATAGGACCCAGCTGTTCTGGTTTTTAGAATTCTTCTGGCTTTTTACAAGTCAGGAATGACTCTCTCAGACTCTCTCTCATTTCCATTCTTGCTCTTTTCTTTTGTTACGAAACCAAGGATAGCTTTCTGATCCTGTTTGGGTTATGAAGACTTTCTTCTCTGCCTCGTGTGTGTGCTTTTGTTTTTCTTTTTGTTGTTGTTGTTGTGCTTATTCTGAGTTTCTCGGAGTGCTTTCTGTCTAATCAAATCTAATTCTTTGGCTGTCCCCCCTCACCAGACTCCTTCATTCACTTAGAAAAAAATTTATCAAGGTTCATCTCTGTGCCAGGCTCTGGGCTCCGCACTGAGGATATTACATGCGGTTCCCGTTCTTAAGAAGCTGGGGGATAGAAGCGAATACAGTGTCCTTGTCACACTTCCATTTTTAAAATATTTTGCCTATTGAATCGCTTTCTGTTTAGAACCTGAGATCGTAGGACAACTATGGGCAAGTAATGACCTCTGTCAGTTGTGAAAGAACATGACTTTACACCGACTGAAGTCTGAGCAATGGGTTTACGTTAAAGACTGAAAGAGAAAAGGAGCTAGGTCGTATTAAGTGCAGGCTAAGCACTAGGTTGGGTGCTTTAACATACACTGTCCTATTTTTCACGAAAACCCAGGAAGGAGATATCATAATTCTCATTTCATAGGTGAGGAAATTCAGCTTTAGTGAACGCTGAGGTTACAGAGCTATAAATCAAGTTGTTGAGATTCACATCTCAGTTTGTGTTTCTACTGCATTTTTTAAAAAAAGATTTTATTTATTTGATAGAGAGAACGAGCATGCACAAGCAGGGGGAGTGGCACGCAGAGGGAAAGGGAGAAGCAGGCTCCCCGCTGAGCAGGGCATTATGACCTGAGCTGGAGGCAGATGCTTATCTGACTGAGCCACCCACGTGCTCAAAATGCTGTGAAGCATTTTGTTGCAAAACTCAGCCTCCTTTGAAATGGGGCCTTTAACCTTCCACGTCTCTCCTGTACTCAGTCTATATTTCTCAGCCCCTTACACACTCAGCCTGGCGCACATCTTACTCCTTCCAGCAGCCTTCATGAACTACCCCAGAATGTTCTTTATTTCCATGCAATCCCTCTTTGGGGCTTTTTGTTATATTGAAATAGTTGACTTTGGCCTTAGGGCCGTCATGGGTTTATTTCCTGTTTGTGTACTGGGCTTTCCTAATGGGGTTACTAATACTGGGCTTTCCTAATGGGGTTACTAATGCTGGGCTTTCCTAATGGGGTTAGTGCCTCCCACCACAGCGATTAGCACAAGGTGTCCAATGTGGATTGCAATCTCCTTCGCACTCAGTCTTTGCCCTTTCCCTCATCTCCTTCACTGGACCTTTGTTCTATGTCCTTTTCCTCCCCTTTATGTATGGGTCTATAAACCCTCTGTGCTCACCGGGAGGTTTAACGTCTAGGTCTCTACCCCAGGTAGATAGCAAGATGGCTTCCACAGTTGTCTTTGTAGGGCAGGAGGGCCATACTGTAGGCCCAGACTAGGGGTTTTAACCCACCAGCTATGAGGAGCGACAGAGGCCAGAGCACTCACTCCCTTCCTTCCCTAGAAATGTGGTCTTTCTGGAAGGCAGCCCGATGCCACTCAGTTCCCTTGGCTCTAGCTCGTGGTGCCCTCTGAAGCCACAGCTGGCACCCCAATGGACTCTGAGCCCCACTCCCTGCTCTGTCAGCAGCCCTTCCATTTACTAACAGCCAGAACTTTTGCTTTATTCATGAGACATATGGCATTTTCCTTTGGAATCTGTAAGCTATTTTTCCCCTCTCTCCTTTTTTTTTTTTTCCACATTTTCCAGACCTTGTCCAAGGAGGAAGGCCGTGGTTTTCACCACCATCCCTGCAGGCAAATTCTTTCGATGGTCAGACAACAGGTATGGAACGTGTGGAGCTTGCTAGCTTTTCCTCTCTTGTCTCCGCAAAGTGCACATATCCAAGCTGCAGTCTGTGAATCATTCATCTCTGACATGTTTTCTTAGCCCCTGACATCATTGTGTGGCAACACTGCCATTGTGACCCAGCCAGGACTCAGCGAAGAGTCAGTGCTGGGCAAAGGGTCAGCGCTCACTCCGTTGCCGGGCTTCGTTGCCAGGCCCGCGCCTGCTGAGGAAGGCCCTTTCCCACCACTGGTTCATCCCCACGCCGACAACCCACCGAGCAGCTGTACTGGCAGTTGTTCCCCATGATCTTGTACACGGAGACAGTAAAGATTCTGGATAAGAAACTGGCTCAGGGACCCATGAGTTAGTGACAAGAACCACACAAATGGCTTCTAGGATCCAGAGCCTGCCTGTCCTGACATTGTCTGTCCCAAGTCTACCCTGGGAGCCTTACCCCTAGTCTACCCAGGGCCCACACAACACCCGTAACCTGTGGGATCTGATGCTATCTCCAGGTAGACGGTGTCAGAATTAAATTGTGGACACCCAGCTGGGGTCAGAAAATTGCTTGATGTGGAAAAATCACCCATCCACCTGGCCACAGACATGCTCGGTGTGAGTAGCAGAGGAGACAATAGAATTTTCTCCTTATCCCAGCACTTACTGAATGTTTACTGTGGGCCAGAGAGTTTGAAACCATCACTCACCCTCATCACAACCGTAAGGGGTGGGCACTATCATTTCATTTTCCAAGTGAGAGAGCCGGGGCAAAGAGATGTTACACAGATAGCCCCCCACCAGAAATCTGAGACATGACACAGCCAGGGTTAGACCCCAGCCCTCTAGCTCCAGAGCCTGTGCTCTTGACCATCTGTCCTACAGCGTCCAGGCTTCATTGTACAGATAAGGAAGCAGAGCCCCCAGGAAGTTAAAGAACTCCAGCCAAAGCAGCGAGCCAGGAGTCAGGCGGAAGGTAGAACACAGTGGCAACGGCCCGGGAGGCATCCCGTGGGAAGCGGGTTCAATTCTATCCTAAGGATGAGATGGCATTTCTCGTGGAAATGTTAGGGGTCAGATGAGGCTCTGTCCCCCTCTTCTCTCTTTCTAATGGATGTGACCTCCCCCACCCCCACCACAAGCCTGATCTGTCACTTGGAAGTGTCAGGAATCCCAGAGAGTTACCCTTAACCTCTGGAATTATCCTCTACTTAAGACCGGAAGGAACAAAGGGAACTTTTTATTGGCTTTTACTGAGCAAAGATGGGTATGTTAATCCATTCACTTTCAAATCCCTTTTGCTTACCGATGGAGATGATTTGAACATGTTCGTTAAACTAGAAGTAATTTCTTCTAAGGGAAAGAGGAGAAAACAAATGGTGCCTCTGACCTTTGGCATTAAAATACCTTTACGTTTTCTCAGAGCGGCAAAGCGGGCAGGTTTTATAGTCACCTCAGACCCCGCCTTCCCCTCTTCTCAACGGCTGCTCCTAACCGCACATTGTAAGTGTTGAACTGTGGCCCAGGGGACTTTTTTCTCCACCAAAAAAGGTGGATTAGTAAAAAAGAGTGACCAATGCTGGAAGGCTATTACCAGAAAGTACGAGTCAATGTATCACCAGGGGCAATGTTACTGAAAATAAGCAGCAATGTACCAGAGTCTGAGATTCTTCCACGAATCTTGCCAGGATCCCACAATTGAATAAATCATTATAAAAAAAAAAAGTACTCTTCAGCCAGGTGCTGTTCTCACTGGCAGGGGCGCAACAGTGATCAAAACAGACAAAGCCCTTGCTCTCCTGGAGCTCACCTTCTAGAGAGGAAGCGACAACGATAAACAAATGAACCAATAAGTACAGATTATCTGTCAAGTGGTGAAAAGGGCTATGGAGAAAAATAAAGCGGGCAAGGAGGAGAGATACAGATGAGATGGGGGTTTGGTTGGTGTGAAATACTAAGAAATATACTTAGTCTCCCGATTCCTGGCACACAGCTCCTAAAACCCCTGGAATTTCTTGAGTGGTATGAGTGTCTTTTGTTACTCACAGGGAACCACCGTGCACACACAGGAGTTGGTGCTAAAACAAGTGACTTAGAATGCGCCCTCGAGATCTCAGAACGGGGGCTGCTCACCAGAAAGGCCAAGTAATGAGAAGGTTGGAATTTTCAGTTCCACCACCGACCTCTGGGAAGGGGAAGTGAGGTGCTGAAGATTAAATTCTGTAAAAACTCTAGCACAACAAGATTTGATGAGTTTAAGGCCTGTGAATGCATTCACGTGCTGGGGGGTCAACAGGGACAGGGGTTCCACGTACCCCAGTTCCACAGGGACGGGAGCTCTTGCACTTGGAACCCTCCCCAACCTCGCCCTAAGTACGTCTTCATCTGGTTGTTCATCTGTATCCTTTATAACACCCTTTATAATAAACGTAAATGTAAGCAAACGTTTCTCCTGGTTCTGTGAGCCACTCTAGCAAATTAATCAAACCTGTGGAGGGAGTTGTGGGAACCTGAGATTTATAGCCAGTTCGTCAGAAGCAGGGTGACAACTTGGACTTGGACTTGGTATCCAAAATGGGGGCAGTCTTGCGGGACTGAGCCCTTAATCTGTGGGGGGTCTGACACTATCCCCAGGTAGACAGTGTCAGAACGTAATTTAATTTGTAGGACACTCAGTCAGTACCTGCTAAGAATTAGCAAACTGCTTGATAGTGTGGGAAAAAACACATTAGGGCTAGATAAGGTGACTAATGAAGGCTTCTCTGATAAGGTCACATGTGAGCAGAGATCTGAAGAAACTGAAGGAGTGAAACTTGTGGTTTTCCTAGCAGAAGAAATAGCACATGCAAAGGTCCTGAGGCAGGACAGTGGTCAAGGAAGAGCAAGGAGGCCAGTGTGGCTAGAGCAGGGTAAGAGAGTGGGGAGACTAACAGAAGAGAACCGATTTTGTAGGGCATAATAGGCCCTGGCATGGACCTTGAAGTTTATTCTGAGAGAGTTGCAAAGCTGTTCAAAGTTTTGAATGGAGGAGTGATGAGAACTGACTTGCCTTTTAGAAGGACTCCTTTGGCTGCTGTGTGCAGAATGCTATCTCCAGAACCTAGCATTTCCCACCACAAGCAGTGAGAAAGCTGACAGCCCAGTGGGGAAGACAGGTCATGGGTAACTGGAAAGAGAAGTGCAGGATATTTTGGAAATCTGTAACAGGAACGTCTGATCTAGTCTGAGGATCCAACAGGAGGCTTCCTGGAGGAGGTGATTTTCAGCTGAGACCTAAGGGATGTGTAGGAACACAAGGAGATAAAGAAGGGAGGGGAAGACCTTTCCAGGGAAGGGAACTACACATATAAAGAACACAGGAATGAAACCGCTAGACTCACTGCGAGAACTGCAGGAAGACCAGTAAGGCTGAAGCACAGTATCCCAAGGACCAGGGTGGTGGGTTAACATCGAAGAAGGGAGAGGCCATCCTACAGGGCTGGGTCCAGAGAGTTGTGAGGACTGGTTATAATCTTAAAGCTACAGGAAGCCAGTGAAGGATTTTCCTTAAAGAAGCAACGCGATCAGATTTGCAGTCACAGAATGACTCTGGGCAGAGAATGAAGGATACACTTACTCAGCAGGGCAGGAGTGGATGAAGGGGAACCAGTCAGGACATTGTGCGGAGGTCTGGGCAGAGATGATAAGGCTTGCACCTGCAGGGGTAGGGGGTTGGAATAGATGGGTTTGAAGGCTATTTAGGGGGCAGAAGAGAGCAGACTTGGTCATTGTTTGGAAGTGTGCAGAAGGGGACCACCCAGTAGCTCTCCATGACTTGCCCTTGGGCACCTGGATAGATGGAGGTGCCATTCCTGAGAGAGGGAGCCCGGGGGAGCAGCCATGTGATTTGGAATTCTAGGGCCTTGGCCAGCACTGGTTTTGCCTCTTGAGCAGAGCCCGTGGTGCTTGGTAGGTAGAATGTGCTGGAGCCAACTTACTCCTGCAAGCCTGATGTTCAGCAGTTGGTAGCTTGAAATTTACAATGGGGGACAATTTATACAACGAAGGCAGACATTACAAATCACAGCTTTCCTTCCAGAGAGCCAGTTTGCAGCACGCTACTGACTGCAAGGGAAGTTTGGCCCTGGTTTCAGGCCCTCCAATGACTGGCTCATTGGTCCTTTAGTTATTTGGGAATACAGGTCACCCATCCTTCTCCCATTTTGTTACAAAACGTTGACCTTGCTACTTGGACTTAAGCCTGGGTACCTTCCTATGAACAGTCTATGTTCTCCAGGCTCTTGCCAGAGTTAAGAATGGAAGCAGCTGTCAGGTATGAGAAAGAACCCCAGATTTAAGTGGACCCAGGCGGCTCTGTCACTTACTAGCTGGGTGACTCTGGTATGGTTTCTAAACCTCTCTGGGCCACCATCTTCTCAGTAGATAATAACATCTGGGTCCCCAAAATAAATGAGGTATTTGAAGGGACAAGGTACATGTAGGGTCACACATATTAGTAGCTTCTCAATAAATTGCAGTTTAAAAACAAAGGAAAGTGAACTGCTAACTAACTGATATTTGAGGAAAATAGTCAGAGGGCAATTTTGCATCCATTTCTCTGGGTTCTGGAATTAGGTCCACCACCTAGAGGCTGTGGGCAAGTCACCTAAATTCTAGGCTCTAATTTCTTTACCTGTGAAGCGGGGGAAGCCCCAGTGCCTAACTCTTCGGGTGGTGGTGAGGGCTAAGCGAAATGATGCAGGCAGAGAGCGTGCCTGGTGTGCGGTAACTACTCAGTAGAAGTAAGATTCCTTGATTCTCTTCTCTCCTTACCTCTGGTTCATCACAGATACCCACATATCGTTATTTTAGGGAAATCTCCCCCCCCCATCACCTGTGAGATAAACACCTGTGTTTGAAGTACTAGATCCTTGGGTGTTATAAGCTCTGGTGAAAGGAGAAGCTGAAGCTGAAGAAGGGTTGGGTGGCCATCACACACATGCCCCCCCCCCACCACAAAGACCCCAGGACCAGCTCAGCTTCTTTTCCATGAAGCCTAGAGGTACTCCTAGGATACCAATCAGGGCTGCTTTTCAGTTTAATGACTTTCTGGACTTCCTGCCTATATACTTTGCCTCTTCTTGATCTTCTATGTAATACCAAGATTCCATGATTAGCAGGATATTTGAGAAGGAGGCAGATACTGGAAAGCACAACAGGCAGGATGCTGAGAGATCCATCCATCCATCCATCCAACCAACCAACCAAGCACCCGACCAACAAATATTTTCTAAGCATCCAGTTTGTGGCACATGCTTCCTAGTGCTGGGGATCTAAAATTGAAGAAGTCCTTTACAGTTCTCAGCATCCCTGAAAAGAGATTCATAAATAATTCTGTCAGTTTTCATCAAGGCAGAAAGCCTAAATGACAGCGGCTTGAACAAGAGATATATTTATTGTCTCAAATATCGAGAAGTCCAGAGATAGTGCCCATGCATTATGTAAAGTTCCAGTTCTTTTTCTCTATAATTCTCTTGGATTTGACCTGCTTTATGTATTTTGGTGTCCAAACTAGGCTAGAGGTAATATGGCTGCAGCAATTCCAGCCATCACACCAGATATCACAACATTCAAAGGAAGAAAGAAAACCATGTCTTCCTGTATCTCTTTCTTAGAATAGAGGAAATTTTTATCACAAATGTCCCAGCAGATGTACATTTATATCTTAGTTCCCAGAATCAGGTCGTGTGCCCATTTCACACTTCATCACTGGCAAAGGGAATGAGATACACTCAATGGTACGGACCAGTCAGGATGGTACAGAACTGGGACTTCTGAGGGAGGGACAAATTTCTTTTCTGGGTGAGGGAGGGGGGGGATGGTGGGGAGGTTTCAAAAAAAAGGTGGTTTGGGACTGGGGTGGAGAGAAAGACTATGAGGCTGCAAGCCCTGCAGATCCCAATGGGGAGGGTCGGGTAAGCCCTTCTCGAGGGATCTGGCATAACCCTCCAGAAAGTATGGAGTCACTGTGTGTAGTTTTAATATTGTTCAATCATACTTCTGAGTTGAGAAATAAGAAGGGGAAAGAAAAACAACCACCTGGTGAACATCTACCATGCGTTCAAGTCCGTATGGATGCTCTATATGGATTCGCTCCTCTAATCCCACAACACACTACGAGAAGCCTTGGATCGGCCCACATCCTCCAACGAACGCATGGCTCACGAATCAGGGGTCACAGCCTCACTGGCTGCTGTCTGCTCGGGGACACGACCACAGACGTGGCAGCTCCCAAGCCCCTGATGGCAGGGGTAGCACGAGGCAGTGTTGCGGGAAGAGCATGATCTCACAGAAGGGAGGTCATGAGCATCTGGATTGAAGCGGCAGTAGCAGGGATGGCGAAGAAGAAACAGATGCGGGTAAGAGCAAAATTCATGGGAATTCATGACCCAGTGCTTGTGAGTGTAACATGATAGTGTTTTCCAAGACACAATTGGTTCGACTACCATTTTTGCTTTGAAAATTCAAATGTGTTCCAATCCTACTGATATGTTAGGGAACATCTGAGCATGATACATGTTTCAGGATCAGTTTTGCACATACTTGTCCCTCGAGAAATACCAGGTGAGTGCGGAAAACTGCATCCAATTTAGGAACACACAGAACACATGTGCGTGTGTGCGTACACACACGTACACCACTCACACGTCTACCGGCTGCCTCGGTTCGCCACGTGCGTTATGAGCCATGCTTACCCACATCTGGTGCTTCAGTTTTGCGCCTGATTCTTCCTTCCGCCACTTTGCAATAACCCACAAAACGCGGCCCTTCCAGTGCCAGTCTCCCAAGCACACGGCCAGTCTCTCTAAGCCCCACACCTGCTGTATTATTTATGCACTTCCCGACCATCCAACATAGCTAAGACCTTGCTACCATTTTAGGTTCCTCTTTTTTTTTTTTTCATGCCACTGATGGAAGTTTTTGAGTGTTGTGCCCATTTTTCCTGCCGTTTTCATTGGTCAGTTCTGTACAGCACCCTGATTTTTAGGAACATGGACACTGGTAGAGTAGAAGTGATTGTACCTTTAAGCCTTTGGGTTGAGATTCCTGGACCCACGATGGTGCACTCTACTCAAAGGGGACCGGCTGCCAAAGCAGGATTGGTGGGGGATGGGGATACTGAGGCTGTGGCTTTGGACATACTGAGACTGGAGACGCAGGAGAAGCTGGAAAGTATCTAGATGACTAAAAATATTAATTTGAAGTTCAGGAAACAAAAAAGCAGACAACTAGGGGATATGGAAGTAGTTTTGGAGACAGTTAGCCAATGTCAAGAATTGAGACCACGTGAGTGAGAGAGGCTTCCCACACAGTCTTGGAAGGAAACCTAAGGGCCACCAGCAGCCAAGGGCAAGGACAGTAGGTAGAGAGGGGTTAGAGAAGGAGCCTGAGCAGCAGACAGGGTTAGCGAGGTGAGAGAGAGAGATATCAGGAAGGCAGGAGAGGTCAGAGTTCACGATGGGAAAGGTGGGCTCACAAGGTCAAACTAGTTACAAGTCTAAACAGAGCAAGGGGTCAACGGTGTCTATCAGATTCACGTATTCCCCAAACATTCTTAGCCACAGGGAGGGCCAGCTTTCGAGTGTCTCCTCCCAGGGTTTTTAAGTCATGAAGGGGAGCAAAAGAATGGTATTTTGTAGGGAAGTCCAAACTGAAGGCAAATTTTAAAGATCTCTTCGGAGCAAGGGGGAGAGACTACAAGAGAGGAGACTTCAGAAGGGGATGGAAGGAGACAGAGAGAGATGGGAATGGCTATATTTGGAGAGAAAGATGACACCTTCCTCCCCTGCGGCAACAATGAAGACGGCAAGGTGAATTTAAGTATGGCAGACTTTACACCCACAGCCTCTCTACTCCTTGGAAAGTGAAGGGGGCGTGAAAATAGGATTGCAGAGGCTTAACCAAGAGAGGGCTTACTTTTCCAAGGTAAGAAGCAACAAGAGGTGGCCAGCCCAAGGCTGATGCAGGGGTTGTGCCGTGTCACTGATGCCCAGACTCCTGTGGTCCTACTCTGCCGGTCTCCACTGTACAGCTGCTGACAGTCCAGGCAGCGTGTCTTCATTTCAGAAGGAAACACGGAGAAGGGTAAAGACATTGCGTGCCATCTATATCCTTCTTTTTTTTTTAATCGGGAAAACAATAGCTTTCCTGAAAGCGTATTCCATTTACAACTCACTGGAGAACTAGGTTGGCTGCAAGGGAGTCTCGGTAGTTAGTGGTTTTCACTCTTAGGAAGGGGAAAGGGGGGAGTGGATGTTGGGTAAACAACTAGGTATGCCTGCTGCAGCGAGAATAAGTAAGAATGAATTCTTGGGACACAGCTGGGTTTCCAGAACACAAACTGACACGAGCACCAGCTCGCACTGGGGTTCTGTCACAGCCAGGTGGGTAAACGGGGGGAGTGATCTCACCTCAGGGGGCCTGAAATATTCTCATCTATAAGAGAAGATGGTTAAGCCATCATGTCTAAGATTTTTTAAAAAGCCTACAATGTGTAATTCGAAGGTATTTGTGAGTATCCGTTTCTTAAATAGCAGGAAACTATGATTGACTTTCTTGGAAGTGTGAGAAACCCATCGATGGTTCTTTAATTAAGCTAGCACCCTCTTAGCTCAGAATGACACAGTGCAGTGCCTACGGAAAAGGCTGTCGACAGGCACAGATTTTTAGAGAGGGAGAGAGAGGAGGGGAGAGCACAGAGGGAGAGGGAGTCAGAGAATCTTAAGCAGGCTCCACGCCCCCAGCGTAGCTCGGTCTCACAACCCTGAGATCGTGACCTGAGCCGTAATTAAGAGTCAGATGCTTACCCGACCGAGTCACCCAGGTGCCCATGTCTACAGGTATATTGGGGAAAGCTTATTTGTACACCAAATTCAAGTTTTTTCAGAGTTTAAATGCACTTATGGATAGTTCTCTAATTCCGACACCTACAAGAGCAATTACAAGCTGGAAGCCCAGGAGATTTGAAAAATTTAACAGCAAATGCCTTCCCAAAAGGCTGCGTCAGTTTGTATTCCCACCAGCAATATACCAGAGTATCAGTTTCCCCAGCAGGAAATATATGTAAGCATGAAGAAATAAATAGTATTACAAGTTCTTTTATTCTTGGTCAGATACTGTCATAGGCGCTTTACAATTGTTACTTCACGTAATTCTCCTGGCTACCCTAGGAGGTAGGTAGTAGTATTATGCCCATCCTAGAGACCACGAGACTGAGGCTCAGAAAGCTTCAACAGCTGGCCCAAGCCCATACACTTAATCACTGGCCAAAGTGCGACTGAACGCATCTTTATCTGACACCAAGTCTAACCTCTTAAACTTGGCAGGCCACTGCCTCATGATTTATTCCTACAGGGTCTGTAGTCTACACGAAGAAACGCAGGAAGCCTTCCCTATCTCGCCTCAAGATTCTGCCCGGAAGCCCTAATGCTGCCAAGTCTAGAATTTGGTAGAGAGCAGTATTGCTCAGAATCAGCTGGAGACATCACAAAGCCGCAGAGTGGTATTACTCACTAAGAAGACCTGTAAGAAGCATAAAGAGGCCTCCTTTTCATGGTTTTCAGCAGAGTAATTAACATGAGAGTTAAGGAAATTGATTTGCGCCTTTGCTTCATTTTCTTCAGGGGGAACTATGTCTTCTGGTTGCGTTTGTAAAGAAAAGCTCAGGCTTTTCTTGTTCTCTGGCATAGACCAAGGTGAGGTTCCCACAGGTCCCAGTCTATACCCATTTAATCCTTGGACACGTGCCCACTCATACCACCAAGTACCGAACTTCATCTTGCTGTGGCACATAATCACCACAGGAGGGAAAAGAAACACTGAAGGAGGTGACCTGCGCTCATAGTACAGATTTTGTTGTAACAAGGTCAACAAACGACAGTAGCCATTAGTCACTGATTAGTTCTTAGGATCCTGCTAAGACAGGAATGGCCAGCACAAGTCAATCTTCACAGTTTCACCTGGGCATTTTTTAAGGGAGTAAGGAAAAGGGTAGTGGCAGGGTTGAAATGGTCATTACGAACCATGGGAGTACCTCGATGAGAGGTAATAATACGGCCTTGGAAAGATGTACACTCTGACATCGTGAAGACCCACTCAGGGCACTCTTACCAACCAGCGGTCGGGAAAGATGCTGAGACTGGTCAGAAAAAGACGAATTCGAGAGTGTTCTATCGATCTCGAAGTCTGGAGGATTGGCATCGACTGATAGAGTCAGTCTATCAGTCTGGATTTACTTTATTAATCGGGTGGATCACATTGATTGATTCTTCTACAGCTTTGTTGAGCCGGAACTTGTTGATCTTCAAATTCAGTCATTTAAGCATGGAGCTTAATGAGTTTCACTACATATATGTAGTCATGCAACAACCTCAATGTCTGTAGGACTTGTACTCCTCGCTCTCATTTCCCATATTAGTTATTGATATTCTTTCTCTTTTTCTTTTACCAGTCTTGCTAGGTACTTACCACTTTTATTAACCATTTATTGTACATTTGTTTTCCAGTTCACTGACTTGTGCTCTTATCATTACTATTTCTTCATTTTTACTTACATTGGGCTTTATTTGCTCACTTTCTGACTTCTTATGTTGTAAATTTAGATTTTTTGAGGGAACAGCTTTATTGAGATACAATTCACATGCCATACAACTCACCCATTCGAAGTATACAATTGCGTGGTTTTAAGTACATTCACAGAGTTGTGCAACCAGCATTAAATACATTTTAGAAAGTTTTCATCACCCCCCCAAAAAAAATCCTATGCCCTTTATCAGTCACTCTACCCCTTGCTAACTCCTCTTCCCAGCTCTAAACAACGACTAATCTAATTTCTGTCTACAGATTTACCTATTCTGGACATTTTCTATAAATGAAGTCACACAATAGAAGTGACTTTTCTTCACTTAGCGTAAATGTCCTCAAGTTTCCTCCACATTGTAGCATGCCTCAACACTTCATTCCTCTTTATTGCCAAATAATAGTCCATTGTAATGGATTTGCCACTTTTTATGTATTCTTTTATCAAGAGATGAATAGATTATTTAAGTTTTTCTTCATTTCTTTTTTTTCTTTTAAAGATTTTATTTATTTATTTGAGAGAGGGACCACAAGCAGGGGGAGTGGGATAGGAAGGAGCAGGCTCCCAGCGGAGGAGCCTGACGCGGGGCTCGATCCCAGAACGCTGGGATCACGCCCCGAGCCGAAGGCAGACGCTTAACGACTGAGCCACCCAGGTGCCCCGCTTTTTTTTTTTTTTTAAGATTCTATTTGTTTATTTGAGACAGAGAGAGAGAGCAGGAGCCAGGCTAGGGGGGTGGGGCAGAGGCAGAGGGAAAAGCAGACTCCCCACTGAGCAGGGAGCCCAATGAGCAGGACCCTGGGATCATGACCTAAGTTGGAGGCAGAAGCTTAAGTGATTGAGCCACCCAGGCGCCCCAGGTTTTCTTCATTTTTAATATGTGAACCTAAAGCTGTGAAATTTCCTCTGAGCCCTCCCTTAGCTGCATCACGTGAACTTCGGCATCTTATATTTTCATTATAATCCCATTCAAGATATTTTCAAATTTCCTTTGTGATATAAATCATGAATTATTAATAAATGTATTGCTTAATTTTCAAATGTTTGGGATTTTTGTCTATATTCTGCAGATTTAATACTCTCTACTGACTTATCTTGGAGTTCACTGTTTCTTCAACTGACTCCAAAATGCTGTTTAAAGGCATCCCCAAATCTGTTGTTTCTGTACACCAATAACAAACTATCAGAGAAATAAAGAAAATAATCCCATTTATAAGTGCTTCAAAAAGAATAAAATATCTTGGAATAATTTAATTAAGGAAGTGAAAGACCTGTAAATTAAAACTATAAGACATTAATGAAAGACAATGAAGAAGACACAAATAAATGGAAAGATATCCTGTGCTCGTGGATTAGAAGAATCAATACTGTTAAAATGTCCATACTACCTAAAGCCATCTATAGGTTTGATACAATCCCTATTAGAATTCCAATGACATTTTTCAAGGAAATATAACAAGTAATTTTAAAACTTGTCTGGAACACAAAAATTCCTGGAGAGCCAAAGCAATCTTGAGAAAGAAGACCAAAGCTGGAGGCATCATGCGCCCTGATTTCAAACTATATTACAAAGCTATAGTAATTAAAACAGGATGGTATTGGCATAAAAACAGACACATAGATCAATAGAACTGAATAGAAAACTCAGAAATGAATCCACACATATGGCCAACTAATTTACAACACAGGAGCCAAGAATATACTATAGCAAAGAGACAGTTGCCTCAATAAATGGTATTGTGAAAACTGGACAGCCACACGCAAAAGAATGAAACTAAACCACTATCTTACACCATACACAAAAATGAACTCAAAATGTATTAAAAACTTGAACGTTAAGACCTGAAACCACAAAATTCCTTGTTGAAAACATAGGTAATACGCTCCTTGATATAGGTTGTGGTGATGATTTTTTAAATTTAACACCAGAAGCAAAAGCAGCAAATGCAAAAATAATAGGGACTACATCATACGAAAAACATCTTCACAGCAAAGGAAACTGTCAACAAAATGAAAAGGCAACCTACTGAACGTGAGAAAATATTTGCAAATCATATATCTGATCAGGAGCTAATATCCAAAATGTATAAAGAACTTAATACAATTCAGCAGCAAAAAAGACCAAACAATCTGATTTAAAAATAGGTAAAGGACCTAAATAGACATGTTTCCAAAGAAGACATACAAATGGCCAAGTGGTACATGAAACGATGCTCGACATCATTAATCATCAGGGAAATGCAAATAAGAACCACGATGAGATGTCATCTCACACCTGTTCAAATGGCTGTTAGCACAAAGATAAGAGATAAGTGTTGGCAAGGATATGGAGAAAAGGGACCCCTGTGTGCTGTTGTGGGAATAAAAACTGGTGCAGCCACTGTGCAAAACAGCATGGAGGTCCTTCAAAAAATTAATAGAACTATTGGATAATGCAGCGATTCCACTTGGGGTATTTATCTAAAGAAAACAAAAACACTAACTTGAAAAGATATATGCACCCCCATGCTCACTACAGCATTATTCACAATAGCCAAGATATGGAAGCAACTCAAGTGTCCACTGATAGATAAATGGATAAAGAAGATGTAGTATATTTATACAAGGGAATATTACTCGGCCATAAAAAATAATGTAACCTTGCCATTTGCAATATGGATGGACCTCGAGGGCCTCATACTAAGTGAAGTCAGGCAGAGAAAGACAAATACTGTGTGCTCTCTCTTATATGTGGAATCTAAAAAACAAAAACAACAAAAAATAAGCTCTTCCAATGAGAGAACAGATTGGTGGTTCCCATGAGGCAGGGGAGAGAAATGTGTGAAGGGGGTCCAAAGGAAAGAAAGAGCCCTCCGTGATCCTGATGTCTCCAGATCTAAAGGAGAAAAAAAAAAAAAACCTTCCTTTGCCTCAAATGCTCTAAAAATAAATACACGCTAAATCCCAACCACAAATACATTTCTCTCTTTACACTATGGCCTTTCTGTTATCCTAAGCTTAGGTAAAATGAACAATTAATACATAAAAGTTTCAGAAGGAGACAGTCAGAAGGATAGGAAATTATCAAGGTAATAAAAAATTTAAAATGTATTTTTGGAAGTTTTGGAGACATATGGTTCAGAGTTCTACACATATACGTAGAAAATTCAAAGTTTACATATGACTAGTACAAGTTCCACCATCTCCAGAATTACATAATGCAAAATATAAATGTAAATACTTATACAAAACCAGAAATTAAAGACGTTGGTTCAGTTGGCTGATTTGAATTTTATTTACTGTGATAAATACTCAAAAGTGAAAATCGGATGCAAGGCAGAAAAAAGGCATCTGATAAATTTTTCATTTCAGTTATTGTAATTTTCAGCTCTAAAATTTTCTCTTGGTTCTGTTTTCCTAGCTTCTATATCTCTGCTGCGATTTCTCCCATTATGTTCATTTGTTATGAACCATTTTTTCCCGGAGTCCTTGAACATATTTATAATGGCTGCCTTAAAGTCCTATCTCTTTATTGCAACAACATCTAGATAATCTCAGGGTTCCGTTTTTTTCCTCTGAGTATGGGCCACATTTTTCTGTTACTTTGCACATCTAGTGATTTTTCATTGTATTCTGGTTACAGAGAAAGGTACGATGCAAAGACTCTAGATTCTGTTATGTTCCTTAGAAGGGTTATCTTTAGTAGCTTGGCTTGACTCAAATTCCAAACTCTGTTTTTCTGCATTCAATAGCACTTGACCTCTCTGCTCTGTTCTTTCAGCTTCCAGCTCCTCTGTTTCTTTTTCCTTCTTTTCTTTTTGGTTTTTAAAAAATCTTTATCTTTTCTCTTTCCCTTTTTCCCTTCTCTTCTTTCTTTTCTTTTTTCTTTTCTTTTCTCTTCTTTTCTTTTCTTTTCTTTCTCTCTCTCTCTCTCTCTCCCTCCCTCCCTTCCTTCCTTTATTCCTCCTTCTCTGGTTAGTCAAGGAGTTGACTACACCTTTCGTAGTTCATTCTCTTCTAGATCCCCATCCCCCCATTCTGGCCGGTCTGCCAGCCTGACTGTCCCCCGATAACTCAAGATGTGGGTTGGTGAATGTGCTCCAGCAAACTTGCAAATCTCACAAGGTGCACTTTCTGCTTTTAAGGTCAGACTTCTCTCCACTTTGCTTACTTTTGAAGGACTCTCATGTATGCAATTTGTTTATCTTAAATATCATTTTAAACCATTTTATAATTATTTATAATTATCATTTATGAGAGAGTTAGTCCAAATAAGCTGCTCTGCCAATATCAGAGTCAAAATCTGTTTCCAAACAACTTTTTTTAAAAAACACACCATTTGCACAGATCTCACAGGGAAATGATCGAGGTATGATGTATTTTTTTTTTAAGCAGAGAAAGACAATTATCATATGGTTTCACTCTCAAGTAAAACATAAGGAAAAGCGTCAAGGATGACAGAGGAAGGGAGGGAAAACTGAGTGGGAAGAAATCAGAGAGGGAGACAAACCACGAGAGACTCTAGGTATGATGTATTTTAAGAATATGGTTTTGGAAACAATCAAGATTTACTAAGAACATCACAAAAATTAAGGAAATATAAATTTTATGGGAAAATCACATTCATCTCTCTGAGGTGCACACATTTATTTTTAAAAGGGAAAGAAAGCTGAAAAAGGAACAAGTCGTCCAACTATTATATAAAACTAAAAATCAGTACTTTTCACAGAAGACTTTAACATCGAAGAGACAACTCGTGCATTGCTGCATTTATTCGAAGTCTTGAATTTTAAAACACGGTCAGATTGGGGTCAATTGCTATGTTAGATGTCTTCTGGTTGATCCCACCTCACTCAAATTATCTGTAGCTATAAATGACCGACGACAAGCATTCCTGAGGCTGTGGCTAACACAGCTGCCACAGACCTAATGGGGCTGAGGGGGGTGGGCACAGAATGACCCCATAGAGTCAAGGCCTAGCTGCAGGGATTCGCCTGTTTGATGAACACAGGTCATGACAGAATTTTGTCCCCACAGGAAAACTAAGGTTCGCTCTTCGGCAAGAACATTTTATAGTAAGTAAACATCTCATGAAGATCAAAATTTTTTACATCCCATAATTGAAGTTAGTCTCACTCACAGATAACTGGTTAGTGGATTAGCCAGATGAGCCAATTAAAAACTTCACGGTTACCATTGATTGCTTTTGGGTCATGAGTGTTCTCTCAGATTCCTCTTTTAAAAATGGAGCTCCTCCTGCAAAGGTTAAGGCCTCGGCATTTTGAAACGCACTATTTAAAAGATCTTTCCTCCTCTAGAACTGCGTTAGAGCAATGTGGGATTCCTGGGGGTTCAAAGCATTATAATTATTTTGCCCTGAAATAACTGAACTAATGATCCTAATTTAGATTTTTTTAAAAGCAATTTTACGTGATCCAATGAACCTTCAGGATGTAGAGGGAACCAAAGAGAGAAAAATCTGGTTCTCAAAGCTAAACTGAGGCCCCGGCTGAAAGATGGAAGGATGGGAGTCAACTCTGACAACATTCCAAGATGAAAGCAAGAATGAGTTAGAAACAGGCAAAACAAAAATCCCGTGTCATTTTGAAGAGCCACCAATGTTTAAAGGTCCAAGCATCGCGCCATGTTATTTTAACTGGATGGTGTATTGCCGGCATCTTTTTGAAATTACTTTTTAAGTTTTAAATTGTGGTTAGGCACACACAACATGAAACCTCTCATCTGAACTATTTACGTTCGGTGACATTAAGGACGTTCATGTTGTTGTTCAACCATTGGTATATTTTAAACATTATAACCTTATAACCTTTATGATGGCCCTGTGATGGCATGTCCTAACGCTTACTCCCTCTAAGGCTAATGGTTTTTCCTTGAGAATAGACAACTCAGAGAGAAGACCTTGCTGAAGGATGGCTGAAGTTACAGGGAGGAAGAACTTGGCTCCACATGAGAGAGAATTTTCTATGTTTAGATCTGACCAGCAGAGGAACAGGAGGCCCGGGAGCTCCCTTTGAAGGTGAAGAGTGTTCACACAGGGGCCCATAGGCCATCTGTTGGGTGTGTTCTGGAAGAGATTCCCGTAATGGGTGGGAGAGGGGCCTCTGGGCTTCCCTCCAACTATGAGATCCTATGGTTGAACTGACAGAAATCGCTGTACACTCAGGTTTCAGAAGACCTTGTCAGACTTAAAGTACCTCGGATTTGGGCTTTAAAATAGTCACACTTAAAACCACTTATTGGCAAGTTTGATCCTTCCTTGGCACATTGTCTGCTCTTTTTGTCTAAACTATGGAGCCCCCCCCATGCTCAAATTCTCTGTCAAATAAATAATAAAATCTTTAAAAACAAAATAAAATGCTAATCTTTAGCTGGAATGAAGGATTTCAATTCTCTCATCCTTTTTGTCTGGCTAACTCCTACATATCCTTTAAGATTCAGCTCAGGTATGGTCTTTTATAGGAAAATATCCCTGTTTTCCCGTAGGGCTTAGCCAGGGCTCTTTATAGCATCCACATTATCCGTGGACATGACCGTGAACATGAAGTTTTCTTTCTTCCTCTACTCTCCGAAAAAAAAAAATACTTTAAGTATAGGAATTATCTGTTTCTTGAAAGTCTCCTAAAACTTGCGTGTACCACATTGGGTGTTTTTAGAGTGGTAGGTATGCTTATACTTTAAGTGATTGATTTGGTCTCTCTAATGGATTGGTTTATACAGATTTTCTACTTTTTCTTAGGTTAATTTTGGTAATTCTTAATTTCAGTAATTCATATTTTTCTAGAAAAAATACATTTCATCTAAGTTTTTAAACTTAATGGCAACATTTATTGTATTATTCTTAATATATCTACTGATTGTTAATATATCTATTATGATTCTTAATATATCTACTATGCTTGTTATTATGTCTTTTTTGTTAATATTGTTTATTTGAACTTTTTGGCTTTCTTTCAGACTTTCTAGGTATTGTATTCCTTAATTTTTCAAAGTGCAAGTCCTTGGCTTCTCGAATCTCTCTGTTGTTTTCTATTCCATCAACATTTGCTCACATCTTAATTGTTTGCTTCGTTTTCTTTTCTTTGGGATTACTCTGCTATTCAGTCTTTTAGCTATTTGAGCATAAGGATTTATTTTAAATCTTTCTTGTTTTAATAAATCTATTTGAGGCTATGGATTTCCCTTTATATTCTGCCTTAGTTATTTTCCAGAGGTTTTAATATGTAATGCTTCTGCTTTTCACTTTAAATATTTTACGGTTTCTTCTGATTTTCTCTTTAGCTCATGAATTATTCAAGTAAATTTCTCCCAACGTTTTACTTTGTAAAACTTCATTTCATTTTGAAAAATTTCAAAACGATAGAAAAATGGAAATAGTTATGAAATGAATAGTAAAATGAACACCTCTACTCCACTTACTCAGATTTATAAGTTTTTAACATTTGCCATTTTTCTCCATTAAATTTTCTTTTAAGTAATTGCTACACCCGACGTGGGGCTCAAACTCCTGACCCTGAGATCAACGGTCACACACTCTGACTGAGCCAGCCAGGTGCCGCTCTGTTCACTTGTGTGTGTGTGTGTGTGTGTGTGTGTGTGTGTGTGTGTGTGAACCATTTGAATTTAAGTTCGGATATCATGACACTTTACCCTTAATTATTAACTACTACCACTAGTAGACTTTTCTTTCATTATGCAGAATTGCTCTTACAGCTTATTAAGTATTTTTTCCTTAAATTCTATTTTGTCTGCTATTACTGTAGGTATATAGGCTTTCTTTTCATCGGTATTCGCATGATAATCCTTTTTCACTTCTTTATTTCAAAAAATGTTGGTAGGGGCAGGTTGTTTACTTAGTCATGTTTCTTGCGAGTGATGTTTACTTGGATCTTACACTAACAATGAACTGAGAAGGAAATTCGGAAAACAATCTCATTTACAACAGCACCAGAAAGAATCAAATACTTAGGAGTCAACTTAACTAAGGGGGTGAAAGACTTGTACACAGAAAATGAAAAAACATTGCTGAAAGAAATGTAAGAAGACACAAATAGGAAGACATCTCATGTGTATGAATTGGAAGACTTAATATTGTTAAAATGTCCATACTATCCAAAGCCATCTCCAGATTCAATGCAATCCCTATCAAAATTCCAATGACACTTTTTACCAAAATATAAAAAAATAGTTCTAAAATTCATATGGAACCATAAAGGACTCTGCACAGCCCAATCAATCTTGAGAAAGAAGAACAGAACTAGAGGCATCACGTTCCCTGATTTCAAAACAGTTTACAAAAGCTACACTGGTCAGAACAGTATGATACTGGCATAAAGGCAGACATATAAACCAATGGGACAGAGTAGAAACCAAGAAAGAAATCCACACATATATGGTCAGCTGACCTTTGACAAGGATGCCAAGAATATATGCTAAGGAAAGGATAGTTTCTTCAACAACCAGTGTTGGGAAAACTGGATATCCATGTACAAGAGAAAGAAATTAGACCCTGATCTTACACCGTACACAAAAATCAACTAAAATGCACCCATGTATATTCAGATGCTACCATTCGATATCTCTAAATCATTGACTGCTAACTCCCAAGCAGGAGAAATCACAGAGGTTGTGCGGTGCCTGGCAGATTTTGTTCCTTGTGAAGTCACCATGTGTTCTTTTGTTCTTCTGTTACTTTCTCAAAGAAACTCGTTTTGAGGACAGACATGTTTTATGCACCTTTATAATTGTATTTGTTTATAATTTCTTTTTTTTTTTTTTTGCCCTTGATATACAATCTATGAGTTTTAACAAATAAATGCATCCATGTAACCTGAATTTCTACCAAGATAATGAGTATTTCCACCATTCTGGGAGGTTCACTTGTTTTTTCAGGATAGGTTAGTCCTACCTGTTCTAAAACTCCATGTAGAAGGACTCACACAGTATGTGCTCCCTGATCCCTGGCTTCTTTGCTTAGCATGATGTGAAATTTATCTGTGTTGGGTATGTCAGCATTTTTTTATTTTCGATTTTTTGCTGAGTAGTACTCCACCGTATCAATGTAAAACATTTTTTCTTCTCCAGTTGATGAACTTTTGATTTGTTTCCAAATTTCAGCTATTGTGAATAAAATTACTACATACGTTCTTGTGCAAGTCTTTTTGTGGACATGTTTTCATTCCCACGGTTAATGACCTACGAATGGGATTGCTGGCCCATAGGTAAGTGTATGTTTAACTTTCTGAGAATTGTTCACGATTGTTATGCCTTCCTTATGAATTGAAACATTATTATGACATGAACCTTTTTAATTCTGGTAGTACTCCTTGTCTTGAAATCTATTTGCCTGATAGTAATTTAGCTACTCCAATTTTCTTATGCTTACCATCTGCAAGATGTATCTTTATCCATCTTGTTACTTTCAATCTATCCGATTCTTTACATTTAAGGCGTATCTCTTGTAGACGGAATATAGGTGGGTCTTCATTTTTTTTATTCAGTCTGACCATCTCTGTCTTTTAGTTGGAATGTTTAGTCTATTAACTCTGAATGTAATTATAAATATGATTAGATTTAGGTGTGTCCGTTGCTATTTTTACTTATCCACCTATTTTTCTAAGATTTTATTTATTTATTTTCTATATAGAGAGAGTGCATGTGGTGGTGGGCAGAGGGGGAGGGAGAGGGACAGGTAGACTCCGCACTCTGCACAGAGCCCCACACGGGGCTCGATCTCAGGACCCTGAGATCATGACCTGAGCTGGAACGAAGAGTCAGACGCTTAAGCAACTGAACCACGCAGGCGCCCCTTGTCCATCTATTTTTCGTTCCTCAGGTCTTCCTTTCTTGTCTTGGGGTTAATCTTTATTTATTGATTGATTGATTGATTGATGGATTGATTGCTGTTTCAGTTGAACTCCTTTATTGGCTTTGTAGCTACACTTCTCTGTATTATTTTTTGTGGTTGCACTACTACAAATACACATCTTTAACTCACCACAACCTATTTAGAGTTAATACTGTACTACTTCATATAAAATAGAGTAATTCTGCGACAGTATTGTCCCAATTACCTCCTCATCCTTTCTGTTATTGTTGTCATTTACATTTCACGTACTTATATCATAAACCCCACCTTATAGTGTTTTCATTCCTACTTTAAAGAGTCATATGACTTTTTAAAAAGAGAAGAAAAAATAAATGCATCATCTGTCGGCATTCATAAAGGTGTGCTGCTTGGAGCTCCCTGCATGAAAGCTGCTGGGTGGAGAGCGGTGGATGGACAGTTTCCCGAGCCTGCACGGGAAGGTCTGCTGCAGCACTGACACCGAGACCACTAGCCCCAGACCGCTTCCGTCCAGTGACCGAGCACAGCAGAGGTACTTAGAGCCAGGCCATTCCTGCCTGACCTGGGACCCCTCCTCTCCTGGGCTGTCTTCGCTCTGGAGGTTCCAATTGTCAAGATTTTCACAGAGCTGCACATTAGTAAAGACTTCTCGGGGTGTCTGGGTGGCTCAGGCAGTTAAGCCTCCACTCCTGGTTTTGGCTCAGGTCATGATCTCAAGGTTGTGAGACTGAGCCCCAAGTCTGGCTCTGTGCTCAGTGCTGAGTCTATGGGAGATTCTCTCGCTCCCTCTGCCCCTCCCCCTGCGCCTGCTCACACATGCTTTCTCTCTCTCGCAAATAAATAAAATCTTAAGGAAAAAAAAAGACTTCTCCCACACTGCCCCCATCCTTCCCCCTCTCCTCTTGCCCAGGTACGACCTACCTTGTCGTCTGAAGCGCTCCCGATTCTTCTTTTTGTTTCCCTTTATCCTTCACAGGCATCTTCCCCATTAAATCTTACGCATGTCTCATTCCACCTTGGTGTCTGTCTCTTAGAGGACTCGAACTGACATTGGTCTGTTATACGTACCATGTATTGATTATTCTGGTGTTCATTTCTTCATGTAGGTTTGCGTTTCCAGCTTGTATTATTTTCTTCCAATCTAAAGAAATATTTTTCTTGTAGTGCATGTCTACTGTTGACAATTTTCTCATTTAAAAAAAAATCTAAATGTCTTTGGAATTCACCTCAATTTTTGAATATTTTGCTAGATATAAAATTTGGGATTGACAGTCTTTTTGTTTTCAGCCCTTGAAAACTTGCTCCATTGTCTCTTGCTTTATTACTTTTTTAATGAGAAGACTGACAGCATTAGTATCATTGTTTCCTTGTATATAACGTGCCTTCTTTTCTACACCTGCTTTCACAATTTTTTTTTAATCTTTGGTTTTCATTAGATTGACTTACTGGACCTATATGTGGTTTCCTGTGTTGCTATCCTACTCAGGATTTGCTGAGTTTCTTGGATTTTAAAATTTACATTTTTCATCTGATTTGGGGTTTTTTGGCCGTGATTTCTTCAGATATACTCTCTTTTCTTCCCCCCCCAGGATTCTCCTTCTTTCCTTCTCAGATCCAATTACAATTTATGATAAACTAATATTATTCTACATGCTATCAAACTTGTTTGTTGGTAAGTCCTACCAGTAACTTTTAAGATCAGATAATGTACTTTGCATTTAATTTCCATTCAGTTCATTTTTATGGTTTCCATTTCTCTGCTGCAACTCCCCATTGTTCATTCATTATGATATTATCCTTTAAGCCTTTGAACATATTTATAATGGCTGCTTAAAACCGTGTCTACTGATTGCAACATCTGGTTCACTGATGATATTTGTTGCTTGCCTCTTCTCTTGACTATGGGTGACATTTTCCTGTTTCTTCATATGTATCGTAAGTTTTATTGTATGCTAGATATTGTGGCTGATATGTGTGAGAAATCTGATTATGAAGTCTTCCTTTAGATGGTGTTGAGTTGTTCTAACAAGTAGTACATTTTTAACTCCTTTTAACCTTCATATTTAAGTATAATTTTCCCAAAAAGTTAAATACTTGTCAGTATTTGTATCCTTCCAAATTCAATCAGAACCTTAACTTACTTTATTCTTTGCATATATCCTCTCCATCTTCTTATTATTGCTTAGATTTTTAGTTTTAACCATTTTTTAAAGTCATAAAAATTGTTCATTATTTTTACAGTCAATAATTGCCAATTGATTTTTATAATTTTTTAAGGTTTACCATTATTTCTGTTTTCCCAAGCCTTCTTTGTGGTTTCCTTTTTTTTTTCTTTTCTTTTCTTTCTTCCTTTTTTATTTTCTATTTAAATTCAATTAGCAAAGGTATAGTACATTAGTTTTTGATACAATGTTAATGATCCATTTTCTTTTTTCTGAAATTACTCTTTTTATTTGAGAGATTTCACATTAAAAAGAAAGCTCATTGGTGGCTATGCTCCAATGTCCCTGGGAACGTCTCTAGATTTTTGCTTCTCCAAATGTGGCCCAGGACCCATAGAATAGGCACCATTGATGTGTGTCTCAGGTTAGAAATGCAGACTAGCCCAACCCTAGACCTAGTGAATGAAAAATGTACTTTTAACAAGATCCCTGGGTGATTTGGTATACACATTAGATTTGGAAAGCACAGTTCTATATTACTTATTACACTAGCTATGTTTTCTTTTTTTTCCCTTCAGGATGTGAGCTACCTAGAAACAGTGTCTTTTATAATTCTAGCCCTTAAACCTACATAGCAATTGCTAAAGCATAAATGCTCAATAAAAGCTTGCAGAATTAATAAAATAGGGATAATGACATGTATCTAAAAGATGGTTTGCTTTTGGTGAGGGCTGTACTTGAGGCTGGCTGGCTGTGTTTTATTTTTAGATTTGCATTAACTATCACTCTCCAGCAAATTATGGGACCCCCTCTACTTTGGGGCCCACCAACATTATCTGTCATCTCATAACCACATAGTAAAAGCTCTTTCATCTCTTGATGGAGCTGTAAACCTGGTGACTTGAGAAATAGTTTAAAAAAAAAAAAGCCAGACATCAGAGAGCTATTTATTTAGTGGCTTATGTTAGGTCAGGCTGTTAGAAACAGCCCAGAAAAAAAAATCTTTAAAAAATAGATTTTTAATGGAATGAAATTAGTTTGGGCCACAGACATTGCTCCCTGCTAAGGAAGAGGAGTAGGCAGGAAGACCTGGAATTCATCAGGAACAGAGTGAGAAAGGAGAGAAGGAGAGCATAAGGGGAGAACAAGAGAAGAAAGATAGAGATGTACGGGAAAAAAGCAAATTTTCCATCAGCATCAGGCCCAAGGACAGAGAAAAGGACAATTTTAGAGTTCCGTCTAGTGCTTAATGCTTGATAAATGCCTACTGAATTAAGCGCAAATGCTTTAGCCTGACATTCAGAATTCTCCACATAATGTTCAAATCTTGCCCTTCAGCCACACTTTCCATTATCACTCTGTTTATGCCCCACTCCAGCCAAATTGCATCACTTAACATTTGTCCTTGTTGATCTGGATCATTGCTCACAATGCTCTCTTGACCTGGACTGTCACCTTGTCTGATCTCCTTCTATAAAAATTCTACCAATCCTTCAAGGCCCTTCCAAAATGTCCCTCTTCCAAAGGCTTCCATTGATTTCCTCCCTATTCTCCCTCTTTGTAGAGAATCCTCTTCTGTGACTTTTATCAAATCTAGTTATTTGTGTACTTGTCTTCTCTTACTCAACTGAAGATGTCATTGACCACTTTGTCTCTCTCAATGTCCTAGAGCACAGTCCAATGCAGACCCATGCACAAGGCATTTACTGGGCATAGAACATGAGATGATTTCAGTTTATTTGCAGTGAACTGATCTGAACCTTACCTGGAGATAGAGTGATTGCCATCTCAAAAATTGCCCCTCATTCTAATTTAAAACTTCAAAAGTTTTGTTTGTTTGTTTGTTTGTTTGTTTGTTTCGGCCAGGCAAATCTATCTTCCTTTTTCTGGCTGACTCACAGCTTGGTCCCATAGAGAGTTCCTCTTCCATGTCCCACTGCCGGCACATCTTCAAACATGCATTTAATTTGGAGTACTAACATAGCAGGCTATTCTCATCCATGTTTTTGACCACATATGAGTGGCCTGTGAGGTTGATGACATGTCATAATTTACGGTCTTCCTAGGACATGAATTTGTAAGCACTGCCTGGTGCATAACAGTAAGTCACTTGAAGATGAGCATACCTCCCTGACCACCTACCACATTTCAAGACAGCTTTGTTGCTTGCTACTCACTTGATAATTTTGGTAACTCAGGAGGGGAAAGCCCAGTATCTCAAGGAGGTACCTCGACTGAGATATGCTTGTTTGGCCCATTCAGTGTTGACTTGTATCAAATTTAGGAAAACACATTAGTTACCAACATTTTGAACAATTTAATATATTAACTATATATTAGTCCATAGTTTATACGGGGTTCATTTAATATATAGGATTCTTTTTTGTAACACTGTACAGTTCTATGGGCTTTTGACAAATGCATAATGCCATGTACCCACCACCATCATATCATACAGAACAGTTCCACTGCCCCAGAAATCCCTTGTGGTCCCCTTTCCATCCCTCCCTCCCTTTTCCTGAACACAGGCAATCAATGATCTTTTTAGTCTTGCCTTTTCTAACATGTTATACAGTTGAGATCATATAATTTGTAGACTTTTCAGACTGACTTCTTTCACTTAGCAATATGCATTTACGGTTTCTCCATGTCGTCTCTTGGCTTGATAGCTCATTTCTTTTAGGTGCTGAATAATATTTCATCGTCTGGATGGACTGCAGTTTGTTTATCCGTTCCCCTACCGATGACATTTACTTCACTGCAGTCTCCACCGCTTCCTGGTAGCACTGTGTCTCTTTGTGAAAAATGGCAAGAGAGAATTCAAGTTCTGTTCAAATTGAAAACATGACCAAAGGTACCAAGATCTTCACAAAAATCAGAGAAAACTCCCTATGGGCATGTAATCTGGAAGAAACCCAGAACTCCATAAAGAGTTCCCTGTTTCCATAGTTGGGAATTTTTAAGATCGCCAATGTCTCCTTGTGAATGTCAGGGATCTGCTAAGCAGGCACCCCATCACACCACCTCACATCTACGTCAGCCGACCCCTTAGATCTTAAAATTCAGTGCTTATGCTCACCCTTTTCTTGGTCTCCAAAGCCAGTTCTCACCCTTGAGTTGGATCCATTTCTTTCTTCTTTTTTTGTATCATTGCTATTCTATGTTACTTTTTCTGCCTCTGCCCTTAGTCTTTCGAGGAACACCTTGGCGTATCAATAATCCAGCAGGATGGACCCATGTTGTTAGTGCTTTAAATGTACAGTGATTTCCCTAGAACTTTTTCATGTGCTTTGGTTCAGATGTATTATGGGTTAACAGGCTATACTGAGCCGACTTTGGAAATTTATCACCATATTCACACCGTTTCTATGGGAACATGTGTTGGAATTACAAACAAATAACTTGAAATGGAAAACAACTTGTCACTAAGGAGGCCACCTGCAGCCAGTAAGGGCAGGAAGACCATTTTGACAAACAGAAATTAGCTGCTTCAGTACTTTGTGCCAGGTGGGCCAAAACTGGTGTGTGTTTGTAGAACCACAGTATATTGTGTGTGTGTGTGTGTGTGTGTGTGTGTGTGTGTGTACGCGCACACAAGCATGCATGTACATGGTGGTGGGGTGAGGAAGGAGGGAAGGAAGCGTCATCACAGTTCGACCACTATTCAGATTCAAATATTTGACTTTTCAGAACTCGCACCCTAGTAGCTTCAAGTGTTACATTCCTTTCTCCTTTGGGGTTGGATGTCATGGGCTATAGATAGGCAAACAGTGTCAAGAATCTCCTTTTGAATTTCAGGAGAAAGTTACCTAGTTTATAGGGCAATAAAGCCAGTCATGGGCAGACTTCTTAAAGCTCTAAGAGTAATTCTCAACCTGGATGCACATTAGAACCACTAAGGAACTTTTAAAACCTACCGATGTCTGGCCCTCAGACCGATTAAATCAGATTCTCCAGGGTGCGGCCCAGGAAATCAGTGTGTCTATATATACACCACCCCTTTCCACAATCCCCCAGGTGATTTTACTGTGCAAACTGGGTTGAGAAACACTGCTCGAAGGGTGTGACACTCAAGCTTAATCTGATCGGAGCAAGAACCCTACACCCACTCCCGCCGCGGAGGCCATACAGACACTTTCGTTCTACGACAGTGTAGGCACCTGCTACTTCAGAAGGGAACTGGATCTCCTTTTTATAAACAATGTTCTCTCTTTCAAGGGAAGAAGAGGAAGTAGAATTGAAATCCACGAAGATAACTGAAGCAAATAGCTCTAGGCACAGATGAGGAAAAGTTCTTGCGCGTATCCATTAGTTAAAGACGACGGCTGCTTTTAGAAGAAACATATTCGCACTAAAACTTTCCCTCTTTGGAATTATCCGTAAATTTCTAAATTAAGTTGTAGTTGCTGAGGCATTTCTTATTGTTGAGAGAACACCTCCTTCCCCTGTCTTGTTCCCCGCCATGTGCCTTGTGTTTGTTTGTTTGTTTTTTATTCCTTTTGCTGCAAGTCGGAAAAGCGGGAGGAGAGGAAGTCCTTGATGTGTTTATTTTAGAGGCAACACATAAAATCTTATCAAAACAGGAATCTAATTAAAAATACTTGCTCTCTGGCTCATTCAGCAGCTGAGTAAGGGGTGGGCATGGGAGGGAATCGAACATCAGTTCCCGAGGGAACAGAATTGGTCAGTATCTGGCATACCTGTGATCAGTCAAGCCACCAGAGGAATGTAATTTGTGGAATAAGCAACCAAGAACCAACATCCAGCGTCTTAAGTCATCAAAACTGGAGGCTATATCAGTTACTGTCTCAAGGAGGAAAATCGATCTGCTTTAGAATCTAACCTGGTTCTCTTCTGGGCTCAGGAAATGGGCTCCACCCCTCAAAGGTTGTTGGGGTGTTTGGTAGGATGTGCTGGTTCAATATACCTGGATCCACAGGTAGGGACCACAAAGTAGGGACCCTGTGGTAAGAAAAAGGCGAGGAAGGCAAAAATCTGAGGAAGTGGGGAGAAATGGAGAAAGGAGAAAGAATGAGAACAGGAGGCAGGAGAGGGGTGTGCATGTAAATGTCTACACTCATCAGATCCCATGTGTAATTCACTTACTCTTATTGCACACTGACTCATCTCTGAGCTAGGAGAGATTTGCACTGACTACACAAGTTTGGCTGTCGAGTTTAGAATGGAATAGTGACCTGTCATCACCTGCTGGTCATTGATGGGTACAGGGCAGAGAGTGTGGCTGTATCGAATGGTCTGCTGGAATCATCACTTTAGGAAAAACTACTCAAGATGCACGCACTATTGATGCTGTCATCATAGCAGAAGATAGATGGCCTCCCATGTTGTCATTACCACAGCTTCTGTCAGACTTGTTTACTGAGTGTCTGGCTACACTGACAGGTTGGTTTAGTTAGAGTGGAGGAACTTGTTGGACACACAGAGACAGTCTGGGGGGGGGGCCCATATCGCGTTTACACAAGCAGGAAGATCACAAAACTATTCCAATTACGCTTCTCACCAACTTGCCTCTAATAGCTGAATTTCAGTAGATACTAATTTTCCTTTAGCATGTTCTGGTCTGTGGATGAGAGAAGAGAGGAATAGGAAAGCCAGGGGATGTGGCTCCTAACACGTGGTCTGGTTTTCTTATATATGGGAAGTTTGACTTTTCTTTTTTTGAAAACTTGACTTTGGGATTCTGAAAATTTAAAAATAATAAAAATAAAAATAAAATAGTATCATTTTATATCCTTACATCAGGCACCTACAACAACTGTACCGGATATTCTCCTTTGTATAGACTGCCCCTCTCCCCACCCATTCTTTTTCCTTCTTTGTCCCTCAGCTTCTTGTTGGGTTTGGCCAAGGTGGGGAACAGTAATGGAAATCGAAGGGTGAGAGAAAAGAAAAATGAGGACATTTATTTCCCCTGCCTCCTTGTTCTCAGCCCCTAGGCCAGCACTGCTTTTGTGCACTTATAGAATGCCTCACTCATTGCCATGGTAACCCTCACAGCATTGCCTCCCATGAAAGAACTCACGTGCCAAAGAAATTATGGTGATGGAGATGGTCTACAGACATTAAATAACTGCTCTGTGCCTCCCAACTAGAAAATGGAGTCAAAAATAAAACCAAGTCTTTCTGTTTCTGAATGCCATGCTGTTTCCATCAAAATGGCCACATCTCATTATTGCCACATTAGATATGTCATTCAATTTTGTGGCAAAACAAGTTTGCCTTGGCCTGAATAACAATATAGACTAAATGGAACTAACAGACATACACAGAACATTCTATCCAACGGCAGCAGGATACACAACTTTCTCAAGTGCACTTGGATAGACCACATGTTGGGTCACCAGGCAAGCCTTGACAAATTTAAGAAGATTGAAATCACATCTTTTTAAATCACAATGGTATGAAACTAGAAATCAATAACAGAAGGAAAACTGAAAAACTCACGAATGTGTGGGAATTAAGCAACACATTCCTGAACAACCAATGGGTCAAGAAAGAAATATAAAGGGAAATCAGAAAGTATCTTGAGACAAATGAAAATAAAAATAAACATATCAAAACTTATGCCATGCAGCAAAAGCAGTTCGAAGAGGTTAGAGCAATAAACGCATACGTTAAAAAAAGAGAAAGATCTCAAACAACCTAACTTTACATCTCAAGAAATTAGAAAAAGAACAAACTGAGTCCATAGTTAGCAGAATGAAGGAAATCATAAAGATGAGCAGATGTAAAACATAGTAGAAATAGAAAAAAAATCAGTAAAACTAAGAGTTGTTTTTTTGAAAAGTAAACAAAGTTGACAAACCTTTAGCTAGACTAACCAAGAAGAGAAGAAAGAGGACTCAAATAAAATCATAAATGAAAAAAAAGACATTATAACTGATATCACAAAATAGGAAGGACCACAGAGGCTACTAAGAAAAATTACACACCAACAAATCAGATAACCTAGAAGAAATAGATAAATTCCTGGAAACATACAACCAGCCAAGACTGCAAGAAGAGATAGAAAACATGAACAGAACAATAATGACCAAGGATATTGAAGAAGTAATCAAAACCCTTCCACAAAGTAAAGCCCCAAACCAAATTGTTTCATTAGTGAACTCTACCAAATATTTAAAGAAGAAGTAATGCCAATTCTTCTCAACCTCTTCCAAAAAAAAATTGAAGAGGATGGAATACTCCCAAACTCATTTTACGAGGCCAGCATTACTCTGATGACAAAGCCAGACAAGGACACTATGTGAAAAGAAAACCATACGTCAATATCCTTGATGAATACAGATGCAAAAATTCTCAACCAAATTCTAGCAAACCAAATTCAACAACATATAAACAGGATCATACACCATGATCGAGTGGGATTTCTGTCTGGGATGCAAGGTTCAATATATACAAATCAATAAACACTATATATACTACATTAATAAAATGAAGAATAAAAATCATACGATCCTAAAAAAAAAAAATTACATGATCCTTCCAATGCAGGAAAAGTGTTCAACAAAATTCAACACCCTCAGGATAAAAGCTTTCAACAAATTAGGTATAGAAGTAACATCCCTCAACATACTGAAGGCCATTTTTGAAAAAAGGTGTGAAAAGCTAAGAGTTTGTTCTTTAAAATAAGAAAAAAGTAGGTCATAAAATAAAATTAGGAACAAGATAAGGATGACCATTCTCATTACTACTGTTCAACATAGTACTAGAAATCCTAGCCAGAGCCGTGAGATGAGAGAGAGAGAGATCATCCAAATTGCAAAGGAAAGGGTAAAATTATCTCTTTTTGCAGATGACATGATCTTATATATAGAAAACCTTAAAGACTCCACCAGAGAACTGTTAGAACTAAAAAATAAATTCCATAAATTTGCAGGACATAAAATCAACCCACAAAAATCAGTTGCATTTCTATGCATTAACATGAAATATCTGAAAGACAAATAAACAATCCCATTCACAATACCTTCAATAACAATAAAAAAATACTGAAGAATAAATGTAGCCAAGGAAGTGAAAGATCTGTACACTGAAAGCTATAAGACCCCAGTAAAAGAAATTTAAAAAGACACAAATTAATGGAAAGATATCTCATGTTTGTAGGTTGGAAGAATGAATATTGCTCAAATGTCCACACTTTCCAAAGTCATCTAAAGAGTCAACGCAACTCTTATCAAAATTCTAATGGCATTTTTTCACAAAAATGGAAAAAAACTATCCTAAAATTCGTATGAAACCACAAAAGACCTTGAACAGCCAGAGTAATCTTGAGAAAGAACAGAGCTGGAGGCATCACACTCCCTGATTTTAAACTATCACTACAAAGCTATAGTAATCAAAACTGTTTGGCACCGGCATACAAACAGACACATTGATCAATGGACTAGAACCAGGAGCCCAGAAATAAACCCGTACATATACAGCCAACTAATATTTGACAAGGGAGCCAGGAGTACTCCATGGAAGAAAAGATAATCTGCTCACGAAGTGGTACTGGGGAAACGGGATATCCACATGCAAAAGCATAAAACTGGATTCTTGTCTTACACCACTCACAAAAATTAACTTAAAATGGATTAAAGACCTAAATATCACACATGAAACCATAAAACTCCTCGAAGAAAACATGGGGGAAAACTCCTTGACCCTGGTCTTAGCACCAGTTTTTTGGTTTTTGTGGGTTTTTTTGGATTTGACACTGAAAGAACAAGCAACAAAACCAAAAATATACAAGCAGGGCTACATCTAACTGAAAAGCTTCTGCCCAGCAAAGGAAACGATCAGCAAATTGATGAAGCAACTCAGGAAATGGGAGAAAATATTTAGAAACCATGTATCAGGTAAGGGGTGAATATCCAACGTATGCAAGGAACCCATCCGACGCAATAGCAAAAAACCCAAATACATCAGGGAATTCAAATCGAAACCACACTGAGATACCACCTTACGCCAGTTAGCATGGCAAAAATGGACAAGGCAGGAAACAACAAGTGTTGGAGAGGATGTGGAGAAAGGGGATCCCTCTTACACTGTTGGTGGGAATGCAAGTTGGTACAGCCACTCTGGAAAACAGTGTGGAGGTCCCTTAGCTAAGTGAAATAAGTCAAGCAGAGAAAGACAATTATCATATGGTTTCACTCATTTATGGAACATAAGCAACAGGAAGACCAGTAGGAGAAGGAAGGGAAGAATGAAGGGGGGGTAAACAGAAGGGGAATGAACCATGAGAGACTATGGACTCTGGGAAACAAACTGAGGGCCTCAGAGGGGAGGGGGGTGGGGGAATGGGATAGGCTGGTGATGGGTAGTAAGGAGGGCACGTATTGCATGGTGCACTGGGTGTTATACGCAAACAATGAATCATGGAACATTACATCAAAAACTAAGGATATACTGTATGGTGACTAACATAACATAATAAAAAATTATTATAAAAAATAAATAAACGAAATGTATAATTTAAAAAAAAAA
>NW_024425008.1:28633948-28729180 GCF_017311325.1 Ursus maritimus
AAAAAAAAAACAAATAATCCAATTAAAAAATTGGCAGAGGAATGGAATAGACATTTTTCCAAAAAAGACATACAGATGGCCAACGGGTACATGAAAAGATGCTCAATGTCATTAATCATCAAGGAAATGCAAATCAGAACCACAATGAGATACCACTTCACACCTGTTTGAATGGCTATTATCAAAAAGACAAGGAATGAGAAGTGTCGGCGAGGATGTGGAGCAAAGGGGACCCTCGTGCACTGTTGGTGAGAATATAAATTGGTGCAGCCACTGTGGAAAATGGTACAGAGGTTCCTCAGAAGATTAAAAACAGAACTACCCTACAATCCAGGAATCTGGATTGGGTCTGGGCACACATCTGAAGGAGACACCTGCTCTCCCGTGTTCACTGCGGCATTGTTCACAGTCGCCAAGACATGGAAACAACTCATGTGTCTGTTGATGAATGGGTAAAGACAAGATTATCTACATCTATAGTGTTTCGTTGGCGAATTCTACCAAATATTTAAAGAAGAAGTAATGCCAATTCTCTCTCTCTCTCCATATAGTATAACTATATAACAACTATATATAATTATATAGTTGTGACATTTGGGTGGACATTTGTGACAACACGGGTGGAACTTGAGGGCATTGTGTTAAGTGAAATAAGTCAGACAAAGACAAATACTACATCAATTTACCGATGGTGGGATCTAACAAAAGGCCAACTCATAAAAACAGGGGCTGGGGGGGGGAATGCCGGAGGTGCTGATCAAAGGGTACAGACTTCTAGTTATAAGACAAATAAGTCCAGGGGATGCCATGTACGCGTGGTGACCCTAGTTAACGATACTGGATTGTACACTTGGAAAGACGCGCACACTAAAGGTAATTCTTAGGACGCACGCACAAAAGATAATTATGTGAGGGAACAGATGTGGTTACTAACCTATGGCGGTAAGCATTTTGCAAAATACATGTATATCAAATCATCACATTTTACACCCTCTCCAGTCCCCTCACCGTCACTGTGCAGTTTGGATCCTCAGTCCTTCTCCCTCCCATGCTGACTCCCAGTTCTGTCCACCTCTGCCTGCACAGCCACGGGCTTCAGGGGAAGGCCCCCCCAGAATGAATCCTCATCAGCCTCAGCCAGTCGGTTGGTCTAGTTTGCTTTGCCAGAAGATTGCCGTGGGCAATTGCATGGGGGGGCAATGCAGTCACCCCGCGGCTGAGAAGATGTGAGGGAATGTTGTGAGAGGCGCTTCTGGGAAGGGATTTTTTTTGCTCTTAATGACACGCGCGTGCACACACACACACACACACACACACACACACAGAAGTGACACAAGTGAGGACTTTGTCTTTTTCCTGTCTTGACTGTTACTATCTGCAAGGATGCCTGAAGCCGCCAAAGCCACGAGGAGAGCCATGCTGAGCGGGCATCAGCCTGCAGACCAGTGGAGAAGAATGGGGTCCTTGCTGCAGGCGGGGGGGCCCTCTCTGGAAAACCCAGGCACCGCCCTATGTCACCTTCCTGTTTTATGAGATGCCAAATACCCCTTATAGTTCCAACTCCTTTCTGCTGGGTCTCCTGTTACTTGCAGCCAAAAGTAAGATGGAGACAGATCCATACAGATCCCGGCTCTGCTATTAACTTCTAGCATCCAGGGACACTGTCTAAAGAGAGGATTCTGTTCTGATCCTGTTCGAACCCCCTTATTCCATTGTCTTTGTGCGCACCTCGACAGAGTGCCTTGAAGTGGTCACCCCAGTCATGGGTCAAGCGCCACAAAGAACTCCAGAAATTTAAGACTATCTTTGTTCTCAATCTGTTGCCCTGACCCTCCCCTGCCCTCAATTCTCAAAGCTTTGGACTTCCTTTTTCACCTTCTGGTACGCAACTTCCCTTCGTCCGCAGCCCTAACCTTGAGGACTGCCTCCTGCGTTCGAGCTTAGACTTCCCGCGTTCGAGCTTAGACCTCCCGCGGGTTAAGGCTCAGGTCTCCCTGCGACCGCACTGCCTCTGCAGGACCTACAGCAGCATCCCTGCCTTTCCACCCTCCGCATCTCCCGTCTCACTCAGGGACATCTTGGGATTTTTGCTTCTCTCCTTTTGGGTGTGAGTCTGTCTTCTGGGTTCTGCTGCTGCCCTGTCTGCTTACTCCAATCAGAGGTCTGATTGCATCGCCGAGAGTCCTCAAGTCTCTGTCGCGTGGGCTCCACGTTCCCTTGTAAGGTTCCGAGGGGTCTTCAACTCTACTTCTACAGAGGGCGGCTTCTCTTTGGTGCACGCTTCTTGCAAAAACCAGAAGCTGCCGCCTGGGACGGGTCCTCCTCTGGGCCCCCCTGCACCGTTGCCCCTGCCCCTTCTGTGACACACAGGAATTGAACTCTTGAGCTGGCTGTTTGGGGCGGGAAGGAAGGCACTCTCAGATTGGACACGACTCTACGGACTGCTCCCGGCCCTCTCCTCATTCTCAGGTTTAGCAACCAGGGCGTTTTCTGATCAGATTTTCCAGGCCCACAATAAGAAAGCTGCATCAGGAGCTGAGAGGCATGCAAAAACAGGCAAAAAGCTCCCCTGCCCTTGTGCTAGTTGGAGATGCCTGCCTACCTCGAAGGTCCATTCCAGCTCTTAAATTCCATGCTTCCAAATAAGATAGTAAAATATTCAACTTTATGGATTGCTAACAGATTCTTGGACCGAAGCTCGAGCCACCCCCAACACGCCTGATTGGATAACAATGCAAAGTACAGTGGTCTAACATGTGCAACGCATTGCCTCTCCTTTTTAAAAACTCATTTTACGAAACCCCTTAATTGAATCAGGCTTGAACTTCCTGTGGCATAAAACCAAATAGAATTACACTGATGCTAAAAATGTAAATGTATCCCAGATACCACTGGATGATGTATTCACGGGAACACTGAAGCCTGAAGACTTGCGTGCACACGCTGGGATAATAGAGCGGAGCCCAAGGATCAAGCATCTGAGATATAAACATTTATGGAAACATTTTAAATTCTCTGCTTTCTTAGGATTTTTTAAAACTAGTTCTGACCTTAGAATCCTAGAATGTCAGACCTGGGACGACCTCTAACAGATCACTGGTAAATGGTAAAAAAGGATGCCTGGAGGGCTAAAGCGACACTCATGGGCGCTCAAAGTACAAACAGGGCTGGCGCTGGGTTTGGTTCAGCACACCTGGATTAAACTTCTATGCTGTGCCTACCATTGATCTGGGCGTGGAGGTCCAAAGGCAGAGAAGAAACAACCACTGCTTGCAACGTAGCTCCAAGTGTCTGGATGTCCAGATCAGCCCTGGTTCTACCTTCTCCCTCATTCTGATGCGACTCCTTGAGCAATAGGAAGCTTTCTCTTTAGCAGCACAGGCTTAAGGGACTAGGAAAAAAATCAAGGCATCTCCCTTTGTTGCCCTCATCTTGAGGCCTGCTCCCCAAGCAGAGCCCCACGCTGAGTCACGGGGGGTCCGTGAGCTCTGCCCCCAGCAGCTTCGCCTTTGCGCCTCCCTCCCCGCTGCATGAGCCCCTCTCGTGTTAGTCGCTCATGACATACCCACGGATAATGGGTAGCTGCAGCCTGGTGACATGTCAGCAGGCCACAGTCTTCCTGCTTGGCAGCAGGTGCCGGGATCTCCTTGGGAGAATGCTTGTACAGCACGTTTACTTTCCTTTTTGTTTTTTTTTCAAAGAGTAGAGTCAGCTCACCAAGGAGGAAAATTGCGCAGCGTGACGCTCTCCCAGCGTGGAGATTTTGGCCCTGATGTTGGGGCCTGGCATCTCTCTTTCGTAGCGCTGTTGCCAGGCAGACTTGTTACTGACACAAATTTCCTCCCCGCTAAGCGGAGTTCTTCCCCCTCCCAACTCCATCATCCCTGCAGCCCGAGCTCGGCTGCAGAGGAAGCCATGCCAGACTCTCTGATTCACGCTCCTAAAATATCAGCCGGCCCGGGTATGCGAGTGATGCGATAAATCTGGAAAACATAAATCAGATTGTTGGATGCTATATCTGTCCACATGCATAGGCTGCAGCAGGCCTGGAGACATGCCCTGCCTCTCTTGGGGGACTGCACCCAGGAGGAGGTGAAAGGTCACGGCTTCCGGACCCAGGAAAGTGGACGAGGAGGGCAGCAGTTGACACACAGAAGCAGCCTTCAAACCGTTGACACACATCCCAGACCCCAGACACGGGGCCGAAGTGTTCAGTCTTGGAGATTGGCAGGAAGGCTGGAGAAGGAAGCCGGAGGAGAGGCCCTGATGTGGCAAATCTTCCAGCGTCAAGAACTTGTAAAGTCCCTGAGTCTGGACATCAGAGGGAAGGTTGCTTCAGCTTCCCTAGGGCTCCAGTCGAGATGGAAAATCCAATATACAGAACCAAGCAGGTCGGAAGCTTCCTTAGAGAACATTCTAGAAAAAAGTGAACTAACAAGGCCTTTCCTTTGGTGAACAAAGACAAGTGCTTTCCCTGAGCCACTTAGTCATTTCAAAGGCCAGAGGAGAAGGGCCTTGTCCACCTAGCTTAGTTCAGGCCATTTGATCTCACGGTTTCTTGACCTGGGCCTGGGGCAGCGGGCTTGTCACAAACGACGCTACTGCTCTGGGTTGGGATCCTTACTACAAAGGTCGTTTAAATCTGTAGGCAAGTAAAGAGGGTTCATCCCTCAGAGCCTTAAGCCTCAGACACTGCTTTGCTCGGGTTTGGTCCTGCTGCCTCAGTGTGACTCTACCCTAAAGTCAGATCGGATTCTCCGGGGCTTTGTGCCAGAGGATGCCAGGGAAAAACTAGAAGAACGAACAGACGAGGTGGATGGAGTGGGAGGTGCCACCTGGGAGCAGCCCTGAATGTAAATGAAGCGGCCATCAGTGGCCCGCTCCAAAGGGTCTAAGAGGTATGTCCTGGGCAGCCAAGAAAGACCCAGGAACAGACCAACAGGTGGCAGGGCCACTGGCTCCACTGACATCATGGCATCGGACAAGGAGCCCAGCCTACCCGTCTCCAGGTGTTCAGGCAGGTGAGATCATTAACAAGCAACAAGGTGAGATGTTGAGAAATTAATTGTAGCTTATCTTTTCTTCCACTCTGACCTATCAACAAAAACAATGAAAGGATAATTTTCCTCTTTCCCTTCCAGGAAAAACAGGCCGCGCTTTGTGTTCCCAAACCTGGGTGTCTTGACCCCAGGCAGGGAGTTTCCAGCTCTTTGTGCAGTCAGGCCCACCTGGGGGAATTAAGAAGGTAAGGGGAAAGAGGTTTCTATGATTTGTGGGTAAGAGAGTGTCAGGGCCTTATCCCCTCATGGTAGATGGTTCTGGATTTGTGGGATTCTCCACATGACCTGTACTTTTGCGCTTTAGCTGTGAGATGGCTGTGTGCTCACCGCGTGGTCCTGGGAGCAGCATGAAGGGTCCTCCTAGGGGGGCCTGGAGACACAGAGAGGAGCCATCCTTGCCATTGCCTGGACTAGAAGTGCCAACAGGAGGCAGGGACCAGCAGAGGCGTCCAAGAGCAGAAACTGCCGCAGGGACAGGAGTGATCCACACCAGTTTCAGTAAGGTAGTGAGTGAGGTGACCTTGAAGGTCTTCCAGGTCCAATATCCCATATCCCTGTATCACATACAATTCTGCAAGCTCTCTGCCTCCTTTTCACGAACTGATCTTCCCCCGTCCCGTGACTCAGCACAACAGACACCGCGCCCGCAGACGTCCAGCTCACAAGGACGCTCTGGTGTCCCCTCTACCTGGGCCACGGCGACGGCGGCCCAGCGGTGCACATCTGCATGCTGTCATCCCGAGAGAAGTCCGCGCATGCGGGCCTGCGGGGAAGGCATGTGCCTCAGATTGGCCAAGTCCAAGATGTCGACAAAACATTACATAAGCTTTTGGATTGAATGAAAAAAGCTTCTATTCTTTTCGTTGTCGGACTGCAAAACCGACAGCCGCACACGATCAGGCAGCAACATGCAGGGAGCCGGTCCCCTGTTTGCACAGGAAGCTCTGGCGGGCTCTGTCTTTTTCTAGAATCACACCGGCGAGCCAGCCAAGGTCTCTACTCTGGCCCTGACCCATGACTGGCTTTCACTCGATTGCTGAGTTCAGCCAACTTCTTGGGTCATCTCCGCAATAAAGGCAACACTGCCACGTGCAGGACTGAGCTTGCCTTCTCGCCGGACTTTGGCCAGGCCTGTTCAAAGTCCCAGGTTGTCCCATGACAGGGCAGAGGCCACAGGGGACTGCACCGGTGGGTTGACTGGTTTCCTCACATCCCAGTCCTGTCCCTCCATCTCTATTCCACTTTCCAGTGTGCCCCCCACCATGCTCACCCTTTCTTCTCTATTAGTAAACTCCTAAGGGTTTAAACATTTCTTTCTCCGGGAAGCCCCACTAACCACCCAGGCAAAATTCAGTGCCTCTGTCTCTACACTGGCCCACAGTTTCATGTCCCTGTGGATTGCAGTTAATTGCTTACTTGTCCTTCTCACCTACCACATAAAAATTCTTGGGGAAGAGAAGCCACAGCTTATCAATCCCTGAAACTTGCATGATTTGGGTGTAATAAGTACTTTTCCTTACCTCACTTACAACTTCATTTTAAAAGTAATACTCTATAGGGACATCTGGGTGGCTTAGTCTGTCAAGGGTCCGACTCTTGATCTCAGCTCAGGTCTTGGTCTCAGGGTCCATGAGTTCAAGCCCTGTGTTGGGTTCCACACTGAGCATGGAGCCAAGAAAGAAAGAGGAAGGAAGGAAGGAAGGAAGGAAGGAAGGAAGGAAGGAAGGAAGGGAGGGAGGGAGGAAGGAAAGAGAGAGAAAGAGAGAGAGAAAGAAAGAAAGAAAGAGAGAGAAAGAAAGAAAGAAAGAAAGAAAGGGAGAAAGAAAGAAAGAAAGAAAGAAAGAAAGAAAGAAAGAAAGAAAGATGAAAAGAAAAAGAGAGAGAGGGAAACAAGCCATAAGTGACTCTTAACGACAGAGAACAAACTGAGTGTTGATGGAGGGAGGTGGGTGGTGGGTGGGCTAGGTGGGTGAGGGGCATTAAGGAGGGCCCTTGTTGGGATGAGCACCGGGTGTTGTATGTGGGTGATGAATCACTAGATTCTACTCCAGAAACTAATATTGCTCTGTACGTTAACTAACAAAATTTAAATTAAAAAAAAAAGTAATAGTGTATAGATGGAGAGCCCAAACCCTAGCAATATCTGATTTTCAAAAGGGATCACAAGCTATCCAAGTGAAAAATTCTCATAAAGTTGCTTCTGGAAAGATACATTTCTTTTACAAAATTACGGTAAAATATACATAAAATTTACCACTTCAAATAACCATTTTAGAGTATACAGTTCAGCAGCATTAAACATATTCTCACTGTTGTGCAACCATCACCACCATCCATCTCCAGAACGTTCTCCTCTCTCCCAACTGAACCTCTGTACCCATTAAACACTAACTCCCCACTCCCCATTTCTCCCAGCCCTGGCAGCCGCTGTATCACTTCCTGTCTGTCTGAATTTGAGGCTCCAGGTACCTCATAGAAGTGAATTATACAATATTGGTCTTTTTGTGACCGTCTTATTTCACTTAGCATACTGTCCTCAAGATTCATCGCGTGCATGTGCCAGAATTTCCTTCCTTTGAAGGCTGAATAATATTTCATCGTATGTATATGCCACGTTTTGCTTATTCCTCTGTCCACTGATAGACACGTGGGCTGCTGTCATCTCTTCGCTATTGTGAATAAAGCTGCTATCAACATGGGTGTACAAATACCCTCTTGAGACACTGATTTCACTTCTTTTGGGTGTAAATCCCAGAAGTGGAACTGCTGGATCCTATGGTAATTCTACATTTAATGTTTGGAGGAGCCTCCACACTGTCTCCAGACGCTGCACCAGTTTGCATTCCCTGCAACAGGCAAGGATTCTAATTTCTCTGTATCCTTGACAACACTTACTATTTTCTGTTTTTCATAGTGACCATCCTAATGGGCATGAAGTAGTATCTCATTGTGGCTTTGATTTACATTTCCTTAATGATCACTAAAGTTGAGCAAAAAATAAATTTCTTTAATATGTGTTTCCAGCTTGGGGGATCTGGGTGACTCAGTTGGTCGGGCGTCCAGCTCAGGTCATGATCTTGGGGTCCTGCGATCGAGCCCTACATCAAGCTCTGCACTCAGTGGGGAGTTTGCTTCAGATTTTCTCCCTCTTTCTATCCCTCCCCCTGCTCTCTGAATGAATGAATGAATGAATGAATGAAATCTTTAAAAAAATATGTCTTTTTAGGTTGTTGAAGAAATATAGCATGTACTATAGACAGTTTTAAAAATATAGACACAAAAATTATAGAAAAGTACAGGAATATGCAGGAGGAAAAAAAAAATATGTGTAACCCAGTTACCTAGAGATAAACACTGTCGACATTTTGGGACTCTCCCTCCGGTCTTTTTTTCTATGGAAGCACATTTTTATGGCAAAAGAGTTTGTAACATTTTGGGGCCAAGGCTTTTAAAAAGCAGAGGTGCCCCCTTCGTCCTCCTTCCCCTTCTGCCAGCTCGATGAGGGTGGTGAGCCCTAGGAGACGGGGGAGCCAAAAAGGGCAAGGAGCCTGGTTTCCTGAAAACCTAGTGGAACCGAGTGGAAGAGAGGCAACTGCTGACCAGGAAGACTTGCTTCAGACTGCCGTGAGAGTGAAAACTGCATTTCTGTTTATGACAGCATAGTCTGTTCCACCTTCTGCTCCATCAGAGGATGCAACTTAATTACCCAGTACCCTACTGTTAGACAATTGGAATGCATCACCGCATTCTGAGGAATAGATATGTGTTTCAGTTCAACAGCCCAGTTGTTGGGTGTAGCAGATAAAATGCTTTCGGCTGCAAGTAACAGAAAACCGAGTTAAAACTCATAAACAAGGAGGGACTTTTTGGCTAACTGGGAGTCCAGAGGTACAGTGAGCAGCACTGATGGCTACAATGACATGAGGACTCTCTTCCTCCCTCCCCTCTCTTTCACACCCGATATGGGTTGCCTCCTGGGGCTAATTCCCTGGTGATTATAGGAGGTCTGGCAGCAGCAAGGTCCACATGCTCTCCCATGAAACAGGAGAGATTGTTTCCCATAATCAACCAATAGCAGCTCAAAGCTTTGTGCTGATTGGCTCATCCCTGAACTACACTCTGTGGCCACCACAACTGGACTTCCAGTGGTCTGGACTGATCAGGGACATACTCTAGAGCCGAAGATAGGCTTGGGCCCAGCCACACCCCATAGCTGCCACCAACAGTGCTTATTTCTATAGAGGGACAGAGAGCCTGGATTACCCAGATGCAGAGAAGAAAGTCGCCTGATTCTAGCTTTCTCTGAAATAGACTAAAGCTCCTTTGGAGCTGCCGAACAAAAATCAGGTAATTTCCCCCTTATATGCATTGAAATATGGCTTTGAAAAAATTACTTTCTGCAAAAAAAGAAGATTGAAACCATGAAAGAGGTCAATAATTTAAAGACAAGGACACAGAGTCAACAACCAGGGGAAAATTAAATGACTTGGAAACAAAGTCCAGGTATCTCAGAAAGAATATTTTACAGGAGGCACTTCTATGGTGGGATGGCACCAAGTAGAAGAAAAGAGGACAGTGGCATATCCCGATGTTGTGTGCAGGATATTTAAGCTCAAACTTGTTTCTCAGTCTGTTCTCTGTTATTGGAACACTTTGCTCACTTATCATCCAAATTAAGCACAACTGTCAAGGACACAATATCTATGCTAAGTTCAGGCTACATACGCTGATCTCAGCTTTTCCTCCAGACATGTAAATGCATTTTCCTGGACATTATACCATGTTCTAGAAATAAAAGAGAGGTAGTTAGGTGAATGCTTTTTGCCCTATACTGTGTTACTTTTCCTCTAAGACAGGCATTAGAGACGTTTTACTTATTGGTTCAGAGAGGAACTGGGCCAATTATTTTAACGCACACAAAAAATAATTCCTTTCAGCACAGATGCTCTTTGATTGACTTAAAACCCCTGCGTGTAAAATCTGCACAAACAAAAGAAATGTGAAGAGCGAACTGCTATAATGAGCTTAAGTTCAAATGGCAAGGCAGGTGTTGAATTTCAAACTAATTGGTAATGCCAACCCCAAATGGTCTAATTCACCTTCTCCGTTGCTCTATAGGGAGAACAAAAGCAAGAAAGCCTGTTTTTCTGCCCTGATTCCTCCCCAGTGCAATCCTTTCCAATCTTTCCGATGCAATCCTTAAAATCCAGCTCACTTTCCATCCTGCCCTGGACTCTTCCTGAACTACTCCAACCCTTGTCTTCAGACTGCCTGGCACTCACTGAAACAGACCAAAGACTGGGGGTTAAAATCTCAGACTGTGACATCAGACCTGCAATCAACCTAGATCCTCGGTCCGCTACTGGGACCTGGGGTTCCGCCACTCTGAAAAATGACTGTGAGGATAAAATGAAGTCATGCTTGACGAGAAGCAGTCAATAAATGTCAGCTCTTATTAATATATTAATATTTTATAGCGAGTCTCCTCCCCCCTGGCCTGGAGTAGCACAACATCGGGCAGAGAGAATCTGCTCAAACTATCCCTGTTGCTTTGGACAGAAGGGAATTGAAAATGTTTCCCAAAGTGGAGGATGGTTGTGGACCCGGCTGGACAGAAAGGCCAAGGGCTGTTACGGCAAGGGTCATACCATTCCAAAACTGGCCTGCAGCAACTATTCCCTAAATCTAGCATGAAGCAGCTACAAATTCCAACCAATTCCGGTGGCAGAAAGAAACCCCGGGACCACTGCTATCAGACCGAGAAGTTAAACAGAGGCTGTGAATGTCAACATACTGTTCAGAAGAGCACTGCTAGTCAGAACTTTCTGTTTGATGGCTGGCCAAACGGGAATTGGGGTCTTGATGGAATTTCAACATGGGCCAAACTCATAAATTTTATTTGTTAGATTGTAATGGGTTTGGAGAGCAGAGGCGATGCTTAACATTTTTAAGGGGACAACAGATTTTTAATCACCTAAGAGTCAATAAATGAGCCGCTTACAAAGGATCTTTATGTCTTTGTAATTGAAACAAATCCGTTAGGCCCCGGAGTGAACAATACAAGCTCACCAGCACTTGTACTTGGCATGATGGAAGTTTCTTTCTTTCTTAAACACAAATGCTGGTTGCTTATTCATGGCCAGTGGTAAGAGCCTGGACCAGAAAATGGTGTAAACCAGCCTCAAAGCTCTGACTCTGTTTTCCACTAGGGGAGATCTTGGGAAAGTTACATACTCTCTCCAGATACCCATTTCCTCATCTGGGAAATGGGAATAATAATTCTCCCTACCTCGAATAGTTGCCATTAAACAAGCCAATTCATGTAAAGAACTCAGCCCCGTATCTGCCATGTAACAACTGTCCAATAAATACAAGCAATTACAGTAATAATTATTCCACAATTCGGATTTCTTGCTATTTTTTTTTCTTTTTTTTTTTTTTTTTAGCGTTGTCTTCACACGCTGTTTAACCACATCTTTGCATGAAACTTGGAGACAGCACTTGGCTGTTTTAAGGAACTTGCAATTCTTTAACCAATAAATCTTCTGATGGGTGCTCTGTGGATATCAAGAATGCTAAGGATAAGGGTTGTCACCGGCATTGTGTAGGAGACGGCAGAATCAGACCCAAGGTGAGCGAAATTGATATAATTTACAACTGCTTATTTGAGATATCAGCTCCTCTTCCAAATTGAGTTGTTTTCCTACCCTCAGCAAAACACACTTCAATTTCTTCTCTGACCTGAGAAAACGTCTATAAATCAAATAACTACCACATCATCTATGCCCTTGAACTGAATCCGGGAAACCGTGAGTTATGATGCTGTGTGCCTAATACAGCAAGAATGAGCTTAAAGTAATTCTGCTCAGAGACCTTTACAGGATAGGTGCTTTTTGTGCGTCTTCTCCGGGGATGTCATGGCCTTGCTGGCACTGAGGAGCGCCAGGAGCTGTGATAGGGTCCTGAGCAGTGATGGATTGCGCCTCTCACCTGGACCCTTGGCGAACAGGACCGCTTTGGGAGGCCACTCTCCAGGCATTTCTGCTTGTAAAGGAAGCATAATCCTTGACCTGCACGAGGCCTGGAATTCCCGTGGCAGCCTCATTATAGGAAGGCTCTAACCCCGGAGGCCAAAGGCCACAGCCCCCGACGGCCCCTCGTGAGCCACTGAGAATGCAGTGAGCAAGGAAGACGTGGTGCCGCCCCCTGGGAGCTGACCGTCCAGGGGAAGGACAGCAGCTAAATATTGGGCAAACATGAATTAATCCCAACTGTAACGAGCACCGTGAAGTACAGAGCAGTGCCGGATTTTATACTGGGACCTACTGGGAGGGGGAAAGGGGGGCTAGGCATGAAATTGAAAACACGTGTTTTATATCGAAGTCAGCACGGATACATGACGTGGAACACCAGCTTTGCTTCAGCTCTAAAGATAAAGCTGGGGACAGCCGAGAAACGTCACATCTCCCCGAGGTGGGGCTGGCTGTGTCTCTCCCGGGTTCGGGGATGAGGCTCCAAGCAGCGTGGTGCGGCCGAGCAGGAAGTCTGAGTGGCCCCGGCAGGGGCACAAGGGCTTGGTCTGTGGGGGTGAAGCCCTCCGAAGAAAGGAGGAGGGTCCCGACAGGCTGGGGAGCGGCCCGTGGCCAGGAGATACCTGGCCCGGAATGGCAGCCCCCAACTGGCTACAGCTTTCTCAAAACTCTTCACGCAGCTTTCAGACTGTCTTCTCAGCCCGGGCCGCCCCTCTAAGTTGTCACCTAATCTTCACTCAGGATGTGTGTGTGTGTGTGTGTGTGTGTATGAGAGAGAGAAAGAGAGAGAGAGAATGGGGGGGGAGGCAGAGGAGAAGAGGAGAGGAAACACTTCTGGCTCACTCCCCTTTCCTTCTCTACTCTGTTCATCCCTCTCTTCAGACACCTGTCAACTCGTCTGCTCGTTATCTGTTTTCAGTCCATCCCGCTGGACACAGTGGGCTCAAAGGCAGCGGCCAGATAAAGTCAGCCATCATCTGAACTCTCCCGCACTCCGCTGCCACAACTCTGGCCTCTTCAAACTTCTCTCACTAGATCTGCAGGTGGCATTTCAGAGGTGGGGAGCAGGGGCGCTCAGATTGCCATGGGGTGAGCAGTGACAGATGGGGAGAGAAAGGCACGGAGGTAGAGAGCACAGCCTCCTGTTTCATAAAACACGTGGGATGGAAACACTTGGAGAAGTCTCACCCCCAACCACCCCTGAGGCGGGAACAGCTGCAGGACAATCTCCAGGACCCAGAAAGCTCACAGCACAGAACGTGAATGATTCCAGGGACTCGCCCTAGAGTTACCGAATCCTTGAATTCTTGACCGTCATCAGATCTATAAAAGTCCTAAGTCAAATGCATTAAAGGATAACTAAAAAATTAAAATGACCCCTTAAAAACTTTCATAATTTTATTACAATAGGAACCCAGTTATTTGTAATAGACATCTCACCTAGATCCCTTAACATGTACCACTAGCAGTTGCCTTGCTCTCAGAATAGTTTGTCACATAAAAAAGTTTTTATACGTGTGACAATAATTACGATGACAGAGAATGCCTGTGTTGACACATGGATACTGACAATTAGTATCATGCTCCCCGAGGTTTGCACCCCCGTAAACCAGCCTCACTGCAAAATTTGATGCCTGAAGATAGAGAATACATTTTTAAAAATTTAATTTAATTTATGGTATAATTCAAACCAGTATTGGGTTGATATGTTGCCTGCTTTAGGGTCAGAGGAAAGAGAGACCCCTCTACCCTACCTCACATCTTACCCAATAATTAATTCCTTGTGATTAAAGAGCCAGACATAAAATTAACAATCTAAAATATATGTATATGTAGGAGACCTAAAAAAAAAAAAAAAACCAACATTGGGGATAGGGAAAGTCACTTAAAACGAGACTCTAAATCCAGAAACCTGAAACAAAATAACTGACAAATTTGATTGCATGAAAATGGCAAATCTTGCAACTAAAAAAGATACCATGAACAAAATTATAAACAATGGTGTAGCACTATGGAAAACAGTATAGAGGTTCCTGGAAAAAATTAAAGAAAGAACTACTGTATGATCCAGTAATTCCACTACTGGGTATTTACCTATAGAAAAACGCTAATTTGAAAAGATAGATGTACCCTTATGTTTATTGCAGCATTACTGACAATAACCAAGACATAGAAACAACCTAAGTGTCCACTGACAGACGAATGAATAAAAAAAGATATGGTGCACACATACACACTGGAATATTATTCAGCCATAAAAAGAAGGAAGTCCTGCCATTTGTGACACCACGGATGGACCTTGAGGACAGTATACTAAGTGAAATAAGTCAGACAAAGAAAGACAAATACTGTCTGATCTCCCTTGCATGTGGAATCTAAAAAGCTGAACTCACAGACACAGACAGTAGAACGGTGGTTGCTAGGGACAGGGAAAGAAATGGGGAGATGTTGGTCAAAGGCTACAAACTTCCAGTTACCAGAGGAATAAGTTCTGGGGATCTAATGTACAGCATGGTGACTGTAGTGAATACTGTGTTGTATACTCAACAGTTGCTGAGAGTAGATCTTAAATGATCTCACCACACACACACACAAAGAAATTACGTGAGGTGATGGACGTGTTAGCTTCCCTTACTGTGGTGATTATTATGCAATAAAAATATCTATGTCAAATCATCACATTGTACAGCTTAAAGTTATATGTCAATTATAACTCAATAAAGTTAGGGGGGAAACCCCAAAAAACAAAATTAAAAAGAGAATGTCCAGACTGGAAGCAACTAGAGACATCCTTACAAGCTATCTCCCAGGCAAGTTTTCTGCAGCAGAATCCCTCTATCTGTGACACTCAGACTTCACAGAGCATACATCTCTCCCTAATACAATGTGCTTTGGACCAAGGTTTATATAGAAAATTTTATTTGTACATCCCCTAAATTCAATATAACATTTTAAACAAAGCGGTATGCGTGTGGGGTGGGAGGAGTTCTCTAGCTACTTTCCAAATATAATTGGAAGAATGTCAGAATCACATGCAGATGTTGTGAAAAGCACTCAATGTCAACAAAGGGATTGAGTCAGATATTGACAATACTCAGGCCATGTGACTACACACATGCAAATATCTGTGAAAAGTCATTCACTGTTTGGTCATCAGGAAGCAACCTTTGGTGCAACTGACATGCTAATTTGTTACACATAGTTCCTGCAACTGACATGCTAATTTGTTACACTTACTGACATTGTTCTGTCTTCTAGGAAATTGGTTGGTAGTGATGAATTGATAGGAGAGGAGCTGCTGTAACATCTCATTCAGTGTCTGGTTTTTAGGAAAGTTCCTGATGGTAAATGAGAAATGCTTGTATTCACAACCAGTAGTACAAACAAAGGATTAATATCGAGAAAATATATCAAATAGCTCATTCAAATGTGAAGGGAAAAACCACCACTAGAGGACAGGTAAAGAGTGGAAATGGACAATTCACAACAGAAAAAATGTAAAATTAGACAATAAATGCAAGCAATACTCAACCTCACTGATAAAGAAGGAAACACATTAAATACAATAAAATAATGAACTACCATTTTTTAAAATTTATCATATCGACAAAAAAAGAAAAAGTATGATAATATTAAGAGTTGTTGAGGATATAGGAAATCAGGCTCTTTTACATTGCTGATGGCTGTGTGTGTTGATAAAGGTATTTTTTTTTAAAGATTTTATTCATTTATCTGAGAGACAGAGATAGCGAGAGAGAGCACGAGCAGGGAGGAGAGGGAGAAACAGTCTCCCTGCTGAGCGGGGAGCCCAATGTGGGGCTTGATCCCAGGACTCAGGGATCATGACCTCAGCCGAAAGCAGACACTTCACCGACTGAGCCACCCAGGCATCCTGATGAAGGCATTCTTCAAGGCAAATTGGCAATGTCTATTAAAGTTGTCATATACACATGCTCTACTCTAACGATTTATTTCTAAAACACCGTTACTCAGAAATACCTGTATGCACAAATATATGTGTCTGTATGAGGATAATTATCATGGCATTATTTATAATAGCAAACAATTTTGAAGATATCCAAAAGTACACCAACAATGTAAAGACATTACGCATGAAATGCTGTACAGTTGTTAGAAAGAGCAGGATAGACTTATATGTGCTGAAGTGGAGAAGTCTCTGGGACATAGGACGTGAACAAAGAAAGTTGCAGAGCAATACGTAGAATATCCCATGTTGATGTATATGCCTCTCCCTATAAATATAAATAAATGGAGAGAGAGACACACACAAATAAGTAAGAAAAGAGACTGAACTGTTGAGAGCAGTTACCTTCGGGAAAGAAGTCATCCTTGGAGGAGCTGGTGGAGACATGTCCTCATTCACTAAACGTTTCAGTTTCTTCCCTGGGTCACGCTCCTTGCTGTAGGCGGATATGTTCCCAGGCTGGGGACCTCAGGAATGGCTACACGACTTGCGTTACTCAGAGAAGTGATGTTCGTCACTTTTGTGCTGAGTTCTGGAAGTCAGGGCACCATTTGCTTTGTCCTTTTCTTTCTGCCATGAGATTGACAATGCTCCAGATAGCTAGGTTTTTCCATCAGCTTTAGTTCTGGAGTGAAGAAGGCAAGAAACACAGCTGTAGTGGACTCACAGAAAACGTGCAGTGGGAATAAGAAATATGCACTTGTGGCTATAGGCTGCTGAGATCTGGGGGTGTTTGTTACTGCAGTATAACATGACCTATTCTGATTGATACAAAAAGAGGAAGACTTCTACAGTTTTTTCTCTATGTGTTTCTCTATTGTCTGAGCATTAAATGTGTGTGTGTATATATATATATATATACATATATATATACACATATATATATATATATATATATTCATGTATTACTTGTATAATACACTAATTTAAAAAAATTGACATCTTGGCAAAATGACGTATAAATGACTATATGTCAAGGACCTACGGGATTGTTGACAAATAAAAATTGCAAGGTTCAATCCTGGGATTCCAAGGGCCATGCTGAAGCGCCTGCCTGAGACTGGCAGGCCAATACACCATGGCTACAAGCTAGAGTGCTGTGAAAACGTAGAAGTTGTGTTGTCAAGCCAGGGGCCAAGAAATTAGGGTGGTTAATCGGACATGTAAGAATTCTTGTGCACAATAGCGGGGGAGATTGGGGCAGTAAACAGCCACCTACTCAACCACAGGATCAAAGGCATCCCAATAAACGGTGAGACCACAGTAATTGCTTTTTTTTTTTTTAAAGATTGATTTCCTTTAGAGAGAGAGAAAGAGAGAGCACATGAGTAGGGGGAGGGGCAGAGGGAGAGGGAGAGACTCTCAAGCAGACTCCGTGCTGAGCACGGAGACCGATGCAGGGTTCAATCCTCGGACCCTAAGACCATGACCTGAGCCGAAATCAAGAGCTGGCCACTTAACCAACTGAGCCACCCAGGTGCCCCACAGCGGTTGCTTTTATAACTATTGAAAGACAGGGTTCTTCAGCAATAGTTACAATTATTGCTGACTCACAGTTGTCTGAATATGTCTGTTTCTTTGGATGTGTCCTAAACACAAAGAATTTGAGAACCACTGACCCAGAAAATAGAGTAAATCATTGCATGTAGACGCTTATTTCCTAGTGGCTGCTGTCCCTTGCTCAAATTCCAGACTCTCCGGCCTTACTCAGAGACCGAGCACCTCCTCCCTGTCAGGTAGTCTAACTGCAGTCAGCAGTACAGACACCACCTTTGCTCCCAAGCTCACAGCCAAGCTGAGGCAGATCCGTGAAAAATTTACAACCAGAGGAAGGGCTAACAATAACAGCAGTAGTAACGCTTTCTCAAGGGAGTGGTAGTTTCCAAACATGGTGCCAGGTACACAATTTCTAATTCTCAGAAAAGATCCTGCAAGCCAAGTATGATTACCGCTACTCTTTCAGATGAGGAAATGGAAGTTGAGAGAAATTAAGAAACCCCCTTCAGTTTGGACAGGCGGTAGATAGGGGTCAGTCTCAAGGTCTTTTTGTTGTCTACAGCAAGTCACCTCCTCTTAAAGGGAGGAATAAATAATAGCTGGGGGGGTGGCTAAACTTCGAATCAGAGCTTTAACCTTCAGAGTACCGTGCAGAGATCCAGCCTTTTGCTTCTGCCGGCCCCGGAGGGCAATGCAGAGGTCTGGTTAGTGGCCAGCCCAGCAATCTGACTTAGGTTAGTTATGGTTAGCATTCCTCTCGACTCTGCCTGCACCCCCTCCTTCTTCTAGTGCTGGGAGTAAACATCTCGCTTGCTTGGGGCACAAGGGTGGGGGTGAGGAAAGTCTTCACAGTAGCTCTGCTATTGTGCAAAGGATTCTGGAAGAGGCCGATCTAGCTTGTGGTGACACTGGGGACCCCAAGGTCCAACCTATCAAGTCCCTTCTGTGACTGAGGTTAGGGAATTGGTCACAGCTATTTGCCCTCAGCTCAGTACTCTGTTTAACATTCTTCCTGGTTAAGCACTCAGCACAGAGAAATGCCCTAAGAAATCTAACTCAGGTCTGTTCTCAGTTACTTAAGGAAGTTCAACCTGAATAAGGTTATGGCAAGGCTCCCAGCCCCCAAACTGCTGTCACATGGGGCTCATTTTCCCACTCAGCAGGAGAATAGAGAAGAGTGAGCAGAGAAGGTTTCACCAGAAAAGCCTAAAAGAGCCTGAAAGACCCCGAACAAGAGGCTTTGGGGATGGTCTCCTTTCCTGGGCTCTGCCCTGGGGCCGAGGGTACCTGGGTCAGTTGGCCTTGCGTCCAAGATTCAACGAGGCCTCCCGAGCACCCAGAATAGAGTCAGGAGCTTCTTAGCCAGATGACAGAAATTCTAGACAACCTGCAGGATGGCAAGTCAGATTCCAGTGAGTGGCTCAGCTCGATACTGTGTCTGGAAGTAGGGAAAAAAAGACTTGGCTCTGGGGTCAAGCACAGTGCCAAAAGGAGAATAGGAGCTAAGTGTTGAATGAATAAAAGCACAAACAGATGAGGTGTACAGGGAAGGACATACTTATCGGAAAACTCTAAATACTGGATGTTTTCACAGTCCTTGGAGAGCCTGCTTTCTAGAAGCCTCACGTTGAGGTAAATTAATGTGACCTTCAGTATTGTGGTTGTCTTAGTTCAGACTGTTGTAACAAAATACCACAGACTGACATTTATTTCTCATAGTTCTGGAGATTGGAGGTCCAAGATCAAGGCGTGGGCTAGTTCAGTTCCTTGTGAGAGCCCTCTTCCTGACTTCAAGATGGCTGCCTTCTCCCTGTGTCTTCACATGGCGGAGGTAGAGAGCTCTGGCCTCTCCATCTCTTTTCTATAACGATGCCAGTCCCTCTGTGGGAGCCTCACCCTCAAGACCTTATGTAAACCTAATCACCTCCTGAAGGACCCTCTTCCAAATACCATCACGATGCAGGTTAGCAATTCCGGTGGGGCATAAACAATCAGTCCCTAACAGTAGTGTATTAAGATTGCATGTTTGGGGGCTCTGCTTTTGTACAAAAGTTCGATCACTGAGCTAGACAGAATTCTAAGATAGCCCCCAAGATTCTTGCCCCTACAGTGTGCATGTCCTGTATAATCTCCTTCCTGGAGATAGGTGGGCCTGACCTAATCAGTTGCGTTCCTTAAAAGAGGGTCTAGAGGTCTGAGATGGAAGAAGGCCGAGAGACTGGGAGCATGAGAGGGGTTTTGCTAGGGCCTTGAAGGAACTAACAGCTATGTTGTGAGAGAGCCTATGGAAGGGGCCACATGGTGAGGAGATGTGGGAGGCTTCCAGGAGCTGAGGGCAGTGCCCGGTGATAGCCAACAAGAAAATGGGAACCTCAGTCCTACAACCAAAGGCAACTAAATTCTGCCCAAAGCTATGTGAGCGCGGGAGTGGACCCCATGCTTCAGACGTGGCTCCTCCCAGCGGACACCTTGATTCCAGCCTCCTGAGACCCCGAGCAGAGAACACACCCACACCATGACAGGGGCCCGATCAACAGACCTGTGATCATAAATCTGGCCTGTCTCAAGCCCATGAAGCTTACGGTAACTTGTTACACAGCATAGGAAACCAACGCACTCTCCTTTCTGCAGCACATCGGTCCCCGCCTCTGGTCCCTTTGTCTTCTCAAAAACAACTTCTGTGGTTGTTGACTACCTTTCTCCCTTATATGAATAAACCATCTCTTTTCCATTTCCTTTTTCTTTTCTACCAGTTCCTTTGGGAATTTATATAGTAATTAAGATCTGCTCTGCACACGCTGTTATTTTTAACACTATTGAACACAAAAAGCTCTGTTACCTTCTTCCCAACCTCTACAAAGCATTTCCAGGGCACGCATCACTGTGAGGCTGCTGTTTTCCTCCTTCTCAACCAGTGTTGGGAGCTCCCAAAGCTTAACGTTATGTTTATTACGTAACAGCAAGACAGAAGCCCAAACAACCTGCTGCTGGGCTTTTAAATAGAGCAGCAGCAGCAATCTCTTCGGGGCTCGATGAAGAGCCACTTCAAATGTCTCCTAATTTCAGCAATTTTCTGGTCTATAGAATAAAAAGTCTAAAAATGGCTCTGAACATATTTAAGTGCACTCACAGGAAACCCACCCCTCCCCCTCCAGCTAGGCCGCTGCAAGGGGGCGGGACTCGAGAGGGAGGGGCGCCTGGGGCTGTTGGGCTTTGCAGGCAGCCTCTCAAGGACTGTTGCCCTGTGCAAGATGCTGTCAGGGGGGAAAATGGGAAAGGCGTGGAAGTGGAGCCTTTGCAGGTTGGCACTACAGTCACGTGACTTGGTGGCAGGTCCTCCCTCCCTGGGCTCCCTGTTCTCATTGGCAGGACCCTTAGCAGTTGCATTCAGGCAGAGGACCCTCCGTTGCATTGAGAACCCACTCAATCCGGTTTGAGAGGAGGCAGCGGCTCGGCTGGGGCCATCCACTGAGTACAGTTTGTGTGGCTTCCTTTGACCACCGCAGGTCAGTTTTATTCTCAGGCACCAACTCCCCCCTTCAGTGCCCCTCACCTCCCCCACTTCACCCCGAATCTCTGGGCTTAGCCATGGGAAAAGAGTGCCTCTTTCCCCTCTCCCACGCACCTACCCCGGGCTGACTGGGTGGGCTCCTCTCAAATCCACACTGTGGCCAGGGACATGGAACCCAGCGTTTGGCCAGGAGCGGGCGCGTATCTGCTTCTAGAGCAGGACGATGAGGTCACAAGCACTGAGAGTGGGGGAGGGATGTGTCCCCAGCAGAAAATCAGGGTGCTGTTAGCAGAAGAGGGTGGAATGGATGCTGGGTGGGCCAGAACCGATGTCCTCTAGCCACCTGCCCTGTTCTAAAGCAGGAGAGGGTTGGGAACATTTCTGGCCTGGAGAGGCAATCAGGAGCAAAGGATCTCTCCTCCCCTCTATGCTTCCACTGAGCCACCCAGAATCCCGTGTGTTCACCTGTACCTGCATATGCACCGCACCTGCTCACCAGCCTCCAAGAGGAATCAAGGTGTGCATTTATAGCGTGTTTTTTCCTCTGCCTGAGCCCTCCAATTTCCTTTCCCCTTCAAGGTGGGAGGAACTTCTGTGCCCCTGCTCTACATGCGAAAGAAAAGAACCAGGTTGTTTTGCCCAATTTTACTAATGTTGGGATCGATTTTAAAGCCACTCTAATATAGAACGGGACACTTGAAAATACATCTTAGTGGGATTATCCATTTGATTAATGATACTTAAATCATTAATTTTATATTTAACCTAAGGAATGTGATTGATTCATTTATGTAATAAACTTGTGTTTATTGAATATTGAGTAAGTGTTGGGAGCCAAGGGGAACAAAGATATTCGACACTTCTCCTCCAAAAGTTTACAAGCCAGTAGATAGAAAAAGCGCATAGCACAAAAATAGCGAAATACGGTTTTAGGTCAGAATCCGTCTGTTTCTTTAAAAAGACAGCTGACTCTGTGTTCACCTAACTACTAGCTTGAGGGGGTTAACTGAAATTAGGGAAGGTTTGGCTCAGGTATCTGATATAAAAAGGGTCACTTAGCAGCTCTGAATTCCACGAAAGATTCTGGAGGTTGGGGAGAGAGCTGTCGTGTTGAAAGGAAGCCTTTTGCTTCAAAATGGAGAATCTTTTGACCACTCTGGAAAAAAGCTGTGTGAAACCCAATGAAGAAAATGACTCAATCCTTCTTGATCTTTTGGCTTTTGACAAGAGCAAGGCCTAAGAGAAAAGGGCAACACGTCGGGTTATCAATGGCACATGAACCATCTGGAGAACCTGTTAGTGGATAGATTGTGCAAGAGCATCTGTTAAAGAAAATTTGTCATACAAAGTCGGGACAAAGAGGAAAGGTGAGGGGATACGTACTGGGCCTTGACAGGGTCAGCTGAAGTTACACCATGGGTCCCGAGTTTGAACACCTCTAGAAAGGGTCCTGGGCAGCCTCTCTTTGGTCAGATGACCCCCTGGACTGGTTAACCGGGGTGCAGGGGGAAAGGTTATGTCACACAGAAGAGCTGATGAGTCTGTAGAAGCCATGGTTGGGTGGGGAAGGTCCCTGGGCAGAGGGTACACCCCCTGGGGGTCGGGTGGGGGTGGGGAAGAGCTGGGCAGATGAAATCATGGGTCCCGTCTGCCGGAAGTTAGCTGGAGACATGTTAGTAGCTCAACTTCCACTTCCTGCCACTTAGCATTGAGTTACTCTTATTGCTTCTGGGGCTCAAATACTAAGCCTCTGCTCTAAAACACATGCCAAGCATGAGGTAACAAATCCCTGCCTGGCCTCCTAAAGCTGGGTAATGTCTGCAGCCCCTTACCAAGCGAGTCCCCACTTGTATAGCCTGCCCCAGTCACTCAGTCTTTCTCTAACTGGACCCCTTCTGTGCTGGGGTCCTTAACCTGCACCTGGCCTGTGTCCCAAGCTTTGCCACGTGCTGGCGGGCATCCCTGATGCTTCCTGGATCCCCAGCTTCCATGGCCCTGGCTCCTCGGCTGCCCCCTTCCGGCTGCAGTTTCCAGAGGCCTGGTTATGCCACCACAAGGGCTGCCTTCAACACAAAACTTGGTGCGAAGGTTTTGCAGAGCTCTGATGGAGGAGTGAAATAAGAGACTGAGCGAGTGAGTGTTCCCGGAGGCAGTCAGCACTAACACTGTCTGGGAGAGCTGGGTGACACCAAAAGACCATCTGGGGAGTTCTTACTTTTTTCCTGACTTCCTCTCCTCTCCATACTCCTGGCACAGGGAACTTGAGCTGGCTGGAGTGGGTGAGCGTGGTGAAATACGAAAAAAAAAAAAAATCATCAAGTCAAGACTCGACAGCCTCAAACACGAGAATAACAAAATCTACTGTGGCTCCAGCTGTAGAAATTTGGCCAGTTTAGGAGAACGATTGAAAGCCACATGTGATGTACAAATCACAGGGCAAGCAACATTCCGCTCCCCAGTGCTTCCCATCTTCCTGGCCGCGCGACCCTTCGGAAACCTCCCCGGGGCTCTTTGCCATGTCCTGCCCTTCCTAGGGGACTACAGGGTGAAAAAAGGCCCTGAGCAAAGACTGCCAGTAGACCAGCAGGGCCGATCACTTCTTAGACCATCGAACCCCCCTCTGAAGTTGTAAAAAGGCAGCCCAGCATCTGGGCAGTTTCCAGAATTCCCAGGGATGACCTCCGAGACAGAGGCCACAGCCCATGTGTCAGACCAGAATGCGAATGTGGTAGCATCAGAAAGGTTTCTCCTCCTCTCTAGGGGGTGGACGAATGATCAAAACATCCAGTTTTTAAAACTCCAGGAATATGAGGAGGTATTGATCTCTAATCCCTGGTCTTTAGAAAAAAAAATCCCTAGACTTTTTTTTTTAAGCTAACTCTCCAAAGGAAGGCTTGCTGGAGATAGTGTTAAAGGCCTAGACGTTTCTTTGTTCTTTTTGTTCTGATTGCGGACAGTCAACTGCCGAGTTTTGGTGGAGGCACCGTCGTACAGTAGGAAAAAGATGGATCTTGAAGGCAGGCAACTGGGAGGGATCCCAGCTGGGTGTTGCTTAGCTGCGTGACCTTGGACAGTTTCCATGACCTTTAGACCCTTAATTTACTTATCTAGAAAATGGACATATTAATAGAATCTCCCTGGTGTGAAAAATTACATGAACTTGCAAACTCTCAGCTCATTGCTGGGCGCACAGGGGGGTCTGAGGAAGACAAGTGTTTTGGGAGAGGGGGAGGGTACAAGGTGGAACAGGGCAAATGCAGGATCTAAGGAAGGTGTCATGATTGAGCCACACCCATGTCACAGAAAGCTCCTTGAGGTTCTGCCTTGTCGGACTCATCCTGGACTCTCCAGCCCCAAGCATGGGCCTTCTGCAGAGCAGGCACTCAGGAAGGGTTTGCTAGCTGGGCCTGGGGCCTGGTCAGGGAGAGGTTTGCAGGAGGGGAAGGCAGGCAGGTGAGACAGAGAAGCAGGAGTGAGGCAGCGTGGGGATGAAGGACACTACGGTGAGAGAGTGGAACGGTGCAAAGTGCCCCATCATTAGAGCCCCCGTAAAATTAATGGACTTGAGATGGAATAATTTCCAAAGTGCTTTGGAAGCCAGATGGGAAGCTTATGTCAATGTTTTCACTGCAAGCTTAAGTGAAAATAATGAACCCCGTTCCTGCCTGCAGGGAAGGTTCTGGTTCCACCATCGTCTACCTTTCTCTGTCTAGCCTTGCTGAGATGGGGCCTTCCCGTCCTCTCTGCAGATGCCCCTGTGACTTGCCACCTGCTCCGTGGGGCTGTCTGGGCAGCTGGCCCGAGGGAAATTGCTTTCAGGTAGAGCAGGGCAGGAAGGGCCCAACCAACACATCCTACCTCTCCCAGCAGATGGGCGCAAAACACCAAAAGCGAACCAAATTCTGAGGCTCGGCGCCTGGCAGGCGGTGGGGGGGGGGGTCTTTGAAGCCTTCCTGGGGAGCTATAGTTAGACGTGACAAGCCATCGGACAACCGGACTGCTGCACAGATATATTAGTGGCTGGTGTGGGGAGAGGAGAAAACACCAGACCCAGAGATATGGCAGGGTCCGCCCACCTGCTTTGCAACTCACCCTCTGTCAGGCCCATTAACCTGTCTGGATCTTCATTTTTCCCCTGCAAATGGCCATGACCCCGCCTGTGGTTAAAATGACCTTTTGCCTCTCTGTCCTCCCAAGCTCTACAGCCCCGATTTTTACCCGGCATGGATTTCACCCTGTCTGGCATGACAGTTCTTTTTATACTTTATTTAATTTACACACCTCTTGACACAGCAGATTATAAGCTCTTCGAGGGCAGGGGTCGGTGGGAACCACAGCTCATAATTATCCATTTTTAATCATTCACTTACCAAGTATCGGCCAAGCCCCCCAGGGACTGTGCTAAATGTCTAAAAATGGAGCAGTGAGCAACTCCGATAAAAATCCCTGCTCTCAGAGTTTCCCTTCTGGTGTGGAAGGCAGAAAATAACGACAAGACATAACCTAAGCAAGAAAAATAAAAGCAGGGCTCCTGCATCACACAACTCCAGGGGGCGCTCTTCCTACAGAATACACTGCTAATGATTCCCCCCCGGATTCTGCCCAAGCAGCTGCCCTGGTGATACGCTATCCCCAGGGCCTGGCCCAATGCCCGATACGTGGTAAACATCCCGGCAACATTTATTAAAGAGTAAGTAAAGGCACAAATGAGCGGTCTTCTCCATGCAGGGACGTCTGTTCATATCCGACTAGATCCACTCTTCTCTCCTTTCTGCATATGCTTGCTGTGTGCACCTGCTTGAGTGAGGCAGGGCCACGCGACTAATTCTGTTCCGTGGCCAGCAGCAGTGCCGGGACTCACTTCTGGGCAGGTGCCTGGCCCTCTCCAGCTTTTTCTGCTGCTGCTGCAGTGGCCAAGGTAGCCACGAGGTGTGGATTCTCTGTCATCGGAGCCTCTGAGTGATTCTGTGGAGCAGAGCAGGTCTCCGCAGGAATCACTTGCCGGCTAAGCCTGTGTTATGTTCCGTTAAGGCACGGACGCTTCGGGGTTGTTTGCTCCCTCGGCAGAGCCTAATCTACTCTGACTCATGCTCCCACCCTCCTGCAAGCTCTTTCAAGGTCAGGCTGCTGGGCCATTCACTGGGCCCAGCACAGAGGTGATCAGAAATGCTAAAAAAAGAAAAAAAACCAACCAACCAAACAACAACAACAACAAAACCTGATAGATAAAAGAGGAACGCACATTGACGAATAAGTATTATCAGTACTTTTTCCTTCAGCTGGAACCCCTCAGCTCTCCAGTGGGCCCCGGGCCTAGCCACGATGCCGGGTGTTCATTGCCAATGGGTGGGTTTCCTTCTACCCCCAAAGTCCTCTCTGCAGTGGGGGAGGTAACGCTGCCCTTTTCCACATAGGAAAAAACACACCAGTTTCTTTCCACGGGATGCAAACAATCTGGAGGAAGGCCACGATTTAGGAAAACTCTAGAGGCCCCGCGAGTTGGAGCAATTGGGGTCTTTGCCTACCCAAGGCCCCCAGTGTGGCTCACACAAAACAGAGAGACCCTCGCAGCTGTGCTCTGAGCATAGACAGAGAGACGGACCAAAACGCTCCCTTCCTCACACAGGGTCAGAAGCACCGCTTCGGATCCGTTTCCTCAGCCCAGGGCTTAGCAAACCCGCAAGTATTTGCATCACCTGGACAGCTTGCGCAAACACATCGTCAGCCACCACCCTAGCGATGGAGATACAGGGCATCTGGGGAGGGGTCTGAGAATTTGCATTTCTAGTAAGTTCCCACATGCTGCTGCCGCTGCTGATCCATCCCTTAGACTGATGCTCTGTCTCTCAAAGTCAAGGTTACGTGTAATAACTTGAGGGTAACACTATAACCTGCTACCATCCATTAATGGTATAGGATGAACGCCTTCTTTCAGCTTACCCAGATCGGGAAGAGGGAAAGGTAAGTTTCAGGGAGGGGAGGGATTCTTTCCAGAGTGAGGGCTGCTGCCCAGAGGGGAGGGCAGACGTGTGTCATGCAGGAAGGTCCCGGAATGAGAGCCAGAAGGAACCTGGGCCAATCTGGGCACAGAGGTGGCCATGGAAAGGATGTTTGAGAGCTGGTCATTGGGTGGTAAAAAGAGCACTGGACCTCGAGCCCGAAAACTTGCAGTCCTCTCCCATAAAGCCTTGCAGCTGCTGGCCGCAGCCAAGGTGAGCCACTCTGAAGCCGATCTCTACCATCTCTCACTGGCAGAGCCTGCCCAGTTTCCGGGTGGGTCAGCCCTGCCCAGGCCCCTGTGCCCAGTGCACCACCTGCACCAGGCCTGAGACCCAGCGCGGGAAACCTCCAGACAGTGCAAAGCGCTCTGCCGTCTTCTTGCTGACTTCTTAATCCGTGCTGCTGGCGGGGTTGTGCTGTGCCAAGGGTTAGCGTGGGTGGCCGTGACTCACTCAGCCTCGTGGGGAAGCAGATGCTGCCAGCGCTGCCACGGAAACAGGCTAAATCAATCCCAGTCCCCGTAGGGGGCAGAGAACAAGCTGCCTGCAGCCAGTGAGTTGGGGCGGCTCTGGTTCTGTTCTGGGTGCGGCCACCGAACCAGGGAGGACAGCCTGTGCTGTGCTGGCCACGGCTCTGCCCGGGAGCTGGGTTGGGGGCAGCAGCAACTGGAGCTGGTGCGGGGACTGCGGCATGTGACCGGGGCAGACGGGCGGCTGTGTGGGATGTGGGCACAGACTGTGGGATGTTTGTGCTGGGGTGGGGGGTTGTGATCCTGTCTTCCTGCCCTTTCTGGAAAGGTCTAACTCCTCTGAAGCTGCTCCCTTACTAGATGATGTGGAGCTGCCCTCCCTCCCAGCTGGCCGGAAATATTACCCCCCAACTGAGGAGACGGGGACACTGAGGCCAGAGTTGCAATGACCTAAGCAAAGTCCCACAGCTTTCAGAGGCAGAGTCAGGCTGGGCTCCCGATGTCCTGAACACCGGATCCTCATTGTTTCCACTGGCCACCGCCTCCCTAGGAAACAATTTGCTGGGCCTCGGGCAATTTGCTTTGCCCTGAATATCTGCTCTTCAAGGCAGTGGGGAGTGCCATTAATAACACACTCTGCTTTTCCCAAGAGCAGCAGTGAGTCTCCGGCCAGCTTTCCCCACCTTCATCAGCTCCTAAGCCAGGCGAATGAGTTCCCACTGGCTCTACCAACCAGCCAGTGGAAATCCTAAGAGTTTCCCGTTTGCCCAATATCCTATCATCACAGAGTTAGGAACAGAGCCAGAGCTGGGTGTCCTGGTTTTCAGACCAGCTCCCCCCATCTCCTACCCCAGGGTAGGGGAAGGTCTGCTCTCCTCAGTTCCACCTGGTGATGCTCACGCCATTTCCCCAGGTGCCCCCTTTCTATTCCCAGGGGAGGCTCACAACTGGGTATGGTGGCATCTGCACGTGTTTATGTCCAGAGGCCCCTCAGCCCCACCACAGCCACTTCCCCCTTCCCCAAGCCCCTCGCTGCACAGGGGGCTGGGAGCAACCTTTCCCTTCCATTTTATGGTGAGATAAAGTCCAGCGCGGGTCCCCTCCTGCATCCTCTTTGGGGGATATCCCTTTCCCTGCCTCCCTGTGTCTTTGATCCATCCCTTATGTCCTTTCTCAACTTCTGCCTTTCTGTGAGCTCCTTCTCAGTCTGTAGACATGTTTCTGTCCCTCTCACAAGAAAAAGCAATGAAACGAACTGGTTACTCTCCTTCCCTAGCTGAATAGATGCTTCTTAACGTGGCCTGAGCTTGTCCTCTCCCCTTTCCTGCCTCCCAAGAGCTCAAACATCTCCCTGTGAAGCCCTGCTCTTCCTCCTCGGTGCTACCTGCCCTGCCTCCCTGCTGGTGTCCCCTGTGATCATATCAACACCTGGGGCGGTCTCTGATGTCCCCCACCTGCCTGGACCTCAGGGTACCAGAGGGGGCTGGGGCCCTCCCAGCCCTGCCGCCGGGCATCTTCTCTTCATCAAGCAGTTATACTTGTGCTTAGCCTTCCTGACCCATCCCTTTCAGCTCCAGCCTTTGCCCGCCCTACCCACCCCTGCCCCCAAACTGGGCTCTCGACCAGTCTACAGGACCAGCTAAAAAAACGTCTGTTATCCCCTTCATCTCTGGCTTTTTTCCTACCAAAAATATTTTATCCTCCCCAAGTTAAAGGAGACAATCTCCCCTGCACGGGAGACAGGCAGGGACTGGAAGGTGTGTAGGGTAGCCCGTGGCCAAAAGGGCCCTTCTGCACTGGGTCAGTTCTCACGGAATGAAGCAGAAGCCTACCAAAGGGGCCGCTACGGAGTGGAAGGAGAGGGTCTCCTTCTCAGTCTTGGAGCTGAAGGGTAGGCTTTGAAAGAGGTGGGAGTAAAGTTTTCCTTTGATCATAGTCTAAGAACCACCTGGAAGGCAAGGTGGGCTCACCTCTTTCCAGCTTTGCCAGGTCAGATGTCCATGGGAGGGCACCTCGCCTCCCTGCCTGAGCACCTGAACCACAATGGGGGGCCCGCCCCGCCACCGCCCTCCTCCCTGAGCATCTCTGCAGGGCCGGGAGGTGGCTCCCACTGCAGTCAGCCCACTGAGGCCCACGGCTTTAGAAAGGGCCTGTGCCTTCTGTCAATGCACCTTGCGGACTCAGAAGCTCTCGACTCAAGGTGCCCTGAAGATGGCAAGGCACTTCTGTGACCCCAGAGCCCAGGCTGTCAGTCGGCTCCCTGGCTTTCGGTACCTAGCTCCCATCCCAGGAGAAGACTCGGCCAGGCTTCTGGGAATGGCACAGAACACCCAACATACTTAACAGCTCCACATAGATTCTTCCCGAAGCCCGTCCGCACTCACCAAAATGCAGACTGTCACATTTCAAAGGGGACAGCCCTCCGAGCTCATGCAGGACTACTGTCAAATGACCGACCCGTCAGGCTGGACAAGTTCCCAGAGCAGAAGACTCTCTGGGTGATTAGGAATCTGTAGAAGGGACTTTGGGAAATGGACATGTCTTCCTGATTTCATCTGAAATCTGCCTCCTTGTAACTTCCATCCACCTGATTCCACTCACTGGTCCTTGGAAGAAAATTTCTCATCACGCATCTCATTGGTCTTATGGTAGCTGGAGGAGACGAGGATGGAATTGTCTGCCTCTTTTCTAGAATGAGGATGCCTTGGGAGGCCAAGGGGATTGCGAAAAAGCTACAGGGGGAGTTGGAGAGAGAACGCAAGTGTCTCCACTTCTCGTCCTCCTTCCATTAATCTGTGTTTCTTTATCCTTGCCAGGTGTTTCTGCACCTACCACATGCACCTGGAATACTGGAGGCTTAGGACACCTTGCCCCTTTCCAGAGAGTTCTCAGTTCCAGCTTAGGACGGACACACACCCACACCCACACCCACACCCACACCCACACACTTCACAGCACAGGCTCGCCAGCAGCCTGGGTGGCTCGTCTTTACCCAGGAAGGTCAGCCTGGAAAACCAGGTTTCCTCCTTACTTTCAGCTGCCCCCCCACCCCCAGCACAGGCCAACAGGCAGGAGAGGGACCACGTGGAGAAGCTGCTCTTCACTAAGAAGAAGGGCCTGAACTTGAAAGGGAGAAGAAAGGCCTGGAGAAGAGTTTGGAAATGACAGCCGTCAGCGCTGGGCTTGGAGAGATGGCAGAGAGCTCGTGGGGGTGTGGGTGGGAGGGTGCTCACCGGCGCCAAGGCTGAGTCGTGTGGCAGCAGGGAAGTAGGGGAGCAGGGCCCTGAGTGGTGCCAGAGCTGCAAACCAGAACCGCAGGCCTGGTCCCCACAAAGGCAGGTCCTAGCAACTTCCAATCCCTCGGATGGATTGCAGGGCGGGCTCCACCCCCAGAGACGTGCCCTCAGCCTTCTTAAAGGCACGGTGCTCAATTCCCGGCTCGCGCTGACTCTCCGGCCAGCAGCGTTCACGCTCACTACTCAGGCTTCATCGTCTTTCCCAAATCCGTTAGGCACAGAGAGAGCCAGGCTCTACGCTCTGCAGCTTGCGGATGCCAGAACTGACATCTGTCATGGACCCCCACCCCCAAATTCTTATGTCAAAGCCCTACCCCTCAGTGTGGTTAGTATTAGAAGGGGGGGTCTTCGGGAGGTAATTAGGTTGAGATAACGTCTGGAGGGTGGAGACCCCATCGTGGGATTAGGGTCCACAGAAGCAGTCAGACCAGAGCTTTCTCTTTCCGCCGTGTGAGGACCCAGCAAGGCAGCCCCGCACCTGCAAGCCAGGAATTGGATCCTCGACGGGGAGCCAAATCGGCCAGCGCCCTGATCTTGGACTTCCCAGCCTCCAGAACCGAGAGAAATGCCTCTCGTTTCTAAGCCACCGAGTCTATGGTATTGTCAGAGCAGCCTGAGCTAAGAGCCTCTCGGATGCTCCAAAGGAGAATTGACACAGATCTGGTAACCCAAACAGCAGAGAAAGCCAGATTTGCCGAGCTCCGTTTCTTATGGCGGAAGGGGCAGGGAAAGAGAAGTGTCATGTCTGCGAAGGACGCCTTTGGCTCTGATCTCTGGCTGTCATCAAGTTGAAGGGGGAGTGTTGGAATCCAGGGCTCCCGGTATGGATCTGATGGAAGACAGTTCCAAACGAGGTGAATATTCCTAAGTAATAGTGGGCTGTGGAATTCCAGACAGGTGTGAGACGACAGTTAGATCCAGGCACTCGTCCTGTCTTTGCCACGAATAGCTGTGCAGACTTGGGAAATCACCGCATCTCTCTGAACTTGGGTTATTTCATCTCCTACTTGAGGATAAAACCTGGTCTTCTCCACCTTCTTCTAGGCTGGCTGTAATCCGACGTATATGAAGGCACTTTGAAAAAAAAATGTAAATAGAAGGATGAATTTTTTTGAGAGAGAGAGAAAGAGCGTGCGTGCTTAGTTGGCATTAGAGAAACCAAGGAAGGCTTCAGGGAGGAGCAACCAAGGAGGAGCCAACTGGCCTGGACAGATGCCATTCATAATGGCGGTTTCATCTGGGCCAAGGCCAAGGCAGAGAACTCCTATCTGAGATCCCGGGAGGAGGCAGGGACACTCAGAGGCTGAGTCAGAAGGGTGGATACACAGAGGCGCACAGGACCACAGACGGAGCCCTAGCCCAGTGGAGCCAGGGTGAGAGGCTCAAGTCAGTGTCCCTGAGCCAGACCAGGTAAGGGTAGAAGACACTTACAAACAGCTCCAGAGTAACTAGGCCTTCCAGGAGAGCCATGGATCCCCAGCCAACAGATTTGCTTAGTGTCACAGGCCACGGGATGTGGGGCAGGTGGAATGAGCCTACTGACTGAAAGGACCAGGTGAAGTGCAGACAGTGGGGAGGATTTCGGGACATGGAGATCCTGGGTGATGGGCGGGAAGGTAGTGGGCTCCAGTTCCAGCCACGGTACGGTGACAGGCCCGGGCTGGGAAGGCAGAGTCTGGAAATTCGGCCAGGTCTCACGTATTTGGTGGGCGTATTTGGCGAGGGTGGGGGTCAAAATGAAAAGCAAGGATGGAAAGCCAGGTAAGGCCAGGGCTTGATGCCCACCAAGAAATGTGGACTCTTCCCTGCAGGCAGTGGGGAGACATTGGCTGGTTTTAAGAGCATCTTGATGCAGCTAGTTACCAGCAAGTGTGGGGGAAACTTAGGGCAAAAATGACAATTTGGCAAGAGGTAACAGAGAGAATTACTAGAGCAGAAGTTGTAGAGAATGAAGGACAGCAGGGTGACTGGCTCCACAATCCAACTGCGCGAAGTAGTGACACCTCTGAGAGGACCTTTGTTGTTCTGGAAGCTTCTACCATTTCTGCCGCTTTCCTAACAGCACTCAGGTTTCCTTTTGAGGCATTAACTCCTCCCAAATACAGCCTGACAGGGCCCATCCCTAACCCAGGAGCAGGCCTGCTCTAGCTGGGCCGATCAGCAAGCCCTCCCTGGAACCCGAATCTCCAGCAGAATAGAACGAAAAAGGCAAAGGTGGGATTCTGCCCTCCCGCGCACTCCATTCACCATAAGGCCATTCTTGTCTATCTTGCTTCTTAGGCCTCGGCGTGGTCCAGATTCCCACCTATTTCCAAGCCTGGCTCTTCAGACTTCCATCAGTTCTGTAAAAATCCGGTATCCTTCAAATAAATTCTCTTTGGCCAGGAAAACTAAGCTACTTACAACCTAACTGAGAGAGCAGCCTTAGGGATACACGTCCAGCTTCTGTGTTTTGGCTCTTTTCCTTCCATATGCTGACTTCCTCCCCATTGGGACCTGGCCTTAGAAGCCTAAGACCAGAGAAGGAAAACCCAGGGTTAGGGTTCTAATTGTGCCCATTGCTTAACCGTCCCTGGGGTGTGGAAGTAAAATCATGTGTGGGCCAGCAGCCCTCAGTCCTTGATTTAACAGAGTGCAGGAGGAAGTGCCTAAAGATGGGCAGAAAACGCAGTACTTCCCAAAGCCAGGCATCCTGTTAAGGTGCAGACTGCACGGGCAGGGCTGGGGCTGGGCCTGGAATTCTGCATTTTTGACCTGAGCCCGGCTGAGGTCGGTGCTGCGGGTGCCCGGCTACTTGCGTGTCTTGCTAGCAAGCTCTACGTGGCATGTACCAGGCAGCAGAGAAGGCATTTAGGCAATTTAGCAGATCTCTGGTCATCAAAGAGGCTATTTGCGTCCCTGGGGTGAAAGCCAGGTTACTGTGAGCTGAGGGGGGCGGGTGTTGGAGAGAGAGCAGATGACCGAGGCTGTGGAGCTCCCAGCCTGTGGGGGTACCTGCCGACCTCAGCATGGCGGAGGGCCGTGCTTCTCAGAGGAGTGCTCTGGAGAAGTGTACATCCGTGCTGGTCAGGGAGGACAGAAACACAGAAGCCTGTGTCTCCTGCTCCATCTGCCTTTCGCTCTCCCAGGGTCAACCCTGCCGCACCTAATGGGTCTCAGGCATGGTGGCCCCTCCTCTGCTCATTTGGTGTTCCTGGCCTCTGAGGGGGTCTCCACTCTTTTCCTTCCTTCTCCCATCCTAGCCAGTGTTTCCTCTTCTTCTTCATCACCTCGAGAACACTTTCAGGTAAAATAGAGGATGTAGACAGTGTCAGGTCATTCCATTTCTCTGTTCAAAACCCTCCAATGGCTCTCATGTAACTTAAATCCAAATCCTTACAATGGCTTCCAAAGCCTCACATGACTTGGCTGCCCATTTCTCTCTGACCTTTTCTCTTTCCATTCTCGGCCTCACACAGGCCTCCTGGCTCTTCCTCACACGCATCACACAGGTTACACCTCAGAGCCCCTCCATTTGTGCCCATGGTGAATCTCATCTCCTTCACACCTTTGCTGAAGTCACCTTCTTCACACAAAAACACATACACGAATGTTCATAGCAGCATTACTCACAGTCACCAAAAGGTGAAACCAACCCCAGTGTCCATCAACAGATGAATGGATAAACAAAGTGTGTGTGTCCATGCAGTGGAATGTTCTTGGCCCTAAAGAGGAATGAAGTATTGACACACGCTACAATATGGATGAACCTCGAAAACGCTATGTGACATGAAGGACATAAAGGCCACATGTCGTGTGATTCCGTTTATAGGAAATGTCCAGAATGGGCAAACTACAGAGACAGAAAATGGGTTGGTTGCCTCGGGCTGCAGGGAGGGAGGAATGGGGGATGACAGCTGATGGGTGCGGTGTTTCTTTTTGGATGATGACTGTTCTAAGACTGCTGGAGGCAGCTGGGTGCACAAGTCTATTTACAACTAGTTTTCAGTACATGCACTTTAAATGGGTGTATGGTATGTGGGTTGCAGCTCCATAAAACTCTTATCCAAAAAGTCACCCACTCTCAGTGGGCCTGTCCTGACCACTAGATTACAAGCCCCCGCCCTCAACTAGTGTCTTCAGTCCCTCGCACCCTGCTCTGCTTTTTCCCAAGGCTTAATACCTTCTAACAAACTGCAATTTCCTTTTTTTTTTTTTAAACTTGTATTTTGTTTCTTGTCTCTCTCCCCCACTGCAGCGTAAGCTTCGGGAGGGGAGGGAGTTTCTCCTTTCTCTTTTGTTCCCTGATGTATAGTGTCCGGAAGAGAGCTGGGACTTCGGTAGACACTCAGTGAACATCTGCTCGGTGAATGAAGGAACAAGCACCAGAGTTCCAGGGAAGAAGCCTGGGGCTCAAGATGTCCCAGCTGCCTGGGGCCTGCCTGCTGCTGGGCCACAACACAGCAGTCGGAGGGCCAGCTTGCTTCACAGATTTCACACCCACCTCGCTCTATTGTTTGCCACAGTCGCCGATGGCAGCAGCTTCCCACGGGAGGCCACAGAAGAGCTGTGGCCACAAACTCCCACAGGGCTGGGGCCATCGGACAGCAGCGAGCAGCCGCCACCCGGAGACCTGCCCGCGCGTGAAATGTGCAGCTCTGCGCTTCAAAAAAAAAAAAAAAAAAAAAAAAAAAAGGAAAAAGAAAAAAAGACCTGTGGTAAAATATAACAAAATTTGCCATTTTAAGCATTTTCAAGTGTAGCGGCATTTGAAGTTCGGTGGCATTAATACATTCACTGTTACGTAACCGTCCCCACCATCCGCCTCCAGAACATTCTCATCATCCCAAACTAGGACTCCGTACATGTTAAACACGAACGCCCCAGGCCCTTCTCCCCCCGTCCCGGGCAAGCAGCATCCTACTTCCTGTCTCTAGAAATGTGGCTACTCCAGGCACCTCCTCTCAGTGGAGCCACGTAAGTGAAGTCAGCCTTTCGTGCCTGGCTTCTTTCACTGAGCATGAGGTCTTCAAGGTTCATCCGTACACAACAGCACAGATCAGAATTCCTGCCTTTTGAAGGCTGAGCAATATTCCACTGTAGGTGTAGACCACACTTTGTTTATCCACTTGTTTCACCTTGTGACTATGGTCAATGATGCTGCTGGGACCCCGGGGACACAGGTATCTGTTCGAGACCCTGCTCCCACCTCTTTCGGGTGGACACCCAGAAGCGAAAATGCTGGTTCACACGGCAATTCTACATTTCACTTTTGGAGGGTTGGCCGCGCTGTGTCCACGTGGCTTTGCTCTTTGCCGTCCAGGAGCGCAAGGGCTCCCCTCCAGCCCTCCAGCCCACGTCCATACCCCAGAGTCAGCTCAGGGCGGCCTCTGTGTTCATCCAGGAGGTAGGTATTCTCATCCCTGTCTTACAGGTGAGAGGAGACTGCAGCCCAGGAGGTCCATGCACCCGGCCTGGTTGCAAAGTGAGCAGCCGAGCTGGGACTTGAGCGTCCTTCTCTGACTCCAAGGCCCGTCTGCTACACCAGCGATGCCTGGTGGCCTCCCGCGGCTCGAATCTGGCCCCCAGATGCATGTATTTGATCATCAGGTCTTTCCAAAGTAACAGTGTATCAGCTTCTGTGGGAAATGATGTTATTCCCAATTATTCAGTGCTCCTGTGTGTGGGAGGCGTGCACTCACACCGTTGACCTTGGACCTGGCTATGTGCTTTGCTTGGCCAATCCAGGGTGAAGAAGTCACAGGCACTCATCATCTCAGACACGAGGTTCAGTCACTGCTCCTTTTCCTTTGCTATAAGAATGGCGGGTCCCAGGTGAGGGCGGCCTCTTCGGCCTGGATCCCAGGGTAAAGAAATCATGTGGACAGAGGCTCAGCTAACCTGAGCAGGGAGCCCAGCCGCCCCGGCCCTGCAGTCCATGCGGAACATGAACAACTCAGGCATCTGTGTTGCTGTGGGTCACTGAGAGTTTGGGGTTCTTCCTTATGCAGCATAAACTAGCAAAAGCTGCTTGATCCTGCGTCTGCTGTTTTAACACTTTGGAAAGTTATGCAATTCCACATACGTGGCTTCTTCTGAAAACTTAAGATTTGCCACTTCAGGGCTCACAGTGTCCCTTGGCTGCTGGTGGGCAGCCCTCCAGAGTACCTGCTGCTTTACAGGGAGCCTGCGTCCCCCCAGAGCCACAGCCTTCAGCACGCTCCCCTGCCCCAGCCAGGGTCTCTGGACAAGCCCCCAGGACCTGCTAAGACCTGATGGTGCTGCTCCCTGGGACTGTGCCTTCCGTGAATCTCAGGAGAGAGAGGGGCCCCAGAAATGCAGGTTCTAATTAGTGGCTGTCCAGCTGTGCGATGGGGGACAATGTCACTCCCCTCCCTGGGCCTGTTTCTTCTTCCATGAATGAGAGGAGATTCAACCAGATCTCAGGGCACCTCTGAGGTAGCACCGTGGCCAGAGAACGCCAGGCTTTACTGCCGCAGAGACTGTGCTGGCAGCTTGGGGTTCGGGGGGGAGCTGATGGTGATGTTAGCAGTCTCCCTGCCCCCACTTCACCGTTCAGAGAGGGGGAACATCGGGGTCGAGCCCCACTGGGAACTCTGTGATGGGAACTTGGCCTTGCACTGAAAGAACGTGCCCTGGACACCTGGAGTGGGACCCCAGCCCCCCTGCCCAGGCCTAGAGCACCCCTGCTCATCTTCTACGTGACTGCAGGCCGTATGTGGGGCATTTCAGACCTATCACTTACGCTTGCAGGTGGGCAAACCTTTCTGCAAGTCCCACTTACTCATTGTTTGATGAAAGCCCCTGCAGGCACGGTGCTAGGGCCTCCACCTCACAGGACGGAAGAGAGGGAGAGCACTTTCAGAGGCCCTGACCGTGGGCTGATGGATTTGCTGTCCCCAGGTCTGTCCCCAAAAGCTCGGCTCCAGGTTCCCAGAGGCATACGGGCCTAAGTCCCGTGAAGCACACCCAATCCAGGGACCCAAGACGCGTGGCTGCTTTGGAAACCCACGGAGGCTTATGAAGCTCTGCAGCCTTCTGAACCCACTGCCTCCGTTCCAGTAAACATTTCTGCGGGGAGGGAAAGTTTCCGTGTCCACACATCCTGTGTGCGCAGCTTGTTGAATTTTCTCCAAATGAGCGCACTTCTGTGACCCAGATCAAGACAGAGAGCGCCATCATCACCCAGGAAGTCACCCTTCCTCACTCTTTTCCGGCCACCACCCCAAGAGCAGCCAAGGCCCTGACTTCTAACAGCATGGGGGAGCCCTGCCTGGTTTTGAACTTCACATAAATGGAACCACCCAGCACTCCTCTTCTGTGTCTGGTTTCTTTGGGGGTAACATTACTGTGTGAGGTTTGTCCTCACTGTTCTTTAGTTCTGCAGAAATAGGAGCAAGGGGTGAAAGGAAGGGGGGGTGGGGGAACAGAAGTGGGAGGGTGGGGTGGTGATCCAGCCAGGGACCCTCATGCTCCTGTGATTCCAAAGGAGCGCTGGACCTTAATTCGGTCATGAGCTTGACCTGTGGAAGGCTCAGCCCTTGAGTGAGGAAGTCTCACTGGCGTGTGATGGAGTGGGAAGGGGGCACATGGATCCTCTATTCCAGCTCTGCTTCCCAGAACTTTCCTTTGAACATGTTAGGCCCTGGACAAGGGACGTGTTTGCAGAAGTGGTATGAGTCTTCCCCGGGGGCCTCCTCTGAAACGTTCACCCTGGACAGCTGGGGGGCTGGAGGAGGGGTGGGAAGGTTTACAGGCCATCTGAGGAGTAAGAGACAGTTTAGACGCACCCTTGGCTGTAAAGCAGAGTTTATCTGGAAAGAATGCCCATGAGGGGGAGACCCCGGCAGATTGCACGCCCCAGGGAGACCTGGGTTCTAGCCATGAAACCATCTGGCCCCAAGCGGCCTAGATGGTGCTAAGGCCTTCTACACCTATGTCTTTGTGCATTGTTTTAAACTACGGTCAAATATACATAACATAAAATTTACCTTTCGACCTGTTTTAAGTGTACAATTCGGCAGCATGAAGTGCATTCACACTGATATGCAACCATCACCACCATCCATCTGCAGAACATTCTCTTCTTTCCCAACTGAAACTCTGTATCCATTAAACAACAACTTCTGGTTTTCTGAAAACTTCAAAAAAGGAGTAGATATCTAATGGTGGAACTTCTGAAAGTCATTTTTGGGGGAGAGGGCCCAGCATCTAAGATGGGTGCAAATCCTGGCCTTTGTGAAGAGGAAATAGTCTGAGTTTATCTGGGCTGCTGCCCTGCCCACCTCCCTAAAGACTGGGTCTATGTTTTCCATGTCCTTGTTCCCTCTACTGGCCTTTGGACTCTGTGCCCATTTGGTCCTGGACTACCCAGGGATGGTTCCTTATGCTATCTTAAACCATCTTGTTTCTTTAAACCTAGCTGGGCTGCTGAGTAGGGCCCTGTCATCCAGGGCATGGACCAGGGTGGATCTTGGTAGACCAACTGCCTCCTGATGAGAAATGGGTGCTGGGGGACCCCCGCTGTGCCTCTTTCTCACACTCACATACCAGAGACCTGGTCCTCTCAGCAAGCTGAGCTTTTCCTATCCTTAACAGATAACCCAGAATCCCTGGCAGGGGTCTAAAAGAAGCTAGGCTAAGCCTGGAAGGAATTAGACCATGAGACATGAGTCCTCTCGGAGAGGGAAATGTGTCAAAAGTCCACAAGCTACGTTCTTAGATCCACCCCCTAGAGGGAGAGCCTGACAGGTCCCTAGAGCGCATCCAGGGCTGTGCTGGGACCATTAGCTCAACCAGAGACTCCTGCAAAGGCTCAGCCGAGCTCCCCAAGGGCACAAGGCTGTGTACCTCCTGACTGTCACCTGCGGGAGGTGTCTCGGAGGTGCCATACACTAAGCCAGCCCACTCAGGGTCCCTAGCACGCTGCCGCACCTCAACAAAGCAGGTGCTTTCCCAGGGAGGGGGACTGGGTCAGAGCAGAGCCCACGCCCACCAGGGGCAAGGCCCAGGGGCAGCTCTCCAGCCCAGTGTGCCCGTCTGAAGAGGGAAAGGGAGCTCAGCTTACCCCGGGGCTTGAAACAGGCATATCTTTTTTTTTAACGACAGAATTCTTTCTTTACGGGAGGCTTTAACTTTTACGTTTCAAACACTTTCCTAGGTCTCCAGATGTGCTCTTCTGGCTGTATTTGGGACCAGAGAACGTGTGGTGGGACAGGGCGGGTGCATTAGGGCCGGCATCCAAGCCCATCCTGGGCTCTGCCTCCTTGCCCCTGCAAGTGTTTGCACTCCCCTTACCCACCGCTCCTAGCTCACTGAATGGATCTCGAGTCTCCTGCCCTCAGTCCCCGTAGCCCGGTTAAATTCCACAATGCGGTTCTATCCAGGTTACCTCCCAGGCACTGCTGCCACGTGGCATTCCAGAATCACACAGCTCCAACGACCAGCTACCACCTGGTGCAGGCCTTCTGTGCCCACAGCTCTCACGTGTCCTCTCCTTAGGCCAACCCCTTCCACCTGCAATGGCTTCCTGGGGCCTCCTCCAGGAAGCCTCCAGAGTCCTTCAGCTGAAGAGATTTTATGATCCTTTCTGTTCCCCCAGAAATTCCTTGGTGCCTCCCTCACGACACTTTGCAACGTCCGCCCGACTGGAGTCATTCTCATCCGTGGCCTCTCCACGAGATCGTGTGCTCCTCAGGGCAGGACTTCATTCATCTTCGTAATCCCAAAACCTGGCACACAGCAGGCACTCAACAAGAGGACTTAAAGTGTTCTGACTCCGATCCCACTTCTCATCACCAGCTAACAATTCTGGCCACCAACTTCCAACATGTGTGTGTGCGTGTGTGTGTGTGCACGCGCACACACGTGTGAGGGGTTTTCCCCACACACCCACGCAAGGCTTCCACATCAGCTGGTGTCCTACAATTCGACTCAATTCCGACCCCGTCTAGACAGAGACAGTGTAGGATCCTACAGGTGAAGGGTTCAGTCCTACAAGACTGCCCACCCCTCCTACAGACAGACACCAGTGCAAGTGCAGCCCGTGTTTCTGACCAACCGGCTACACACTGGGAGCTCCCACGACCCCCTCCTTGGGTTTGATGAATTTCTTAGAGTGGCTCACAGAAACATTTTACTTACTAGATTGCAGGTTTACAGACATAGCTCAGGAACAGCCAGACAGAAGAGATGCATAGGGTTTCCGGGCTCTCTGGGGCGTGCCACTCTCCCCATATCTCCACGAGGTCACCAACCCCCATCCTTTTGGGGTTTTGTGGAGGCTTCATCACAGGGGCAAGATTGATGAAATCACTAGCTATTGGGGACTGAGTCAACTTCTGGCCCCTCCCCATCTCCCCTCCCCTGATCAAGGGGTTGGGACTGAAAGTTCCAACCTTTCAATCCCATAGTTAGTTCTCCAGGCATCCAGCCCCCATTCTGGGGTGCAGTCCAAAAGTCACCTCATTAGCATAACAAGAGAAATCTTTATCACTCTCATTACAGGAAATTCCAAGGGTTAGAAGCTCTGCCAGAAATGGAGATGAAGGCCCAATATATATTTCTTATTATAAATCACAGTATCACGGAATTAAATAGATGGCCTTTCAGTTTGTTGTCCAAACCCTGTCCTGCTCCCACTGCACTTTGCAGGAAGGACTGCCGGGGACCTGTTTACTGACTTTGTTGGCTGTGCCCCACAGCGCCCAGTGGCTCAAGGGAGAATGATTGGTTTGCTAGTATACTGGGTGCTGCTGGCCAGCATTAGAGCTGGGGCAGTCCCCCTGCGTGCAGCTGCCTGCCCCCTCCAGGGACACAGGTGTGGATGGGCTCCCCTGGGCACCTGCCAAAGTGACAGGGCGGAGACTGCAGAGGCGGCCTTGGGAGCTGCAGCCCTAAGTCACCCCGACCCTATCCTAAACCCCAGCTCCCTACCCGGCCTGGAGGGAACAAGACCCTGCCCTTCCTCCCTCTCTCCTTCCCTGCCTGCCAGTCTTGGGAAAAGCTGAGAGAGGTAGACTGGTTCTATTTCTCTAAATTATAAGGGGAGGGGGTGTGTCAGGAGGTCCCTCATAACTGCGTCCACAGCCTCAAGCTGTGGTCAGGTGGCAGAACGGCACACCTCAGCACTTGCCCAGGGAAGTCGGCCTGCTTCCTCAGGTGGGAGAGCTGTGGGAAGCCCCACTTCCTTTCCAGACTCCAAAGAGAGGGATTAAGCTTTCCGAGGGGGTGGGGCTGATAGGTGGAGCTAGATTCACTTTTCTTTAAGCCTTGGGGCTGCAGCTGGGCTCCGTATGGCTCATCTCCTGCCCCCTAGTCTCCCTTCCCAGGTAAGCCTGCTCTTCTTACCCTACGTAAGTGAGATAAAGTATGCAGCATTTTGTCTACAATGCTTACCACAGGAGTAGGGGCTTGGGAAATGGCCATTTTGTTCTGTTAGGTTCTTGTGCATCGGCCCTTCAGGAAGAGCTCTGAGGGGCGTGCAAGTAACAGAAGACCCAACCAACAGGCTTAACACGCAGGACTCGTCATCTCACAGAACAAGGGTCTGGAAATTCACACTTCTAACTCAACAACGTAATGAAGTTCCTAGGTTCGTTCATTCTTTCCTCTCAATCATCCTTGACATGTGGCTTTTCTTCCTCATGCCGTGACCTGACAGTCACAAGAGGAAAGCCACAGCCCTGCTATGGTGCCTGTTTTCAAGGCAGGGAGAGTGAAGGAAAGGGTGGGACCAGCCATGTTTTTCCTTTCATCAGAAAAGAAAAAGAAAGAAAGAAAGAAAAAGAAAGAAAAAAGCAAAGCAAAGCAAAAGCTTTTGCAAAAGTTCCTCAGCAGAGTGTCCCTTATGTGTCTGTACTAGGTCCCTATTGCTGCTCTAACAATGGCCATGAACTTAATGGCTTAAAAGAACACATTTACTGTCTTCCAGTTCCGGAAGTCAGACGTCTGACTAAAATCAAGGTGCCAGCAGGACTACGTTCTTTCTGGAGGCGCGGGGAGAGAATCCATTTCCTTGCCTTTTCCAGCTTCTAGAAGCTACTACCCCCATTCCTTGGCTTGTGGCACCCTACCACGTCCAAATCCAGCAACACCTGGTGAAGGTGTTCACATGCTGCATCACACTCTCTGCTTCTCTCTTCCACATGGAAAGAGCCCTCTGATTTCATTGGGTTCACCTGGATAATCCAGGCTACTCTCCCAAAGGTCAGCTGATCAGCAGCCTCAATTCCATCTATGACCTTAACTCCCCTTTGCCATGTAATCTAACATATTCTCAGCTTCCAAAAATCAGGATGTGGACACCTTTAGGAGATCTTTCTTCTGCCTCCCACCATGTCCTTGACCAAACTCGATCTCACTGGCCACCACCAGTTGCTAGGGAGATTGATAAATCAATTAGCCTGTAGAAGGGAGCAGGAGAGTGGTGGCTGGCTTAGACTAATTGTGTTTTATCATCTGAATCTGTTCACTTTGTTAAACCAAATCAGGGTTGTATTAGCAGGGAAAGGAGGTGAAGGCGTGGTGGGTATTGGGTTGGCTAACTGCCTGCCATGGCAAGGTGCTGCTGATTTTGTGCAGATTTCCCTGGTCACACGTCATGTTTGCACTTGGTGATGAGATGGGATGGAAATCATTAATGCGGATGTTCCTAGGGGGTGCCCAACCCTGCACATTCGAGAGGGATCGAGACTGTCAGCCAGAGTTTTCATTCTCTCTCCTTCTCCTGCCCCGCAGCCCTCCAAAGAAAGAAACTGCCCATACAAGATGGTTTTTCTCAGGCAAAGAAAGCCAGTTGTAATGGGCAAAGGGGAGTGAATTAAAGAGATGGAGAGAGGCAGGGAAAAAATGTATTGGGAAAGTGTGTCAGTGTACATCATAAAAGTCAGAATGAGGAGTGAAAAGAACAGGAGTAGAGTTAGGAAGGTCTGGTGGTAGTAGGAGAGTTTCCCAATTGTTTTTAAGAGAGAACATAGAAGTGGGAACCATAGCTTGTATTGGGTTAGAAAAATACAAGTAAATACCATGAGTATTTTTGGAATTACGTTGGATTATACAGCTGACTGTGACTCCACCCTGGAACTCAACCAAATGGTAGATTTAACATAAATTATTACACACAACTGCCCCATCCCATCTCTTCCCGAGATGGTGCTCACTTGCTAGTCAGTGAAATAGTTAACACTGGCAACCAGTTAACACTGGCTTCAGAGGCTCATCTGTAAAATAGGTATTTGGACAGGGGAACGTCTGAGTCCCCTTCCAACTCCGATCGTTGACAATCCTGCGATCATTTCATGAAGTCCAGCTCAAGCTCCTTCCTGTACCCTCAGCTGTCTGGGGCATCACTCTCTTGTGTTCTAAACCATGGTCTCAGAACAAATAAACATAACTTGGAACGTTACCACTCATAAGACCGTTTACTTTTTCTTCACTTCAGTTTCCTCAAATGCAATCCCTCAGTCATACCCAACCGGGGGTGTTATGTGAGGGTTAAAAATCACAAATGTAAGGTGCATGGCACATAGTAGGCACTCAAAGAACTAAAGAACTAAAAAACTAAAAAAAAAAAGACATACAAAATAAAACGATGGTCTGTGATCAAAGGGGAAAAGTTGCCTTTTGGATGGTGACAATTAAAAAAAAAGATCAAGAGCAAACATCTTGAAATTTTTAGTTCCTGGTCTTGGGAGTATTCTCACCCCTCCCTCCCCGGTTTTATACTTTCCACACTCAAACTGACTGGTCACCCTTGCATCTGTGTTGGGGAAGGTCATTGAAAGGACATGACCACCAGGCGACCTGTGAGCTGAACCTGGGCGGGCACTCAGAGTTTCCTCAACGCCCCCATCCCTGTTCTCAGAATGTGGGTTCCACATGCTTCCCTGCTTCCAGCAGCTGCTCCAAGGACATGGCCTTGAGATGGCGATGTGTTGAGAACACCTGCACGGTCTGCGTGACTGAACCCAGTGAAGGCCTCTGTATAAACTTTTAAGATTTGCTGAGTGCGGGGATCCACTCACCTGGGTGCAGCCCAAGCCAAGCCTCATATCTAAGTTTCCTTTGCTTATTAAAACAGCCACCTGCTCACCTGGAGTGGCCTGCGTCTTCCTTCCATCTCTCCCTGCCCTCGGAGTGTGGGGTCAAGTTCAGGTTACACCCAGGATCTCCTGAGGGGGACTGCAGACCAACACTCTGACACCTGACGGGGTTTACAGAGCACCTCACCTATTAGTTGGAGAGGGAAATGCTTGTTTGCTTATCCCCTTTCAAAACACTGTGTGGGATTTCCCTGCTCTCTAGGACCAGGGTCCTATAAATGTCACAGAGGATTTGAAGAACTGTTTTCATGTTCCCAAATGTACGTGATTCTTCGTTTTGATCCAAGATCCCCCAGCCCTGCACTGTCCCATACAGGAGCTACGAACTGCTTGGAGCCAATTAAATTTTAATGAATTGAAATTAAGTGAAATGAAAAATTCAGTTTCTCAGTCAACCTTGGTCACATGTCAGGTGCCAATTAGCGACATGTGACTAGGGGCTGTCACCCTAAACGGACCAGATTATAGCATTGTCACAGGACATTCTATTGGACAGTGCTGCCCCTGATCGATTTGCCTAGGTTTCAATAATAATAAGCTTTTAAAAAAAACCCACACAACAAAATCCAGCCTGGCGGTTGAAGTGTTAGCCCTGATGAAGGGTTGTCTGCAGTCTGGCAGGGACCATTTTCCCACGGACCCGCTGCGTGGGAGCAGAGTCAGCCCGGTGACCGACAGGTGGAACAGATGTCGTCGGGCCCATCTCCCCGGGCTTACGAGGGCTTCCCTGCGCCTGCCTCTCAGGCCTAGCTGTCTGCCGGCAGCTTCATGACTGACAGCGTAACCGGTCACTGTTCCCAAAGACGGACGCAGTGAGTCATCACCCAGTCCAGGCCGCGGGGGGGAGTCGGAGCATCTGGTCAAAAGGGCCCCTCAGCGCCTTCCCCTGGAGCAGTTAGGGGCTGCTGGCTTTCCTCATACTCCTCCCAGGAACAGATAAGTGGACAGGCATGTCCTTGCCCCCGTTTCTGCCCGTCGAAATCTCCTCGCCCCCTTCTCCGTATTCTCAGATGCCACATTCTCCCAGGACCTCCTTGACTCTGTGTGACTGCCCCCGGCACGTTCCTCACAGATCTCCAAGCCCATTTATGGACCGTGCCTTCCACCCTCCGTGTCTGTGATGGCAAAGCCCTTGGAGGGCAAGGCCTGTGCTCCTCACAGGCCCAGCGCAGGGTGCCGTGTCTTGACACAACAAACATTAATCAGCAGGACTGGATCCCTTGTAAGCTCTGGAGGGTCCACTGGGAAGAGTTTCGTCCAGTGTCTCTATCTTTTACGCTTGCCCCAGAGAGACCCTAACGGTAGCCTCTGTGCTTAGGGGGATACAGGGTAACCATAAGCTCAGACCGTCAAGGCACAAACCTCGACCTTTCTCCCTGGGTGACATTAGGAAAGTTATTTCACCTCTCAGGGTCTCATTTTCTGTAAAATGGGGGTACCAAGAGTGTGCATCCCCTGGAGTTGCCGTGAGAAATAAAATAATATACCTCAAATACATATTAAAGTGCCTGGCAAACAGTAAACACTCAATACACCCTAGTTATGCCTTATTATTACCATTCTCGGCAACAGCCTCACTGACCTGGGGAGCAGCTTCCTGATTTTATTCCTGCCCATATTTTTGCCTCGGACCTTCAGTTTCCTCATCTGTCTGAGCATCTCCCAGACGCCCCCTTGCCTTGGCCAGCCCAGCCCCCATCACGAGCACCGACCCGCTTCCCAAGGGTGTAGGCCTCGGGATGCCCAGCCTCCTCTGGACACGGCCCGGCTCCACGCTGGGTAAGTGGGCCGCCACGCAGGCTGAGGACACTCGATAAATGTCGACGGGTTGGACTTGCTGGTCTCAGAACAACTAGCTCCCTGGAAACGTGTTGGGCTGATCTCTGAGCACAAGCTGCCTTCACCTTAAATTGGGGGTGTGTCTTCGGGAAGAATGGGAAGGGTGTTAGGAAAATTATAGGCGTGAGCTTCTCCTAGGAGCGTGTCATTGGGAATAACAAAACAAAAAGTATAAGCTGCTTCTACAAGTTTTTGCTAAAATGGCATTTTGGGAAAAGAATTTGAGACCCACCAAACCAAACCATCAACAATCAGAAAACAACGGTCTAGAATGTTGGCAAGCATGCCATGTAATGGGTATTCTCTTGATAACGGGCCTCCAGAACATGGAAAGAGAAATCACAACATATTATTGATGTCTTGGACATTTAGGTCCTCCATTCTGAGGTCTTTTTGGGCAAACGAACTGTCGTGCTTATATAGAAATGCTTCCCTCGTTACAGCCTGCCACACTAGAACATTCTATGTCTACCAGCCGTACAGGGGCTGCACAAGGGAGAGTCCTGAGCCTGGGTTTTATTAACTGCTGAGAAGTCCTGCCTCTGGACATGCTGTGTGCAGTGATGAGCAAACCCAGATGCAATCCCCTCTCTTGGCCCTTATCAAATACCATCAGATAATCACGCAAATATTTACAACTGAAAACTGATTTGTTCCATGGAGGAGAGGAGTATGGGTCATCTCTGAAACTGTGTGACAACAGGAATGAGAGACTGCAAGCTTCGAGACACCTCTTCTGAGGAGGTGGGCAGCGTGGGCGGAAGAGGGCTCCAGACAGGGATTTTCTATGTCCCCAGATGCTCGTTCACTGGCGTGTTTATGTGTGAGTTTCCCCTGCCAAGAAGACCCTCCCGGGGCCCCAGTTCCACCTGCACTGCTGACTCCCTCTGGAAGGGCAGCTGAGCTGCTCTGTGATGTGAGGGCGCTGTACTCAATTCCCCAAAAAAGGCCACTCCTACTCTGACATCTGAGCCCCCGAGCCCCCCATGCTAACCCTCTCCTCATCCAGCTTGGATCTCGCGCCAGTCTCCGTCCCCACGACACCTCCTCACTGTCTCAGCTGCGTCCAAGCGGCATGCTGCCACAGGGCACGAGGGAGGCGGCAGCTGGCACCCCACGGTGCTCCAGAATAGAGCCGCGGGCTCCGTCCTCCCCAGCCCCACAGACACTGCCTTCTGGTCTCAGCAGACTCTCTCCTGCTACTGCTTCAACGTGAAGATGGGAAAGTCAGTCCCAGGAGCAACGCAACAAGATGCGAGCTGGGGCGGGAGCGGCAGCGACCACCAGAGAAGCCAGAACCCACAGTGGGGAAGCCTACTCCAAACACCGCTGGGAGGCACTTATTTTAGCCAGCAAGCTTCATTCCCACGTAATGTGGAAAGGAAGAAGCATTCGCACCTAACTCGTAGCACGTGTTTGTCGAAGGAAGGCCTGAACGGACGAAAGCACATAAGCCCTGCTCAGTCCTTCCTGGAGGATTGAACAGGGCGTGGGAGAGGGCAGGGGGGGCCGACTGGAGCCCTGTGCCGGGGAGGGTTCCCGCGCAGCTCTGAGGCAGCAGCTGTGTCTCCAAAGGGGACGGGGAGAAGAGAGATGTGCCCCCGGCCAGAGCGGGGAGGGCGCCAAGCAGACGGCCTGGCCCCCATCCCGACCCCGAGGACACATCCCCGCAGACCTGCTGCGCCCACTGTGCTGCTAACTGGGGTTGGGGCCTCTTGCCTGGGGAGCAAATGAACTATTCAGCACGCTCCTCTGGAGAGAGGCTGCTGCTGCTGCTGCTCCCTGTTCTAGGCTAAGGGCCTGGCTTGGGCTGCGGCACAAGGGCAAGGCTGCTGCAAGGCCAAGGGCCTCTACCAAGGCAGCAGGACTCGTCCATGGCCCCTATCCCTTGGAGAACATGGCAAGCAAGGGAAAGTACGGGATGGAAAGGAGCTGATTATCAGATGGCCATGCCCGGACTGAAGGGTGTGAGGGGAGGGCAGGGCCCCACTGGGGACTGGATCGCTCAGCGGTTGCTAGGCTGCACCAGGTCTGTCCAACCTGCCCTACCGGGCACTGCCCCTCCTCCCCCTCGGCAGCCAGCTCACACTGTGAGGGCAGCGGGAACCCAAGCCCTACCCACCCGGGGGGACCTGCAATTCTCCCTCTGGCCAGCTCTGCCTCTCATTTCTCAGGTCTCCTCTCTCCCTTCACCAGGGGCCTCAGAGTTCTGGCAATTTCCAGTGTTAGTCCCGCCTCCCGTCCCCAGCAGGTGTTTGCTGATGGCAACCCAAGGGAAAGAGGGAGGCCTGATGGCAGGTGGCGGTGCTGACCCACTCTTGCTCCAAGGCTGCTGGGGCCTGGCAGAGACTCTCCAAGAACCTCCTGACTCAGCTCTTGGGTGCGCTCAGGCCTAGCTGCGGATGAGCCAGTGAGGCTGGAAGAATTCCCATTTGAGTTGGCTGCTTGCTGCACGTGGTGTGTACCACACACAGAGACTTTCCTTTGTAAAAAAAAAAAGAAGAAGAAGAAGAAGAGAGAAGGAAAGAAAGAAAGAAAGAAGAAAGAAAGAAAGAAAGAAAGAAAGAAAGAAAGAAAGAAATGAGGCAGCAAGAACACTAACCACAGCCCGCCTGGGTGCCAGCTTTACAAGTCACAAGGAGCCGGAATCAGATGGTGCCTTCTAATGAAATGAGCACAGAGGAGTAAAGTAGCCACGCAACGACTTTGGACAAATTATTTAATTTCTCCAAGCAGCAGTTTCCCTCTCTGTAAGAGAGGGATAAAATGCTATCTACTTGATATTTTCCAATAAAATGAACCAGGGCTCCCAGGAGAAACGGTGGATTCTGGGGCTGGGGCAGGAAATACACCTGGAGACTGGAGCACCTGGTAGGGCCAGGAAGGAAGGAAGCACTGAAAGAGACAAAACAGGGAACCACCCAGCTCACGGTGACGGTGACGGGGCAAGTGGGGGGCTGTCAAAGGGACACAGGAGAGAACCTAAAGAACTCCCGGTAACCAAAGCTGGAACCATTTGAGCAACAAAATAGATAAAGTAATATTAGATTATAACCCAAAGTACAAAATCAATTTCCATGAGTCCATATTGATGTGAAGAAATGGTTGGATAAATAAATAAATGGGTAAGAAGAGACAAATTTTCCATGCAGAAGAATTCCATACAATTATACAGATGCTCTGCCCTCAAGGACGTGGGGGCTGTGCATAGAGACTTCCTTCTGGAGAGGACCGTATGGAAAAGGGGAAAAGGTGTAACTCCAGTACAGAAACCTGACAAGCCCTACCTGGAGCCGGGTGACCAAGATCAAGGCCACCAGCCATATATCCTATTAACCCTTGATATGATGAGAATGACACCTCCTTCCGTCTTCCTTCTGAAACACATCAAGGCTGGTCTGATCACAAGAAAACCATCAAATTACAATAGAGAGACAGTCCACAAAATTCCTGAACAGTGCTTCTCAAAATTGTCAAGGTCATCAGAAACAAGGAAGCTATCGTGAGAAGCTATCTTGGCCAAGAGGAATCTAAATGTAATGTGAGACTCTAGACGGGATCCTTAAACAGAAAAAGGAAATTATATAAAAACGGAGGGGGCGCCTGGGCGGCACAGTCAGTTAAGCACCCAATTCCTGGTTTCAGATTGGGTCATGATGGCAGGGTTGTGAGATTGAGCCCCCTGTGTGGCTCTGCACTCAGCGGGGAGTCTGCTTGAGATTCTCTCCCTCTCCCTCTGCCCCTCCCGCTCCTACTCTTTCTCTCTCTAAAATAAATAAATCTTAAAACAACAACAACAACAACAACAACAACTGAGGGGCGCCTGGGTGGCTCAGTCGGTGAAGCATCTGCCTTCGGCTCAGGTCATGATCCCAGGGTCCTGGGATTGAGCCCCGTATCGGGCTCCTTGCTCAGCAAGGAGCCTGCTTCTCTCTCTGCCGGCTGCTCCCCCTGCTTGTGCTCTAACAAATAAATAAATAAAATCTTAAAAAAAAAACCAACCCTGAAAAAATCTGAATAAAGTACCAACTTTAGCTACTAATATGTATCAATATTGAATTATTTGCTGTGACCAATGTAGCATGCTAACGTAAGATGTTAATAATAGTGGACACGGGGCGTGGCATAGACGAGAACTCTAGGGATTTCCCTCGTAATTTTCCTGTAAATCTAGAACTGTTCTAAAATTATAAAGTTTGTTTAAAAAGTATTATCTCCCTCCGAGGGTTGTGAACATGAACTGTGCTGGTGCACGGACAGTGCTCAGCACGGTGCCTGGCAGATAGTGAGTGCTCAACAAACGGCAGCTCGGTTATTATTCGGTCCTAGGGAGGATGGAAACCAGAGAAGGAAGCACACCGTAGAGCAGAGAGCATATGAATATGCGAATTACGACTCTAATTCCCAGTTCTGGCCACAGCACCTCAGCAGCCACTCTGGAGAGCTGCCGACTTCCGGAAAAGGGCCATCCTGTCTCATCTCAGCACATGAGGGGGGCCTCGTCTGCATTGCTGTGAAAACCTGGAGCTCAGTGGATGGGGGGGCGGGTAGCAGTGCTGATGCCCGAATCGCAGCCAGGATCAACGCAGATTCGGGCCTGCTGATTTGCAGGTAGTCAGAGTGAGGGCGTGCATCTCAACACCCCAGAGAGAGGAGATCCCCCTACACAGCTTCCAGAGCTGGGTGGCCCTGACTCCCTCTGCAGGGTGCACGCTGCCTCTTGATTAAAAATGGAGTCTGGGCAGAGGCTCTGGGTCTGTGCTCTAATTTGATTCCTTGCCGACAATGAGATCCCTATGCCAGCCGCCTTCCTGGGCCAGTCACCTGCATCCGGAGAGGTTGTCCACACCCACTAGGTAGGACTTAAACCCCTGCCGTTCTGACTCAGTCCCGGCCCCCAAAGGGGCGCTATCATCCAGGCATAGGCCAGAAAGATCAGTGAAGGTTCCAGAGGGCAGTTGATCGACACTGGAGAAATCTAGGTTATGGAGGAACAAACACAGAGGCAAGAAATCCAACAGTCTGTGTGTGACCTTGCATACTTGGGCTTGCAAGCCAGAGAAACCTAACTCAGGTTAGGGGCCCCAGGAAAGGATGTGACATTGGGTGGAGAGACAGAAATTAGCTCACACAATCAGGCCTGGCTGAATCAGGGCAGCGCCACGGGTCACCTGCTGGAACCAGGACTCCAGGGCTGCCAGGAGGCACGTTCCATGGGTTTCTTGAATCCGCCACCAGCCCTTCACCTCCTGCTCCGTGCTGTCCTCCCAGGTCTGCTTTCTCCAGCCACAGGCAGCCCCCAGGCCTACCGTCACCACACTTCCCGCAGAGAGGAGCAAGGCACCTCTCACCTTCCTCCTCTAGCCAAGCTTCAGTTACAAAGTTCACAGGGAAGTACCCTGACTCGTCCACCTGGCCCAGCACCCTGACCTCCAGATGGCAAGAACCAAGGAGGCAGGGCCCTCAGAAGTGTCAGCCCCCATTTAGACCTCACGTTGGAATCACCGCAATCAAGGGACTGAAACCACAGCTGTTATTTGACCAGAAATTTCTATAAAGACCTTCTACTAATGTGTAAAGTTGTTCACTGAGTAACCGGAAAGGTAAGAAGAGAGTTCAGTTGGACCACGGAGTTAGCTACTGCCTGAAACAGCTACTGACCCTAGGGCTGGGCACAGGGGGAAGAGGCTGGAACTGAGAACTTAGACACTTAAAGGAAGGACGCCCTGGGCGCTGAGAGGAGGGAGCACCAGCCTGATGGCGTCTCTGCGGGGGATGAAATAAGGTGGCTTGGGAAAGTGCTGGCTGCACTCACCTGCCCCACCGGCCCGCAGGCATCGCTAACCGAGTGCGTGTGCACCTCCGCCTGATGGCGTACTATTGGACGATAAAAAGGGGTAAAGGACAATGAATCAATCTCAGCAACATTTTGCAGCGTGAAAGAAGCCAGACACAAGGGGCAGACTGGGTGCTTCTGTTTTTATGAGACGTCCAGAAAAGGCAGATGTATAGAGATGGAAAGGAGATCGGTGGTTGCCTTGGGTGGGGGTGGGGATGGGGATGGAAAGTGACTGCCCTTGGGGTTTCTCTCCGGCCTGAGGCACACGTTCGATGAGAAGATTGCAGTGAAGGTTGCACAACTGCCGACATGCTAACACTGACGAGGGTGAATTTTATGGTTTGTAAATCACATCTCGAGAAAAGCAAGTATGAGGCAGGTGCTAGTTAACCCTCCAGTGGCAATAACAAGTGCATCAAATCAACACGTGGTACACCTTAAATCTACGCAATATGTCAGTTGTATCCCAGTAAAGCTGAGAGGGGGGAAAGAAACTACTTTAGCCAGAAAACCATAAGCAGGAGCAAGTTCCTTCCTCCTCCTGCCTCTCAGTGACCCTCCAGAGGCCCCCTCTCTCCAGTGCTGAGCAAGGAAGCTTTGCAGTAGCAAAGTAGAGACATGTCTGTGGAGTCCCAGTCGCAGCATCCCAGAGCAGAGTACAGAAGGGTCAGTGTGAAGCAGAAAGACAATTAAGAAGTATCCTAGGGAGGTGAGTGTTCCCCCAAAGGAAGGAGGTTTCTGGTTCTAGAAAAAGGACTGGAGGCGATGCCAGGCAATCAGAACAATAAATGTCCACAGCTGAGGGCCCGGAGGCTGGAGAGAGAGGACAGGCAGTCATCTGTGAAAACGCTGGGGAGCGGGGGATGGGGGGATGACTAGAGTCAAAGTCAGGTGACACTGGAATGAAAGGGCAGGACAGGAGCTCCTTCCGCTCCCCCTGCCTAGAGTCCAAGATCGGTGCTGGCTGCAGTGTTTCTAGCTCTGACGACTGGACTCACCCACAGGGAGCATCTCGTTCTAGAAGATACCGCACCCTGATTTTCAAGGAGCACGGCAGCTCCACTCATGGTGAGAGTTTGTGAGGGCCGCAGGGTCTGAAATATCCCCTAAATTAAAGGCTCACTCCTTTGAGGTCACTCCCCTTCCGCTTACAAAATACAAATACACTGAAAACGGTAGCGAATTTGTTTTCATTCTAAAATACTTATATGCCTACGAGGTGCATTTCTATATCATTCCTCGGTCCTGGCAGGAGAAGGCAGCGGCCCGCGAGCCCTGTGAGGGTGATTGGGAAATCTGGATCAGGAAAGTGCTTGAACTCACAGTTTTCTGGACACACAGGAAGATAAGCTAGAGAGACAGGAAGTGGACCAGTGGCTGCCAGGGGGTGGGGATGGGAACAGGGAGTGACTGCAAAGGGGGCCTGAGGATCCTTTTGGGGTAATGGGAATGTTCTGAAATTAGATTGTGGGGATGTGGCGCAACTCTGTAAATATACTAACAATCATTGAATGGTGCATTTAAAATGGGTGGATTTTATGGCATGTAAATTATACCACAATAAAGCAGTTTAAACAAATGAAAGTATCTCAAAGAAAGTTTTTATGGACTCTTGGGCTGGTACGGACAAGATATCCACCGAGGAATCTGCGGCAGGCACAGTGTCTGCCCTCCTTAAAGGTCTGCTAGGCTGGGCTCTGGCCTCCGCCACACCCTCCCTCCGGGGACGGGGGAGCTCAGCGAATCCCAGTCAACACTGTTCAAGTCCCGCACAGCCTCTGCCTCTGCTCTGGGTGGCCGGGAGGCCACGGGGCTTAGGGTCAGCCCTAGTGGGCCCTGCATTCAGCTCCGTCTTAGCTCCGGGGACTCAGGGTCAGCCCTGGTGGGCCCTGCATTCAGCTCCGTCTTAGCTCCGGGGACTCAGGGTCAGCCCTGGTGGGCCCTGCATTCAGCTCCGTCTTAGCTCCGGGGACTCAGGGTCAGCCCTGGTGGGCCCTGCATTCAGCTCCGTCTTAGCTCCGGGGACTCAGGGTCAGCCCTGGCGGGCCCTGCATTCAGCTCTGTCTGCTCTGGGTGGCCGCGAGGCTCCGGGGACTAAGGGCCAGCCCTGGTGGGCCCTGCATTAGCTCCGTCTTAGCTCCGGGGACTCAGGGTCAGCCCTGGTGGGCCCTGCATTCAGCTCCGTCTTAGCTCCGGGGACTCAGGGTCAGCCCTGGTGGGCCCTGCATTCAGCTCCGTCTTAGCTCCGGGGACTCAGGGTCAGCCCTGGCGGGCCCTGCATTCAGCTCTGTCTTAGCTTCATTTTTCTGCGCAGCCTGATATCAAGAGTCAGGTGTGGGGGAAGGGACTACAGCTTCGGCCTCCTCCCCAGCTTTCACCCCTGTTCTGCAAAGACATCACTGGGTTATAGCTCAGCTATTAATAGAGTTGGGGTATTGATACCTGTTCTGCACTTGTCACTCACGCGTGTAAGAAATAAGATTGCATTTGAGCATTTCCGGTCTCCAACCAACCCCCAGAGATACCGCCTTAGAGCGTTCCTGGTTGAATTCTCAGGACGTCCCGTCATGGGTGTTCCAAGTTCAGAGCCTGGGCCTGCACCCGAGGAGCTGACCACCTACTGATGAGCCAGGACCTAACTAGAGCATTGCTTGTCACCCTTCCTGGGCACATGCACGACTCAGGGCATCTGCCTAAACGCAGGTTCTGAGTCAGAAGGTGCGGCTTGCGCCCTAGACCCTGCAGCTCTCATCCGCTCACATGGCATCCACGCTGCTGGTCTACGCACCACAGCTTGAGTCGCTTGCACCTAGGGCTTCACTGCCTGAGCTGCGAAGCCTCCGCTGCTTCCCCTGGAGTGTCCAACTGCAAGGGAAGAAGGGGAGGCCTTTTCCTAGAAGAAGCTCATGGGAGCCCCTGGGCTCTCTGGGCATTCACTGAGGGATGCTTGCCTCTGCATCAGGTCCAGCTCCGTATCCTGAGTCGTCTGCAGGCGAGGACAATAGCAAAGACAGCAGCTGCACCCCCCCCCCCAATAGAGGAAGCAATGAGCTGCTGATGAAGCACAAAGGGACATGCCCCAGTTCTCAGCAGCTGGCCACGGGCTCCCCTAGTGTGGCAGAGGACAGGTGCCATGTGTCTCCTGCTCAGCACCTCAGAGGCCGGAATCCTGCAGGTGATCGATGGGCCCTGGAGCATTGCCAACAACAAACAAGAAAAAATTTGCTGCCAAAGCCAGAAAGAGCCAGCCCTGAACTCACGTGGCTGTTCTCCGAGTCAGAGAACATATGTTAGCGTCACTAGGTACAAAGCACGGCCAACGAACGTCAAGTTGATTAAGACCTAGTCCTAGTCTCTGGAAGCCCACTACCCCGGGCGAGTGTGAAATGTGAATGACTTGTGACACACAGCAGGACAAGGAGGCCCCGGGACAGAGAAGAACGGCTTGGGAAAGGGGGAAATCACTGGGAGTAGGGGAAGAAGCCCCCTTGAAGGACGTGGCGTCAGAATTGAGTCTCAAAGGCTCGGTAGGGTGGTGGTGGGTGGGGGTGAGCACAGAACAGGATCGCACGCAGCCTTGGGTCGGGGAGGCCGCAGGGGGAAGCTTAGAGCAGAATGTGTGGGACCTGAGCTGTGAGGCCTATGACCGCATCTGAGCAGCACAGAGATAGGTGGTTAATCGTGTCCATGAAGCGTTTACTAGGTGGCGGTCACTTTGTAGACGCTGCAGGAGCTGCAGGAAGCCACAAAAAAGCAAATACTTTTCAAACACTAGCACATTCGTGCATTCTAAGATATACAGCGGGCACTGGCAGAGTGGGGCCAGGAGGAAAGTACAGAGCAGTGCAGGGGCTCAGAGAAGGGACATATTCTTCCACGCCCTGTCTTCGGACAACTGTGGGTGCACAGGAAGCAGACGGGCAGGCAGACTAGCCAATTAAGCAGGGCCTGACCTTCTGCTCAAAGCTCTGCAGCTTGTTGACAGAATGGAAAAGTCTGGCCATTTCTCATTGGCCTTCTATGTCCACTTTCAGCAACGTCTCCCTCCCCTGCAAGACAGAGAAGGATCTGTCCAGGGCCCCACGGCCATGCCCTTGACCAGCTGCTTTGGCGGCGAGGCTTCCCTGACAAGTGTTAAGAAAAACGATCCAGAACCTGGAAACAAGGCCAAGAGGGTATCTACATGTCCTTTCAATGTCATGCTGAAATATCGCTGACCAGCCTCACCCAAGGAGTATCACCTTCTCGGAGAACGTACATTTGTTTGACTACACTATTTACTATCAGCGAAGGGCTCAGACTTTGTGAAGTTAGCTGTCAGCGTGTAGGTGCTAATGATTCCGGTCCGGTAGAAAGATAACCTCCAAGGCTTGGGTTCATTACGCCGTAGGACATGAAGCAGTTCTGTATCTATGTATCCAATATTCTTTCTTTAACAGGATTGTGTAACCCCCCATATCGCCATTGCTCTTTGAACCAGCCTGACCGTTTTTACTGTTTCCCTCATTAATGACGGAGTTAGATAAAGGTTTTGACCTGTGTTCGTTCTATAGTTGTAAGAAAGTCAGGCTCTTAACTTTCGAACGTTATTGCCCAGTTAGAAACTGAGGATTCTATGCATTCTGACAGACACAAGAATGTGAATTGATGCTGCTGATGCTATTCGAATTTCCTAATAGACGAAGATGGTCCGTACCAAGGTCCAATGTCAAAAAAGGAGCCAGAGACCCCAAGAGGAAATGCATGAGAAGGAAGAGCTTGTCTGTGCAGAAGGCGAGTTTTATCTGTGCCTCCGTGAGGTTGGGACTGTTTCTCTCAGGGGCTACAAGCCCCCTCAGCCTTCTGAACATTGCCAGAAGTTGAGTATCATCCCAGCAGGGCAGGGAACAGGTCACACTGGCCTTTATGGGACGAGTTCTCGTCAAGGTACCATGTGGCAGCAGCAGAAGCAATGACAACTGAGACCTTAGTCCTGCCAGAGGCTGACCACACACGCCAGCCTGGCCTCTCTCTGTCCGACATTTGGAAGGAGGTTAGCCCTTTGGCTAACAAAGCCCTCCATCCGAAGGACAATTCAAGGCCTCAAGAGAAAGGTGTTCAGCTTCCTGCAAGGAGGCATGTGAATGATATATATATTTGTACCCCAAATTGGTAAACTGAATCTCACCAATTACAGACACGTGAGGATACATAAGAAATTTTCTTTAAAACAAAAATCCATAGCTGAGAAAGGAAAAATTGGGAGAAGTCTGCTCTGCAGGGAGGAAAGGCAAGCCTCAGAAAGCACGAGAGTCCTCCCGTGGTTTCTTGGCTCAGTCTACAGAGCAGACTGTAGAGGTCGGGATGGGACTGTGTTTCAGTTTGCCACATGACAAACTAGCTCACACTACTGGCATAAGATAACAATCACGCATTATCCAGGATCTGTGGGCTGGCTGGATGCCTCTGGCAATGCAGGCATGACTCCACTCCTCACTGCAGCTCTGTGCGTGACTCTGCCGCACCCTGTGTCCGGCCGGGGGCCCAGGCTGAAGGGGTGGCTACCCGTGCAAGAGGACAAGCAGAGGCATATGAAGGCTATCAGGCTCAGAACCGCACATCACGACTTCAATCCACAGCCTTGACCAAAGTCAGCATCCAGGGGCATGCCCTTTGCCTATTGTTAAGGTCATGACAAGGGTCTGGATGCAGGGGGTGGGTAAAGGAATGGCGCCAATCATTCAGTCTGCCCAGAGAAGAGGCTAAGTGCCTTTGGAAGCCCACCTCCTAAGTGCCTCTTTTTAGCACGCCAACCAGATAAACATCTTATTAGCAGATAAACATCGACCGCCCTCATTTTGACTACTGCATAGTATTCCATGGACCAAATGTATTATTCTCTATTTAGTCAGTCTTGTAGATGTCATTCAGATTGTTATGAGGGTTTTTCCCATCATAAAAAAATGTTGCCATGCAACTAATGAATCATTGAACACTACATCAAAAACTAATGATGTACTATATGTTGGCTAACTGAACATAATAATAATTTTAAAAAGACTGAAAAAAATGCTGCAATGAATATCCTCTGCCCATGTGCATGAGTGTTCTATTGGAGGTTGCTCAATGGTCTCTGTTAGCCAAACCCCTCTGCTATACAATCCCTGAATTGTAGTAGACACACGGCTGCCCAGAATAGACTACATTTCCCAGCATCCCTCCACTTAAGTATGGACATGTGACTAAGTTCCAGTCCACGGGGTATAGCAGCAGTGCTGTGTGCAACTGTGGGATTGTGGCCTTAAGGGAAAGAGATGTGCCCCCCACCCCTTTCCCAATTGGTCCTGGCTGGAATGTGGCTACAGTAGGGAGCTGTCTTCCACCATGTAGGGAAGCACCCTGGAAGAGCAAAAAAACATGGAACCTAGGTCCCTAATGCCGTGGAATCATCCTCCCAACACACACACACACACACACACACACACACACCCCACCCAGCCCTAGATTAATTCATCTGTGTTGTTATGTTCAGGAGAAATATATCTATTGTGTTTAAGCCACTGTTATTTTGGATATTATAGGAATCAATCCAATATCCTGATTAAAATTAATACATTCACAAGATAAATTCAGCGCAGTGGAATTGCTACATCAAAAATTATATGCATTAAAAAAATTACTCTTTAATGCCAAGTCACCTTTCACAGCTATTATACTAATTCATACTCCCACCAACAATATGTGAAGTGCTTGCTTTACCAAACCCTTGCCAATACTGTCCATTATCAAACTTAAAATGTTTACCCGTGAGCTGAAAAATATCTCATAACTTGAACATTTGCATTAATTTATAGAGATGGGAAGTCACAGTCTTGGCCTATGTTTGTTATCCTTTTTATACATTCTCTTCAATCTTTACCATAATTCTATGGCATGTTATCATTGTCCCCGTTCACTTTAGCTCTAAAATGTTGAGTCACTTGTCCAGCATGCCACAGCCAGTCAGTGACGGAGCCAGCTTTGAATCCAGGTTGGACTTGCTCCAGACCAGGCACCTGAGCTCTTTTTCCGACATCACACCTTTGACCTTGCCAGGGCTTCCACCTCCCCACTGACCACCTGTATATTTACTGGACACGAGCCTGGGGCCCATGCAGGCAAACTGGCCCCTGAAGCCAGGTCCGACTGCGCCCAATGGAGAGCCCATAAACCGGTATTGTCAGCTCTGACTTCCAGTAGCTGGGACTTGTGAACTCCCGTGTAACGGAGGTAGCCGTGCAGTCTTATCCCGCCCTTCCCCGCGAGCGGGAAGGTCGCCATGCCTGACCATCCCATAAGCATCTTCGGAAAGCTTCTACCTTCGGCTTTCTTTACTACGACTCATAGCAGCGGAGACGGTCTTTCCAAGCAAAGCCTGAGGTGCATCGTCAATAGCTTACATTCTAGGCAAAAAGAACAGCATCCTGACCAAGGCGAGAGGTGGCCTTTGAGCTCAATTTCTTTATCTTTATTTCAAGAATAATTATAGCTTTTTATCATTGTGTGTGTGAGAGAGAGCGAAAGACAGAGGAGAGAGAAATAATAAATGTAAAGTGTTTTGCATAGAGTAGAAACTGCAGAAACTGCACCCATATTTCACGAATGTTGGAATGGCCCTGGAGTGCTCAGGAAAGTGAAGGCCGACCCTGTGTGAGGGTGAGGGTGCAGGGGGGCGGCAGCTTTCTCCCCACGCTAGGAACAGGGTGATGAACTCCCCAGTCAAGAGCACTAGAGAGAAGACTTTGGCAATGATATCTGGATTCTTTGGGTGGTGGCCCCAAAGATAGGACAGAAGGGCTGGCACCATAGCAACCAGGGAGCCAGGACACCTCATAGAAACAGGGAGGAGATCTGCCTTTCCGAAGACTTCTGACTCCCCCTTCTGAGTCAGGGGGAAGACCCCATGGGTCCATCTGACCGCAAAGGCCATGGCAGCAACCACTGCCTGCAGCCCCTGGTGAGGACTGGATGGAAGAGGAGGAAGGGGAGGAAGCATGGGCTTGTAGGATGGGAGGAGAGCAGCAGCCCGCCCCATTGTCAGACCGCAAAACCCCAAAGGTGATAGGCAGCAAATGGACCCCTTAGTTATCTTCTCCAGACTCAGTTAGGCTGGCCCCATCTGCCCTGTTTGCACTTTGTGTCCTGGGAGATGTTCCCCGCAGATCATGTCCTGGGACAAGAGAAGCAGGGGGAAGAGTTCCTGGGCCTCTGCACCCAAGCACAGGCTGCAGGGACCCGAGGCCTCATGACCACAGGTGGCCCACGAGTCTACTTGGCATGTCCAGAACATCAACCAATTCAATACAATAAAGGAAAAGTCCCGGGAATTCCAGTCTGACGACGTATTATTAAGGTGTGAAGTTTTTGTCTGGTGTGAACCCAGGTAGATTTCCAGGTGGACCCAGGGAAGGAGTCTGGCCCAGAAGGGAGCTTATTTCTGGGACTTTGGCCTCAACCTCCAGCAAACAGCATTGGACCAGGAATGCCTTGGGGACAGGGATGCAGTAGGACTCTCTTTTGGATGCCCAGCCTTTAGCACAATACATGACATACACTGGGTAATTAATAAGTTTTTACTGATTGAGTTAATGAATGGCTGGAGATGGATGAAGGCCAAGGATGAATCTAAACAATTCTAGCGTAAAAGGGCGCTTGTTAGCAAGCCCACCCCTCCCATCAGCACCCAGGCTGTGATCTGGGCCTTAGACATTCATCTTCTCCTTTCCCAAGAATCAGACGTGCTTTAAGGAAACGTAGGCCACACTTGCTGAGATGTCCCCAATTTTTCCCACTGAGACTTGGGAACAAGAGCTTTTGCATGTGGAGGGTCTGGTCTCCCCAGGCCCAGTGCTTCCTACAGGAAAGCATTAGAGCTTACTAGTTTTGGAAGGGTGGTGAATAACGCTATGGCTTGTTTCCCAATCTGTAAAATGGGGCTAAAAACTACAACTATCTCCTGAATCAAATGAAATACTTCTTATAAAGTGCTGAGCCTAGTTCAGAGCACCTGGTAAGACACACACACACACACCACACACCATACATACAACCACACATCACACACACTACACACAGATACACACTACACCCACACCCCTCCCCCACACACACCTGGGCTGGGGCTCTCAGGGAAGGCTCCAGCGGGGAAGGTGCTCTCACTAAGCCCACGACACTCCGTAACACAGTCAACTCCAGAGTCACAGGCTGGATGCTCTTCGAGGTTGTCAGCAGCATCAGTCCCCAGCATGGACCCCTTTGCAGCCCCTGAAGGCCTCACTAGGTGAAATAGGAGACAGGGTCAAATCCTTCAGACAGATGGGAATTTAGGCCTTGACAGAACAAGAAACAGGGCAAACCCCGCGTTACTACCTTTAACGAGCTTCATTTCCACTCAGGGAGCTAAATGAGGCAGAGCCCGCAGAGCACTTCGTTGCTGAACAAACCAGGTTGATCTGGTCCGAGGACGCCGAGAGGCTACGCAGCGGTGCCCAAAGTCACAGAGGGAGCTGGGAGCAGAGGCAGGACCAGACCCCAGGTCTCCTTCACGACTACACTGCACTTCTTTCTCTAGCTTTTGTCACAGAGGGACCACCACACTTTGTTCAGGCCGCCAGGAACTTTCAGGTTGGGGCTACTGGCATCTAGCGACGAGAGAGCAAGGACGTTGCTCAACGCGGTCGGATGCACTAGACGCCCCCACAACAAAGACCTGTCATGCCCAAGATGTCAGTTTGGTTGGCTGTCCGTGGGTGTAGGCGATAATCTACGCTAATCACCCAAACCTCCAGGAAAAGTAGAATTGCAAGAGGGGGAAAAACGTCGCAGAAACAGATTATAATTTGATGATTCCACTCTTTGGTGAGAAAACCCTATCTTTTTTCTGACACCAAATCTGTGGAGTTTTTTCCACACCAACAACCGATTTTCTCTGACATCAACTGGGCGTGCGACAATTCAGGTCAGTTCTGACACGACCGGGCTAGAGTTAACACAGGACCCCGCAGGTTAAGGGCTCAGTCCCACAGAAAGAAATCCCTTGACAAAGGGAAGCAATGAAACTGTGACTCATTCTATGTTTTAGAAATCTGATATTCGGAAACCTGCAGACCTGAAGAGTCAGGGTCTTCTTGTGAAAACCTGATACACAAGTGCTATCCAGACAAAGAGCTGATTCATTAGGTGTGGCGGACCTGTACTTAAAGCCCCAAATCACAAATGTTTCACATCTAAATTTTGTAGACTTTGTTACGTACATTTTTGTTAGGCACTGTGTGAAACAATGGGATTTCCGGGTTCTTTCCCCACCCCACAGTGATCACATACGTCTTTTGTAACATGCCCACGCCATGGTAGTCAGCTTGCAAGGAAGAATTTATTCATGAGTGTATTTGGGATTTTCGAAGACCTTACAAGAATGCAGAGTAACTGTGCTTTTGGAACAGTTGGAAGTCTGTCTTTTGGAGCATGGAAGTAGGTGAGCTCTGGCCCTCACCCCCAATCAGGCAACCGGGTCGGGATGCTGTGGTTACTGGTGGGGGCAGAACGGAGATGGTGGGATTTTCCTGTGGAGGACCATCCCTGAAGAAATCTCTCTACCTCCTCATTTGATCCAGGTTTTCCAGGGAAAAAACAAGACTCAAGGTTTGATGGGGAAACAAAAAGTGATCATTTTCTAATTCCCAACATTTCTCCTCATCTCTACAAATTTTCAACCCCACTCAGCTCCCAGCAAAGCAGTCACGGGTCCGAGTTGACCGGATGGCAAAAGAAGGGTCTATCTTTCCTGGTGCCGGCCTGCCTGCATCGAGAAGGGCTCGTGGTGGCCAATAGCACAATCCCTGAAGCTGAGGGCTTAGCTGGGATTCCAGTTCTGCCACTAACTGGCTGTGGGATCATGGCAAGTTACTTCACCCCTCATGCCCCAGTGTTTGCCTCTGTCAAAGGTGTCCTAAGAGCAGCATTACTCACTATAGCCGAAAGGTGAAAGCCACCCGGGTGCCTATCAGCGGATGCAAGGATGAACAGAATGTGGCATAGCCATACAACGGCCCATCAGCCTTCAAAAGAAGAAATCCTGACACATGCCACTGCCTGGATGAACCCTGAAGACCTCACACTGAGTGCGAGGACAGAACGATTCCCCTCCCATGAAGTACCTAGAGTAGTGAGAGTCACAGAGACAAAGCAGAACGGTGGCTGCCAGGGGCTGGGGGAGGAGGGCACGCGGAGTTGTTCAATGGGTTCAGAGTTTCAGTTGTGCAAGATGGAAAGAGCTCTAGAGACGGACGCTGGTGATGGCCGCACAACAGTGGGAATGCATTTCATGCCACTGAACTGTACATTTAAGAACGGGGAAGATGGGAAATTTTACGTTACGTGTATGTCACAAGTTTTTTAAATAAAAAAATAAAATATGGGCGCCTGGGTGGCTCAGTCAGTGAAGCGTCCAACGCTTGACTTCGGCTTAGGTCATGATCTCAGGGTTGTGAAACAGAGCTGTGTGTCGGGCTCCGCGCTGGGCATGGAACCTGCTTAAGAATTTCTCCCTCCCTCTCCCCCTGCACCCCACCTCTCTAAAAAAAATCAAAAAACAAAAAACATTCAATTAAAAAATAAAAATAAAACAATAAAATGAATAAGGAAGGGTAATAGACTAGGGTTGTGAGGACTGAGTGAGCGACGCAGTGTAAATCCGTGGTTTTCTACAGGGGACCCTCCTTGCCCCTCAGCAGTGATTTGTCAGGCCCAGAATGTCAGCACATCCAGGAGCCCTGGTGAGAAAGCACCTGGCACAGAGTAGCTCTCGATAAACGGTGGCTGGGATTTTTATTTAGTTTTCATGAAAGGAATTTACCACGTCCCCGCTCAGAGGAGCCAGTTACTGACGCAGAAGCAGCTAGCTGGACCTCTGACAACAAGGGCTTGAGGGCGAGGCCTGCGTGTCCGAGGGCACCTGGCCGTTTGTGGTCATCGGCGGAACCAGAAGGGTCTTTCTCTACAAACTCAGGTTGTTTATTTTACATTATTTTCTTTAAATCAAACTAAGTTGGACGATAAGTCCTTATCCCTCTGGGAAATTCAACCTGTCCTTATTGCTGCCTCCTCCTGCACACCCCCGAAAGATGGGCAGAGACTCTGGGGTCTCACACAGGGCAGACTTCCAAGGAGTTCCTCTGGCCTGCCAGCTGCCGGGGGGGCGAGCCCTGGCGGCCCCCGTCCAGGCCTGTGTGGTCCCTGGAAGGCTCAAGTTGCTGCTTCTGCGGCTGCACTGGCTGGGAAGCCGTGATCAGGATTGCAGGGTTGGGGTTCCAGCCTGCCCTCCCTTCATGAAGTCACTCTCCTGTCTCTCCCCTCTCTCCGAGCGTAACTCCCTCACCAGCTGGGTCGTGACTCTGCCCTTCCGCCCAGGACCACCTTGAGACAGCTCAGGGCAGAGCTGCCGGGCCAGGGGCTGGTCTGTCCGCTCTCAGCTCCCAGACCGCCTTCCACACTGCCCACATCACCCTCCTCCTTGTCAGCTGGCTGGACAAGAAGGGCCGGGGGAGCCTAGAAGGGAGGAGGAGGGGAAAGCACAGCTCTGACTTTGCAGCTTTGCTCCACCAAAGCCCTTGCAGCCGGTCACGTCTTCAGCTGTTTCCCCCTTCCCGGCATCCCGGGACATGCCCCTCAGGGGTACCCCGCGGCTGTGGGCTGGGCCCCTCCTCAGAGCTGGAGCTGCTGCTGAGCCAAGCCCTTCCTCCAACCCACAAGGTTCTGAGAGGCTCACCTCTTCCCTCTGCTCCAGGCCCTGGGGCAGGAGCTCCTGCTCTTATCGCCTGTCCTATTCCTTCGGGGACCCTCGCTCTCTGTTCTCCCTCACCGGCTGCCTCATCTTTAATGCCTCAGATTACAGTCTTTGTTCAACTGTCCAGTGAGGTTGCTACCTGCTGTCCCCGCGTGTGTGTGGCGCGGGGTGTGCCTGCATGCTCTCCCCATCCAGCAGCTGGATTGCACCAAAGTGCTGGCTCCAGGGTGTCGTCCGAGGAGTGCCCAGGACCAGAATGATGGTTTTGAGCTGTTTCGACACCAGACGCTCGGCTTCCTTCACTGCAGCACGTTCAGCTCCTCACTGTCACCTGTCCCGGCTGTCAAGGGGCAAGCAGGGCAGTTTGCCATTTGTCTTCCAAAGGCTACAACTGGCTTTTTCCCCGAGAGCAAAGGCTGATGGCCTGTAGACACAGGGTTCTCTTGGGTCCTGTGAGAAGCATCAGCTCTACTGCCTAGAATGAAGTGTTTTGTGAGGGGCAGGGAAACAGTAGAAGGAGAGCACTTTGCACAATCCCTGGATGTCTTAAGGGGAAGTCTTGTTATTAAGGTTTCTGACTGCAGGGCCCACATTTAGCCAGAGGAAAGAAGTCAAATGGGGCCAATGTAAATAGGCACAGGAGATAAGCAACACACGTGCACCTTGGGAGAAAGGGCACAAGGCCAGGGGAACTACCAGTGTGTCAACCCGACTTAAATAGGTTCCAAGAGCCTGTCATTCGGTTTTTTGTTCCTCACACCTCTTCAAGAACGTGTGTAGGTCAGGGGTACCAACTCCACCCCAGCACCAACCCCTAAACTCTCCCTATGGGCCGAGCTCCTGCTGCCATCTTGTGGCAGTTTTTATGAGGGCCATCAGCAGAGCCACTGCTCCCTCGCCTGCTATGCTTTTATTTGTAGACTGGGACCTTTCTTGACTCTGAGCTCTCATTGCATTCATGAGCAGAAGGAAAGGCCACTCCCTGACACACATTGCCCTTGTGAGGGTCTCACCTCTGATGGAGTGCCCTGCTCCTGCCATGGGACTCTCAACCGTCCACAGGCGAGGTCTCCCCATCTCCTGTGCGGCACAATGCAGGGAGATGGGGTGCACATGTGGGTGGGATGGGGGCGTCACTGTTGACTGAGCAGGTCGCTCTGTACTCCCAGGTCCCTCAGGAAGAAGATTTCTCCTTTTGAGTCAGATTTGAGTGTCTCTCGAGGAAGGGAAAATACGAACTCCAAAGGTAAACAAAACAAAATAAAACAAAAAACAAAACACTCCACTGTATCAAGAATTGTCTTATGTTTTTAGTCACATCCTTCCTCCCCCCTCCCCCTGGCTTCATGTTGCATACATCTTGCTGCTGACATCTTGGCTGCTGTCCTGACTCTTCTGTGGGTGCATGGTTTCCAACTGTGAGCTCCTAGAGGTCAAGGACCCTTGGTATTCATAGCCTGTATCTATCACAAAAAAGGTAGTAAATGTCCTTGAGTGAAAGAACTCTATGCTATCTGGTCAGCATATCCTGTCAATTCTTCCAGAAGCCATTCTCTTATCCTAGCCTTCCTCTTTATTCCCAGGGTCAAGGCAATAAATGCTGTGTGCCACCCACATTTCCCTTCATGATGAGACGCTCCTTCCCCTTGACTGCTCAAAGCTATGTCTCTCCCCAGGAATTACCCTCTTTCCAAAGGAAACTACTTACCCAAGGTTAAGCCTCCTCTGGGTGCACCCCACATCCAGTAACTGGTGAATGCCGCCTGAGCTAGCTCCAGCCTCTGTACCCTAGGTTGAGGTAACTCGGAAGGACCATAGAAGCTCTAGGGCTTATGGTGAGATAGGCTGAGGCCTTTGTTGTGACTGCATTGCTGTTCACCTTCTCCCTCCGCCCCATTAGGCTTCCTTCCCTCCTCACGGGTTGAGGGCTGTCAATGCACCGGGCAATGACAGCAACAGACTGAGGACAATTACTCACCTACTTAAGGCAAAGTGTCAGAGTCAGAGGGGCCTGCTTGGGGGCACATAAAGAACCTCTCATCTCCTTCAGTCAGAGGACAGAAGCAGCGGAGGCTTGGGCCAGAGCATAATGCTAAGGGAGCAGAGCTCCAGAGCAGACTAAATTCTCAACTTAGGTAAGTCTGCTGTGCCCAGGGCGGGGCCCCAGTAGAGAAGGAACTGAGACTTGAAATGGGGACCATGGCAGCTCTAGAGCTCCCTGTAGAACTGGCTGATGTTTCTGTTGTAACTGTACTGCAGTTCAACTTGATGCTCTTGAGAACCTTGGAATCCACATACTGGCCTCGGGTCAGAGGTGACCTGCTCCCTGGTGCCTGGAGACCACTCAAAGTCTGCTCATCCCCTTCAGTCGGCTCCCACCTCCTCTCCTGGCTGCCTGGCCAGTAACAGGTCAAGCCACACCACCACCTGGCCAGGAAGTGCTAGGTCTGCTGGGAGGAAAGAGGCTTTGTGTCAAAAGAGCTGTAAGATCCCATCAGTGCATACTGGCAGAAGCACGGAGAATAGATATGGGACTGAATCTGGAGGATGCTGAATTGACAGAAACAGAATATAAAGTTGGATAGGAGTTTATCAACAGGAGGACACTCTCCTATGAAAGAAGATTGATACCCTGGCAAAGCCCCTAAAAATAATGCAAATATGCTGCTAGGTTGTTTCCCAAGAGCTTAGAAGAAGCAACAGTCCACACTAAGTACAACAGAAATGCCAAAATTGCCATGGTAGTGGTGAAGAAAGGGGTCCGAGGTCCAGAGAAGTGGGTGCGTTAAAATGGGCATATTACCTAAGATCAGAAAACCCACCAACTATGTTCCATGGGAGGGAGGGCCACGAGGACACTTTGTTTAGCAGAATGATAAGAACTGTGCTGGTGAGAGGGGCACAAATACTACTACTGAAGCAGCTCAGTGGTCGCTGTCCTCTGCGGGCCAGGGCTGGGACTAGGAGATACGGCGATAGGACTAGCTCCCCTATAACAATGGGATGACAGAGACTTGCATTAATAGAGGCTGAGAAGTAAATGGCGTCAGAAGCAAGGTGGATGTAATTATTGTATAAGGAGCAAAGTCAGCATGGCAGCTAAGATAGCCTAACCCAGAGAGAACATAGAAATGGTTAATAGAACATGGCATTCGGAAGGGCAAGTCAGACAGATGGGCAGCCAACAAGGGTATCATGCAATCTATGCACAATCAAAACAAAAATCAAGGAGGCTGAAGGGAAGTACCTTAATAAAAAAAAAAATCATAATCCGTTGCCCAGGGTCTGGACCTGGAACTCAGTGACTTGAAGGGAAAGCTGGGCCCTCAAAAGGAAGTACCCTGCAATATCACACAACATATATGGGATGGTTACCTTCTCTGTCCTTCCCCAAGAGATGTATGGGCCAAGGGGAAGATCCAGAGATTCCAAGGAGTGGTTGGACATAGAAACAGGATAGGAGTTGACATTGCTTTTGGGCACCCAAAGTGTCATCATGACCCGTGTTAGAATGCTGGTAGAGATATATGGAGATTTATGCAGGTCTGACTCAAAGTGGTCCCACTGGGTCCAAAGACCTACCCAGTGGTTATTTGCCTAGTCCCAGCATGTATAATCAGAATGCACATACTTGGTAATTAGGCAGACCATCTAGTTAACCACACTGGGGAAGGCCAAGGGGAAGCCTATGAAACCACCCTCCTGCCCCCCCAGCCAAGAAGTAACTCATAAATAATGCCATATCCCGTGGGTCTGAGAGGAGCTATCAAGGAGATTAAAAGAGATCTAGCTGTTTTTTTTTTTTTAATAAAAGAGATATAAAGGAAAAGACATAAAGATGATAGCCTGCTTATTTCCAACTGATTCACCAGTCAGGTCACCAAAAAGCCAGACAGATGCGGTATCTTTGTCAGAAAAAATTAACCCTGCTTCAGCCACATGGTGGTACCTGGTATATGGCCGCCTTGGCAAATGTATCCTTATCCATCTCCACTGAGAGAAAGGGCCAGAAGCAGTCTGCATCCACAGATTGATACCACTATACTTTCATGATCTTGCCCCAGGGCTATGTTAATTCTTCTGCTGTCAAAATATAGTCTGTACGAAGCCTGACCTTGTAGACATGCTGCAGGACATTACATTAGCCCAATACATTGATGGCCTCATGTCAATCAAACAGGATGAGCAAAAGTGCAAGTATGATGGGAAATAAAGCCTATAAAGATTCAGGTGACTGCTGGGACATCTTCAAAATAAAGGACTAATTTCTCCCATCATTAAAAAGGAATCATATGCTCCACAGGTCAGTATGGATTCCAAGGTCAGCAAAGTCCAGCCATGGGAATTCTGCTCTAACCCATTTGCCAAGTCACATGGAAAGCTTTAAGTAGGGCCCAGGGCAAGCAATGACTGTAGCCAGTCCCACATGTGGTATAAGCAGCCTTGCTCCTTGGTCCATAAAACCTGGTAGATCTTATGATATTTAAAGCATCTATGGTGGGCAAAGATGCTGTATAGAGTTTATGGTAAGCCTAGCTGGAGAATTACAATGTAGACCCACAGGGTTCTGGAGTAAGGCTATCGCATTTACCACAAAGAACTAGAGGTCATCTGAAAATAGCTCCTGATTTGCTGCTGCACCTTGAAGCTGCTGCAAGATAGCCCCACTCACGTGGCCCTTTAAGAGAGTGGCGAAGGGAAATCCTCGCAAGGCAAAAATCAGGCTACCCAGCCACCCACCTTCTGTAGACATAGAACAGGCCCGAGGACAGAAAAAAACATAAACTAATAGAAGTAGCACATGGCTTGGCTGGTTGGCCAGGAGCCTAAAAGGAGAAAGAAGGTCAGGGACAAGGGTAGAGGCACATGGATGGATGAATGGATAGGAGTGGGCATGGATTATAAAGAGCTTTGAATGCATGTTAATGGCCACCAGAGGCCTCCACTACGGAAGTACTACAACCAAACAGTCCAAATGATTTGGCCAGTTGATATCAGCCATCTTTTTTTTTTCTTTTTAAAGATTTTATTTATTTATTTATGAGACAGAGAGAGAGAGAGCGCGCACACAAGCAGGGGGAGAGGCAGGCTGAGGGAGAGCCTGATGCGGGACTCAATCCCTGGACCCTGGGATCATGACCTGAGCTGAAGGCAGACGCTTAATCAACTGGACCACCCAGGTGTCCCCAGCCATCTTCTGCATTAGCCACTCCTGTGCTGTCAAAATGGGTGTGTGAAAGGAATGGCCATTGCGGCAGCAATGGAAGACATACAATGGGATTCCTTTTACCAAGGTGATGTAGCTACTGATGCTGTCTAACCTTTAACCTGAGTGTTACAAAGATCACCCTTGATACAATACCCATCCCTCAAGGAGAACCGCCACCCACTTGATGGCAAGTTGTCTACACTGGACCCCTTCCACTCTAGATAGGGCATTTATCTTGACTAGAATTAACACATGTTCTAAGTATGGGTCTTGCCTTTCCTGTTTGCAGGACTCCAGCACTAGGATCATATGAGGGTTTACAGGGTTGGACCCATCGATGCAGGATCCCATATAGCATTGAATTGGATCAAGGGACTTCATAGTAGAGGGTAGAAAGGTGGGCTTGTGGCCAAGGGATCCACTGGTCATATCATGTACTGTAGAAGCTGCTGGCCTAATCAAACAATCGAATGGGCTTTTGAAAGTACAGCTGAGGTACCAACTTGAAAATGATATCCTGAGAGGGTGGGGCAGCATCCTTTAGGATGCAGGATATATCCTCAACCAATGGCCATTCTAGTGGTTCTGAGACCCCAGTAAGTGGAATACACAAGACTGGGAAAACAGGTAGAAATGGGAATGGCCCCACTTGCCATCTTTATCAATGACCCATTTGGGGAATTTGTGCTTCTCATTCCTACAACTTTAGGCTCTGTGTGTCTAAAGAACCTGGTGTCCAAAGTGGGGGAAACTTTTACCAGGAGATACAGCAAGAATCCCATTCAACTTGAGGCTTTGTGTGTGACATCATCACTTTGGGTTCTTTGTGCTAATAGACCGGTGGGAAAGGAAATAAGTCACCTCCATCCTGGAGGTAATTGACCCAGATGAGGAGGAGGCAGGGCTGCTGTCACACAATGGGGGCAGGAGAGAACATACCTGCCATCCAGGTGATACACTAGGGTGGCTCCTGGTAATCCCTTGCCCAGTTCAAGCGGAAAATAGTGAAGTACAGCAGTACTTCAGTACTGCTTCAGAAGAGCATGGTAACCAGGGGCTTAGAGTTCTCGAAGATGAGGGAATCTGGGTCACCCCAACAGGTAAAGCTAGGGGTAAGAGCAGGTAAACACCTAGACTAGGAGAGGTGCTAGTCAAGAGGAAATCTCAAAAGGGCAGCAGAAGAGGGAGACCTGCGGAAATGAGCAGTCCAAGAACCGTAGTGGCTGTTCGGGTGCTCTGGCCTGATTCCACTTCAGGATAGGGGCCACCATGCCCCCAAGCTGCCAGGAGCCTTGACCTCCCCAGAAAGGGCCCTCAGCATCTTGTTTTGATTCAGGACATCTCAGAAGAGCCACCCAGCTCCAGATCTCCCCAGGGATTTCGACTAAAGCCGTTGCTCTAACTGCATCACAGTTCAATTTCTTCCTCTGTTCAATCCAGCTTCTTGTGCTCCCTCATGTGTATTGTTCCTAAGAGCACTCCCCAGCCAACTTCCTGTGCAAAAAGTTCAGGCTCAGAGTCCACTTCCACAGAAGTGAACCCACTATAGTCAACAACTTGGTTTAGGCCAACCGCCTCAAGGCTGAATTACACAATAGCTTCCAACGACCTCCTCCAGGCTTCTGCTGCAATTGGAATGCCCTGTACACTGACGAGAGGAATTTGCCTCCATCTTGCCTCATCCTGTGTATTATCTCAGGCAAATTACTGAACATCAGGCAGAAAAAACTTGTATGTCAATGGTAGACCATGCACGGTCTATAGCATACCCTTTTGTCTTAGATTCTGATTCTGTGGGAGCTATTTTATGACTTTGTAAGTTGTAGGTAACTGATAAGACATATAAACTCTGTCCCCTCTGATAAAGGTTCAAATGACTCCCTCCCTAAAACAACAAGAAAACATTTATCTCCAATTTACAATTCATTTCAATATTCCTTTACTCCACGTAACTGTGTTTTAGAAAACTTAAATCTGAACTCATCGCAACATGTGGTTAGTTCTCTAGATTAAGGCATCAAATAAATTCTTGAACATGTTTACATTCTTGTATCTGAGCGTCACGATTTTACCTTTTCCTTATAACCCTTAAATTCCAATATGTAAGACAACAGTAAAAACATAAGGCAGGTTTCTGAATTTGTCTGGCACACAGTAGGGACTCACATCTTACTGCAATCAACCCTTTTCAAAGAAAATCATTACAGCATTCTAGAGAGTCCTTTTGCCAGAACTTCCAATAGAAATAGAATCTATTTTCCAGAATTTTTCATCTGGGCAAGAGGTTTTTTTGTTTTTTTGTTTCTTTTTAAGATTTTATTTATTTATTTGACAGAGAGACAGCTAGAAAGGGAACACAAGCAGGGGGAGTGGGAGAGGAAGAAGCAGGCTCCCAGCAGAGCAGGGAGCCTGATGCAGGGCTTGATCCCAGGACTCTGGGATCACGCCCTGAGCCAAAGGCAGATGCTTAATGACTGAGCCACCCAGGCATCCCATCAGCTGGCAAGAGTTACGATATACCTGACCTTTGCCACAGACATGGCAGACTTTTATTTTCTTTTTGCTAAGAGATCATTGTCAAATCAGCCTGCATTGTAATTTGTTATCATCTGTCCTTGAATATGGAATATTTCCAAGATCAATTTACTTCATGGCAATCCTTTTCAGGCTAGCAGACACCCCAGATTTTAAATGTCCTTTCTAAAAACAGACTTTACTTTCAATCTCTTAAAACATTTATTTGCTCTTAATGAAATTCTTTGAAAAAGTATCCCCTTCCCCAAATCGATGGTGTATTTAGAGAAACTAATTTAAATTCCTCTTAGTTGGGGGGGGCACCTGGGTGGCTCAGTCATTAAGCGTCTGCCTTTGGCTCAGGTCATGATCCCAGTGTTCTGGGATCAAGCCCCACATTGGGCTCCCTGCTCAACGGGAAGCCTGCTTCTCCCTCTCCCATTCCCCCTGCTTGTGTTCACTCTCTCACTGCCTTTCTGTCAAATAAATAAATAAAATCTTAAAAAAAAAAAAATTCTTCTTAGTTGGAAATGTAATAAAGTAGGAGGTCCAGTAAATTTATGTCCTCTGAATTACAAGATAGAGACTTTTCCAAACTTAAAATTGTAAAACTCTTGCCTGTAGTAAAGACCAATCCTCCCCAGCCAAAACAGGAAGGGCAAGGTGTTGCAGCGATCCAATTAAAGTGTCAGGCTGAAGTAGAAACTGAATGTGCAAGGAAGCTCGAGCCCAACCTAGTTGTATTCACATATCTGAAGACTGTGACAATACGAGAAATGTGGTGTGCTTTTGTGTCTGGAAAAAGAAAGTCAAAACCCGAAGTTTGGTAGCGGTTTACCACCACAGAATAAAAAAAACTAAAACTGACAGACGTAAATATTCTATCACTAGAAATGCAGAAAAATTATAAAGCATGTTTTCCAAGCCAGGAAGAAAAAAAAATCATGTTCGCCTTCCTTGTGCTCCAAACCTATGTCCATAAATTAACTTCTGATGGTCCACGTGGCCTATCAGTTATCTTCTGATGAAGCTGGGAGGGCCCTGATCTTTAGAACTGTTAAATTAATACATTGGCATTTTGATCAACATATTTATCTCCTCCTTTCATTATCACCAGTTAGTTCTAAATTTAAATCAGTTTCTGAAAAAACCCAAGTTTCTACAAAACTTAGGTTCTGACAAAACCAAGTTTATGTACGAACTCCCAATGAGCTATAAAGCCAGCTATATTTGGGTAGCCAATCGACCCCTCTCTAGAATCTCTCTCCACATTAACTCTAGCTCTTCTGCCATCTTACTCCTTTAAACTAAAACATATTTGTGTAACTTTAGCTACCAAATGATGCTAATGAAAATTTCATTATGGAAACAAATGCACCCTAAATTTGACTTCATTCTCCATGTTATCCAGAGAGTGAGGCCTGAGGATCTCGCATTTTTTTAGGACCAATGCCCAATTTCCATGAGGCCATGGGCAGGTGAGCGAGTGCGTGGCTCGGTGGCTATGCCATACCATCTAATTACTGGAGACACAGAAGCTCTCCCAGTTTCGGTACTTGTCATTTCTTTGTCCCTCTCACCCATGGCCCAGATCACCTCTGTGTTTTCTTTCTGACCTGCATTTCCAGAGGGTGACCTAATATACATTGAGAAACAGAGATGTTAACTAGGGACATGTCGGAACTTGTGGAAGTGGATAGTTTTCTGGTTTCCAGAAAGGAAAAGTTACTATTCAAGGGAAGCTATTTTTTGCCTCCTGCCTTCTGGCCCCATATGTCCAAAGAAAAAGTAAATCTAAGGTCACACAACATGAGTCATAAGCCTCTAGATGGAGTAGTTTTCAGTAATTAAACCATTTTATTCTCCAAACACTCATCCTACCCAGCTCAGAAAAAAGACAGATGAAGTTCCCTTCATTTTTGCCTGAAGCACATTTTAGTGCTTAGGCTATCAATGGAGATTTTGTTCTATTGAAAATGAATTAGAAAGTTAAACTCAGGGCCGGAAAAGAACTTCGGCTATCTTGTCTCTGCTGTTACTGCTGCTGTATCACCCTGCTGTGTTCTGATACAGGAGGGTAATAAGGACCTCGGGCCAAGAAATAATTGCCTAGAAAAGAGAACATGGAAAAACCCACTGTGTTGTGATTGAAAACACTGATTTCTAAATAAAAAATAATGTGACCTATAATTTAATCAGTGCCTACAGGTATGCAAGATGTTAATGAAACCCCATGTATCTTTCATTGGTCTGCCTATTTTATCAGAGGTGTCTGGCCTACCTCCAGGATACACTTTGTACTGGATGGGACACAAACTTCAGAATAGCTGCCATGCCCACAGTCAGCTCCTTCAATCTCAGTGGACTTAGTTTATATCATGAGACCCTTACACTCTACTCAACACCTCCAACACTCTCTATCATAGGTGAATACCTGCAGGTTAGCTAGCAACTTCAGACATGGCTGAACTTGAAAGAATACCGTACGTAAAGTCAAGGAGAAGGCTAGCCAACGCTTAAGTAACATAATGTTATGATACAGAGAGGTGAGTGTGCCAGTTCATCATAGTAAGGATTAACGCTTGACAGAGGCGATCCCCCCACCCCAGCCAATAACAGCAAATAAGCATGTTGCAACCAAGCCTTCCACAAAAAACAATGGAAAAAAAAACCTATACAAAATATAAAAAAATATTTGAAGGCACTGGGAGCTACTACCATAACTACAATTTTAGAGGCTAAGACCCCTGAGAGAAGGAAAGCCCAGAGAACTATGACAGCCACATCTGCCAATTTGAAAGCAATGGTTGAGAGGCTGAGAAGCTGAACAGAGCTTCTGGACTCTCCCAAGGCTGTGACGTCAATAACTATAACTCAGGGAATACTACGGATGAAACCCCAGACTTTTAAGTTTGGATATCTGAAGAGCTATGGCATAGGAGTAAAGGTGAACTAGAAATAACAGACTCAGGAGACTGAAGTCCACCTTCCAAAGCTCACTCTCTAATTTCCTACCTTGTCTGCCAAAAGTAAAAGTAAATCTTCTTGAGGAAGTTAACATCCACAGCCTCAATTATCTATACATTCTCATATACAAGTTAAGTTCACATCAGAAATATGTAAAAACAAAACAAAACAAAAAACCCAAAAAACGAAAACAAAAAAACCAAACCATAAAGACTGATGAGAAGGAAACATGTTCAAGAGATCCAGATATTAAAATTATTAGACATGAACTTTAAAATAATGGTAGTTAATATGTTTAATAAATTAAACAAGAGAGAAATATCAAGAGTTAAATGAAAACTATATTTAAAAAAGGGAATTCTGGAACTGAAAAGTAAGATTACTAAAACTGAGACCTCGATAGATCAATTTAACAGAAGACTAGATATAGCTAAAGGAAGAAATAAGTAAATGAGGGTATGTAGGAGAAAATAGTCAGTTTGAAACATAGAAAGACTTAAGATAGGAAATTCAAATAAAAGTGTAAGAGATAAAAACACAGTAAAAAGGTTTAATATATTTTGTAATTGCAGTGTGAGGAGAGAAAGGCAATACGCCAAAAGGAATGTTTGAAGAGATAATGGCCAAGATTCAAGGGACAATAACAAAGCTTTGGCAAGATAAATACAAAGAAAACTATACAGAAGCTAAATATGGAAAACTATTAAAAATCACAAAGAAGAATGAAATCTTAAAAATAACCAAAGAAATAAAAAGGTACTGCCTCCTAAAAGAGCAGCTAAGACTAAAAGAAACCAAGGAAGTCAGAAAACAGTGAGATAAAATACTTTTGAAGTACAGAAAGAAAATAACTGCCAATTCAGTACCCTGTATCTCCCCGCCCCAGAAACTTAAAAACATTTTCACACAAGAAAAATAAAAATTCAAGGAATTTGTTACTAGCAGACCAAAAAACTATAAAGGAAGTTCTTCAGGCAGAAGGAATATTATCCCAAAAGAAATCACAAAAATAAAGGAAGCCATAAAGAACAATGGAAAAAGTTAAGTATATGGATAAACCTAAATTAATATAAGTTATACCAAATAATAATGCCCTCGAAGTTTAAAATATACACATAATTAAAAATGCATGACAAAATAGTACCAAAAAATGCAAAGGTAGAAACAGTCAGTCTGAGAGGTGGTAAGGTACTAAGTAGGTAAATTTTAATTTCAATAACCACTAAAAGAATAATTAAAAAGATATATAGGCAATAAGCAAAAGGAGGGGTATAATAATGCAAATGACTTATTCCAGAATGTGGCAAGAAAGGAGAAAAGATATACAGAAAACAGGAGACAAAAAGGAAACAAATAGTAAGATGATAAATTTAAGCCCAAAAATCAGCAATTCAATGTAAATGGACTAAATACTCCATTTGAAAGACAAGGATTGTTGTGGTGCCTGGCTGGCTCACTCAGAGTGTGCAGCTCTTGATCTCAGGGTTGTGAGTCTGAGCCCCATACTGGGTGTAGAGATCGCTTAAAAATAAAATCCTTAAAAAAAAAAAAACTATCAAATTGAATAAACAATCCCAACTATATGGTGGCTTTTAAGAGAATACTCTAAAAATAAGAACTAGAAAGGTTGAAAGTGAAAGGATGAATACAGTTATAACATATAAACATTAGGTATACTAACAACAGATAAAGTAAATTTTAGGGCAACAGGTATTAATAGACATGAAAAGGGCATTTTATAATGATTAAAGGCATCAATTGGTCAAAGCAAATCTTCCAAATTTATATGTACCTAATAATGTAGCCTCAACATACATAAACCAAAACTTGAAAGAACAGTAGAAATAAATCTACAATTATGGACACCCCCTGGCCCCGCCAAAAAATCAGTTAAGAATATACAGGATCTCAGGGGCGCCTGGGTGGCACAGCGGTTGAGCGTCTGCCTTCGGCTCAGGGCGTGATCCCAGCGTTCTGGGATCGAGCCCCACATCAGGCTCCTCTGCTATGAGCCTGCTTCTTCCTCTCCCACTCCCCCTGCTTGTGTTCCCTCTCTCGCTGGCTGTCTCTCTCTCTGTCAAATAAATAAATAAAATCTTAAAAAAAAATATACAGGATCTCAATAACATAACAAAATTGACTTAATTGATATATTTAGTATAGAAGGCTGCCATAACTGCAGAATACATGTTTCTCCCCCCAATGCCCAGGGGAACATTTACAAAAATTGACAATATACAGAGCCACAAGCAAGGCTAAACAAATTTCAGAGGATCATTAGGAGTGTTTCTTTGATCATGGTTATTAAGCAATAACTAGAAAACAACTAGAAAATTCCAAATATCTGAAAATTAACCAACATGAATCTAATTAACCCATGGGTAAAAGAAGAAATCATAATGGAAATTAGAAATTATAATGGAAATTAATAATAATGATTGGTAATGGAAATACGACAGGTCAAATCTTGTTTGATGAAGCTAGAGCCAATGGCTAAAGAGAAATGTACAGCCTTGGGGTGCCTGAGTGTCTCAGTCATGATGTCAGGTCATGATGTCAGGGTCGTGAGATCAAGTCCTGTGTCAGGCTTCATGCTAGGTGTGGAACCTGCTTAAGATTCTCTCTCTCCCTCTCCCTTTGCCCCTCCCTCCCCTCTTGCATGTGTGAGCTCTGTCTCTTAAGAAAAAAAAAGTACAGCCTTAAAATACAAATAGTAAGAGCAAAGGTTGAAAACCAAAAAGCTGAGTGTCCATCTCAACAAGTTAGAAAAAAAAAAAAAAAAACAACCCAGCAAACTAAACCAGAAGGAAACAGAAGGAATATCAATGTGGAAATGAAGTTAAAGAAAAAAATACAAAGGATGAGCAAAGCCAAAAGTTGGTTCTTTGAAAAGACAATCTCGTTGAGCCTAATCAAGAAAGGCAAAAATAATTAAGTATTAGAATGGGAAAGGGGCAAACCTATAGATGTTACAGACACTACAAAACTGAAAGAATATTATGAAATACTTTATGCCAATAAATTTGAAAATGAAAATGGGATAGACATATTCCTTAACGGTGAATCTCACCACAAGTGCCCAAGACTCCCTCCGTCAGGGGATCCATGAGATCAAAATTATTTTCATAATAATACTATCTTAAGATATCATCTGCCTTTTTCGCTGTACTGACATTTATAGTAATTGTGCAGAAGACGCGGTGAGTCAAACTATAGGCACCTTAGCAGGATTCAAGGCAATGGCACCAAACTGTAGTACTAGCCATTGTATTCTTTTTTTTTTTTTTTTTAAGATTTTATTTATTTATGTGACAGAGAGACAGCCAGCGAGAGAGGGAACACAGCAGGGGAGTGGGAGAGGAAGAAGCAGGCTCCCAGGGGAGAAGCCTGACGTGGGACTCGATCCCGGTACGCCCTGAGCCAGAGGCAGACGCTTAAGGACTGAGCTACCCAGGTGCCCCTAGCCATTGTATTCTTTACCAGCATGCACTCACAGGGGAAAAATCAATTTCACCTGAGTGTCTTTGATGAAGCAACAAAAATTGTTAAATTTAGGACATCTCGTTCCTTCAAAATGCATCTTTTTGGGATGCCTGGGTGGCTCAGTCGGTTATAGTGTTTGCCTTCAGCTCAGGTCATGATCCCAGGGTCCTGGGATCCAGCCCCACATCAGGCTCCTTGCTCAGCAGGGAACCGCCTTCTCCCTCCGCCTGCAGCTCCCCCTGCTTGTGTTTTCTCTGACAAATAAATAAAATAAAATCTTTTAAAAAAAGACACAAAAACCCACATCTTTTAAAGATTCTATGTGGCAAAATGGGAAGTATGTACAAAGCATTCCTTCAGCATACCAAAACATAGTTTTCTCAAAGGACAGTCCTTTTGTGATTGAGTTATGAGCTAAGCTAGTCACTTTTTTTTTCATGGAATGTTATTTTTACTCGAAAGAAAGACTGAGACAAATTATAATTATTCAGACTTCAGTATTTGACAGATTTTTCTCAAAAATGAAACGAGTCTGTGGCTTTTAAGACAACAACTGACAATATTTGTTACCAATGATAAAATTTGAGCTCTCGATAAAAAGAAATTTAGAATGCTTGTATCTGCCACTATGAGCTTTCTAGCTCCCCAGTAAAGGTGTATCTGACTAGATTGATGTTGATATGAAAAAAAGTGATTTTTTTATAATGCATAATGAAATGTGTCAACATTTGGAAGATCTGCATAACTCAGGGAACCATTACTTTCTAAATAAACGATGTTACAAAAGCACACCCAGGTAAAAGATCCATTCCAAGTGAGGTAAGGCAACGGATTTTAAAATAATCCAGTACAAAGGGGATTCCACATTGCAACTAACCTTTAAGAAAGTGCCAATTGTCTAATTTTACTGAAGTATCAAAACAAGAATATCAACAATTTTCTGAAAAGGCTATTAAAATAACTCCTTTCTTTTCCAAATATATATATATATGGCCAGGTCTTCCTCAAACGCTTCAACCAAAATAATACAATGCAACGCGCTGTACGTAGAAGCTGTCTCATACATTTTTTAAGTTGGAAGCATAATTTTAAAGAAAATGTCAACATGTAATGAGTTTATTAATTCATTAAGAAATAATATCTTAAAATGTGTTTAATTTCTAATGTAATAAATATTCATATAAACCACATAAACCAAAACTCTTTGGGATGTGGGAGTCCTCAGTAATTTTCTTCTGAGTATTCAGAGACCCAAAAGTTTGAGAACCTCAGTTCTAGAAAAACCCAACTTGCCAAAACTAACAATAAACAGAAAATCTGAATCCATAATTAGAAGCCTTTGCCTAAAGATCATTTCCAGGTCCAGTTTGTTTCACAGATAAATTCCCCTGCCCGATAATCTAAGGAAGGAAATAATTTACCCAGAGAAAAGCAGACATGTCATGAGATGTAAGGCAGCCCCTGAGAAAAGGAGAGCAAAACCTGTGTCTGCCTAAGTTTCTGCTGATTTTCTGCTCTACAAATGCTACCGATGCATCCTAGAAGAAACACCTTAATTCTCAGGTGGTCTGAGTCTCTGTTTCTTGAAAACAATACTCAAATTCTGGAGAGTACATACAAATCTGTTGTGGACATTTTAGTGATCACTGCTGTATGCGCTGTGTAGCAACCATACAGTTTGGGGAATGGACTCCAGCTTCAGGCTAGCTCGGATTTGTCTGAGCCAATCACGGTAATTCTGTTTCTCTTGTCCATGATGGGTTTAGAATATCAGGATGCCGGGACAAGTTAAGGATCTTGCCTATGTCAAATCTTATATTAAAAAGATGCATAGGCTTCTGGGAAATTTTCCCACGTAAGAGAGATAATTAAGTGTTTTTCTTTCTGGATGATGATGTGTATAGAATGGGGTCTAGAACTACAGACAGCTCAAGTCTGAAAGGAAGCCAGCATACACAAGGGGTAGAGTTGAGAAAACCACAGATATACAGAGCTGGAGTAACATGAACAAACCAATCCTAAAAGTCCAGTCTACCCTTAATTTTGTAGTGAGCCAATTTCCTATATTTAGCAACTTTGAAATGGGTTTTCTCTTCCTTGCAACTGTAAGCATCCCAAGTAAATTAGTATTTTGAAGCTATTTAAATGAATACTGTTTCATGTCGCAATTGTACAAAAGGAGTCACTCCCAAATTAATAAGCTAGACAAATCTGCATTCTGTCTGAAGAAAGGTACACCTTCCATTTGTGCTATACTGTATCGGCAGAAAATCAAGAAGTTGTGGGTGGTGTGTGAGAGCAAATCCATTAACGATTAAGAGTATTATGAATAGAGAGGCACTACTTGGTATCTGCTTAAATTCAACACTGTCCTGGGATGTTGATTTTATCTGATAAACACAGGTCAAGTATATGCGCTTTAGAATCGGACTGGAGACCCAGAGTATTCTTATAAGGGTCAATTATTATGTATTCACACAACGTTCTGGGGAGCGAAAGGGAGCCCTGGACCAAAGGATGACTTTTCCCTTAGATACAGTTTACTGCACATTGAAATTGAATGGTTTCTGAAAAGGCTACCAGACAAGACGGATTCATCTCTAGCCACTTGCTGTTATTGTGTATCCTAAGAAGTTACAAAGCAATCTAGGGAACCTCTTATACCAAATTACATTTTCCCAAGTATGAAGTTTAGTTACACTTAATTTCCTTTAATAAGCACATATGAAGGGGGGGGATAAAACAAGCATTTTGCATAGTAAGTGTGGACTGCAAACCCAAGAAACCACCATTTGGTAATGGCCCTACTTCACAGGATCCTTTTCACCTTCCCCGCAGGAAAACACACCTAACCTGGTGAGATCCAGCGGCTACCGGTCAGCAGAAATTCTGGACCCTTTAGGTGGAAAAATCCTAAGTAAGCTGCACTTTAAGAACAATGGAGAGGTTTTATGGGACTCAAATTTCATGTCAAGCCCCCTTTGAAACTCTGGCTCTAAGACTGATGCAGCTCGCGTACAGAGAGAATTTCTTTCTTTGAAGATGTGTTTCCTTTAACCAGCAGGTTTCCTGTCACTAGAAAAAATAAGACTAAATACCACTACATTTCCAATTGTGCCACTGTGATCCTGGGTGGGAAGACAGCGAACTGTCTGGGACTCTGATACAGATGGCGTATAATACGCAGCGTGGCGGTTCTGGTTGTTACTAATAGCTAAAATGACTCACTAAAGGCTTAATACGTGATATGATCAGGAGTATATCGATTCTTAAGTCAGTTTGCACTTTCTTTAAGTATTATACGTGTGAACAGTGGGTTAGTACACGCCTCAGGTTAGTGTTTGCCTGACTGGAATCCAAACGTTCACCTCTTTTTCTATATTGTAACGTAGTGTACTAGAGTGAATACATGTACACTTTTATTATCATATACGTTCCATCTAATATTATATCAATATGACATATTCAGACAAATTCAAGACATAAACTACAACCTTTCTACCAAGTATGAAAAGATATCCTTTTAATATGAAATATGTACATTTCTGTTATAAGCTGAATCGCATGTTTATAGGCCAAAGCTTCTGATTAATATTATTCAGAACCAAGTACATGTTTTAAAATATGCTATGCAGCGCTTAATATGGTATACCTAAATTATTCTTAATTTGACAAAAATGGACAGAAGGCAAAATGAAAAAAAATTTATTTCCTCAGTGTTTTATCCACTGTCAATACTGTATTTTTGATGCAATATATTTGCAAAGAAAAAAACAATCTCAGCTTTTATTTTCCATTTTAAACAACTACAATATTTACAAGCTATTTAGAATAACAAACACTCAGACGCACACACACTCACGGACCCACGCAAGTACATATATTCTTACCTCTGGTTTATACTGAATGCTGGTAAAGGCAATGAACGCTTTCAGAGCCCATGATCAGAAAAGGGAAACCCATTTTCCTTCCTCACATAGATCTTCCTGAACCACTTTTAGTATTCTTCCTTCCATTTCCTCATGCAGAGCTCACTATATAGGGTTAACCAGTTTTTACAATTTATTTTTACTTAAACTATAAGCTTTAAAAAGCATAAGCAGACATGATTTCCCTCCACATTTCTGTTAATTTGGTTGCAGAATCAAGCTTCACATATAAAAAGTCTTGTTTAACCGCAGTCACACTAAACCCAAGAGTCATCTGGAGCAGCCATCTCATTTTAACCCGCTACTGTGTTTTGAATCCCAGGGCATCACGTCATCTGTGCAAGTAACACCCAGGCATCCACCCTTCCCACCATCTTACATGACCTGTTCCTTCTAGCGTGGCTCCACTGAATCATAAATTGTCAGGTGCAGAGCTGAGGCATGAGAAAAAAAGGTCTGATCCTATATAATAGGTATAAGTCTTACGACAGAGTTGTCATGTAACCTTGCGATGACAATCGGCTCTGGTTCCCCCAAAGAATGTGGTGTTGCTTCCATAAAATGGCAGATACAAAAGTTTAGCTTGCAAATAGAACTAATCTACTCTACTTCAGAAAGAATATGTGGCTGATAGGCAATAAAGAGAAATTCTTCTCATACGTAATTCTTGACAGATGACCCTGGTGAGGTGATTCAAAGCAGAAAATATACTTGTTTCAAGCAAAATTAATGCTCCACTCACATACCTACCAGATCTATCTGTATAATAGTAAATTCCTTTCCAAACACAATTCTTACCTAAACATTTCACAAGTTAAAAATGAGAAGGCCTAGGTGTATACCAACCAGATATTTTCAATAGAGAAATGAAGAAGAGAGAGACTGGTTTTTAAACACTTAATTAAAAACCCTTACAGATACCCCATGTAATATTAAAACTTATGCTGCACAAATACATGGTCCTATCTGACTTTCCTCTTTCTCTAGATCAATAAAACTCAATTTCCACAGAAGACTGAAACCAAAAGTTCATGGGCCATTAACAGGATCCAAATATCATTTTAGCCTTGATTCTCATTATTTTTCTACTCATTTTAGAATTAAAGGAAAGCCTCAGGATAAAAATTGATGTTGTATACCTTATCTGAACAATTTATCACATCAAAAGAAAATGGACCAGCCACATCTGTGTCCAAGCAAAGTAATTTTGCGTGATTATATCACACTACAGAGAAGAAGAATGAATCCTGAGGGTTTAAACAAAGGGGTGGGGGATTGTCTACATTAATGAAAGAATAAGGAAGATAAACAAAAAAGTAATTAATCTGGGCAGCAGTTTATAGCTTAATAGCCGCTTAATAGCCAGTAAACAAATTCAAAGACTTCTTGAGCAAGATTACTAAGGTATCTTTTTCTCAAGTCATATATTTAGGAGGAAAGATTTTTTAAAGTTAACTAAAAGAAGAAGACAATTTTAGACTCCGGGCAAATCATAAGTTTAAAAGACCTCATTCTGGATGAATGACTCAATGCGGCAATCCATCGAGTGAAGAATTTCTAAGCAGAGGCAGAAGGATGCGGCTCAGAAGCAAAGCGGAATTTATGAAGGCTAAACTACCCTTGCTTAAATTTGAGGCTGTTTTTCATATTTTGACAGAATAGAAAAACGAAGCAACCCAAGGAGAAAAACATACCTTCCTAATGAGCTTAGTCTCTACATAAAAACTTAAGTTTTCATTGCCTGACATTTGGTACACAAGAGTAATTTCCCACACCTCGCTCAGGATAGAAACACTGACTACTTCTGTTTCAAGGATTAGTAGAAGTATCTCAGATATACTTGAAATATTTTTAAAACTACTTCAAATCTAATGGAAGCTCATCTTCCAATAATAGAAACTCAAAGAAGGCAGAACACTGATGAAGTTTGTTCATTAATTTCCTGAAAGGTAATTAATCTCCTCTTACCTTAAAAATACACAGCCGCACCACCTACTCTCCCAAGCCCCTTAAATATCAACAGCTTATATTAATCTAGACTCTTGGAAAATTTAGAATTCTTTAGAAAAAAGTGAACGTTTAAAGTTTTATCAAGTATTGAAAATGGTGTAAAAAGAGGGCTCACACCAAGTTATAAGCCGGAAGATTAACCAAAAGTTTAATTTTGAGTTATAAAGTGATTTTTGCCACTGAATCAGAGGAAATAAGAAAAAAAGCTAACAATTTATAATTCACTCCAGGACTCTCTCTCTCAAAAGAAGGAAAAAACAAAACCAAAGAAAAAAAAAAAAAAAGACCAGAAAGATATCAACAAAACTCTGTTCAAGGGAAATGCATAAAAAGCTAGTATTTTAATTCCATATTCTTATTTTCAAATTATGGAACTCTGAAAGTTTTGGCAATTGTGAATTAAAGACAGTAGTGTATGTATGCCGAAGTCCTGTACACTAACGAAGAAAGTTAATCAGGGAGCCTACACAAACAGCTCACTGTTCTCCAAGGTGGGGTGGGGAAGGTAGAGTAAGACAGTGTGATCAACTTAATGGAAGCATGTGTATCTGTATGTAGTAATTCAGGTCCAATTATTGTTAAGACATGAATCTTTCCTTCAATTATCACTGCTTCCTCTGACATAATTATTAGAAAAGTATTCTAACTTCGAAAAGACTATCAGTTTTAGACTTCAAAAAATAACAGGGCTCCTGTTAGGGGTTCCTAATTCATAAATTCACTAAAGGGCTATCTGATAATAAAATTCAACTTGTTTTCAGATGAATGTCCATAGTTGCTACCCCAAATCAAGACCCAATATATATGTTCTGTATAAAATCTATTCTTGTGTTTTTAGAGTATGTAATGTGTTTAACAATTGGGGGTGGGAGGTTAGAAATAAAAATAATTCTAGCCCTTCTGACTGAATCATCTGAAGCTCAGATTTTTTTTTCCCCCCCGATGTGTAAGAAAATGAATTATCTTCCATTTAAGACTGAAAGGGCTCCACTTATCTTCCCATCTAGGTAATGACCATGAAAAGATCATATTCATTTCAGAAAGAGAAAAAGCAGCAGGAATCATAACTCCTTTGAGAATATTTTAAATAAATATAGACGGATAGACAGCTCATATATTCAGTTTCAGAAGAGAAAAATAAAAGCCTGAACCTTAACGACATACTGTAAATTTGCCAAAAGGAGGCAAATACAGAATACAGAATGTCACGACAGGATCAGGAAAATACATTTTAATTGGTCAATTTAGCAAGGGTACCCTTTGTATAAAGGTTCACTAAATCACTCGACAAGTGTTTTTAAACAATAAATTTTGCAAAATGTGAAGTATGGAAACATCAGCACGAAGCACACTGAGTCCTGAATTGCCACAAAAATTTTAAATTAGAAAAGGGCCAAACAGATGAAAAGGCAGTCGGGTGGCATATTATTAGCTAATGATTTCCTTAGTTTCCCTTCCTTCTACTGAAGTGTTACGCCAAACTATAGGACCAACAGTAGGGACCAAGGAGGGAGACAGCTCCTCTCTCCTGTCACCTCATCAAAAGACACTTCAAGCCTGTGCTGTCCAATACAGGAGCCACCAGGCCCATGTGGCCAGCGAGTGACTGAAATATGGCTAACGCCAAGTGTTGAATGAATAACACTTTGGGTGCATTGGATTCACTAAATTATAGGATTAAAATTAATTTCACCTGCGTCTTTTTACTTCCCAAGATGGCTGCTCCTAAATGCTCAGAGGAGATGAGATACACAGTCGTCTTTGGAGTTTCACACAAAAGGGGAAAGTTTTCTGAAGGCTCTAAAAAATGCCAAAAGTTGGAAATTAAATCTAAACTGCAGTTTCCACCTAGCCCAACTGTAAATCTGAATTATATATTTCCCTGAATACACGCATATTTTTTAAAAAACCAATAAAATTTATGAGACAACATATTAAGTCAATTTCACAGTTATAAATATTTCAAATTACACCTACACACTATAAATTACAGGAAATAAAATTCAAGTAATAGAAAAAGAAGAGAGGAGCAAAATAAAAGGCGAGGTTATTCAGAGAGGGATATAACAGTAAGAACTGCACCATTTGGATAATTTTGTTTGAAAAAATTTTACTTAATTAACTGAACTGCATGTGAATAACTTCAAGAGCTAATAACTCTTAAAAGAAAAACAATCAATTATTTCTTTAAATTCTTGGATGTTCATCTTCGTCTCTGAAAAACAAAAATATTTTCTTCCCAGAACTGACCCCAGCAGAGCTTGCCCCAAGCGGAGAGAAGCAGAGGCCTGGGGCACACTTGGTGCTGGGGTTCATCTGACATGTGGACACAGGAGGTGGCAGTAGTGTTCACAGGACCGATGCACTGACTGTTATCTCCGGGAAATGCCAAAGGTGAAGCTAAGTGTATCTTGCGATTTAGTGTTCATTTTAAAGAAAACACCCAATGTACTGGCATGAAGTACAGACTCTAACAGAAAATGAGCAGCACAGTTCCTGCTATGTATGTTTAAGGAAAGGGAAGGGGTTAATCCCAAAGGCAATTTAAATAATGGTATTTTATTTTTATATATAAATAAATGTTCTGAGAAATCTCAGACTTTAGTGCATTGTTGTAAAAAATTAGTGCAGTTTTCTCATTAAAGTTTTTAGCGCTCAAGGAATAAGATAAATCTATGTCTGTTCATAGTCTCTTTCACTGTACATTAAACGTTCATACTGCTAAATGTCAAACTGAAGGTTTCTATACTGGTCTGTTCTTAAAAATCAAGGTAAATGGATTTCATGTTCTGTGACAAAACATGGCAATTATTTTTGGCAAAGAAATTAGAAAAATATGAGATTGTAGTTTAGAAATGAAGTTTGTTGATGTAAAGCATAGGCAATACATAGGAAAAAACTTTTTTAAGGATGTATTTTAACAGAACTTTATCCTTCATGCAAAATGTTTTCTCGGCAGCTAACTTAAAAAAATATTTCAGCTTTATTTGGGGATGGAGACAGTGACAGGAGTCAGGGTGGAAGGGTGAAGGAGAGGCGCTTAACCAAGCCCGCTCTCCGTCCAAGTCTCTCCCATACAGGAGCAAAGGAATACCTGTAGGCATCTTCCACGCTCTCCTCTCTTTTTCCAATGTCTTGGAATGGAGAGGGAAAAGAAACGTAGTTATAAAACACTGGCTCATACTTCGGCCCCAAGTTCTAGTACCCCAGTTTCAATGACAGTCACATATTTATCATCAATCTGGACCAGAAGTACTGTCTTGTCGATGTGGGATCTAGTACCTGGATCTCTGCTGCAAGGCACCCATCGGTGAATCACCTGATGATTCAGAAAACAGTAAGTTAGTGAGAGACCTTGAAAACATTCACAAAACGCACTCAAAATTAGACGTAGTAATTCTGTAACTGGTAATTTAGCAAAAGGTACATTTAAATAAACATACACATAAATTAGCTAAACACACGCAAACAAGTCAGTCAGGCTACAAAAAGTGAGAGCACGGGTCAGCTTCGTGAAAGAACTTACATGGCCTTCCATGCCCTCCTGAGGACTCCAGTCTTTCCAGCTGTTTCTCCCAGCTTTTAACCGAATACCCTCATCAGGCCACTGCAGCTCTTTCCTTTTTGACAGGTTGATCCCATCCAGAATTTGACTGGGATCTACAATCTATGTTGCAAATAAATATGGGTCATTTCCAATTCAATTTTTTCTTGATGATGACAAATTACATAATCTCAAACAAAATTTCTTTCACAGACTCCTTGTGTCTCAAGTTCTCCACTGCCTATAACTGAACAACAACAACAACAAAAAATCTAAAGGGCCATCTCCTGAATTCCTCTAGCCTCCTGGCAGACCTTACTGCAATGGCCACACGACAGCAGCTGAGTGTGGCAAACGTCACCACTGGAAGGCTACTTGCTTTAGTTCTTACTTTTTCAACATTCAAACATATTCTAGTCTTCAGACTAAGCAATAGGAAGGTGTGTTCTTACCAGAATCCTTTACTCGACAAACGAGAAATAAAAACAAATGAGTGACACAAACAGCACAAGAACCATGTGCTTACTCACTTGGACTCTGTAAATCACATCTCCCCTTTTGGCATGTGAATTATTGGCAGGACTTAAGGTGTTTCCTGGCTGGGCGTCCACGGCACTGCTCTGACCTCCCTCTGTCCCAAGAAAGCCCACGAGAGTGTGATGTTTGCAGGCTGGGATGCTCTGGCTGGAGCTGCTGGAAGAAGGGAGGCCATGCTGCACACAGGCCATGCCGCTCGGATTGGAGGGCTCCATCTGGTTCACCATAGAGAGGCGGGACTGGATGGAGGACGGTAAGTTTCGAAGCGATATCTGACTCGTGGAGGAGCGCCGACAAGGCACAAATCCCGTGGTGGACATCCGGAGAGACGAGTGCCGACTGCTGTAGCAGTAAGAAGACTGGCTGGCCACTGAGGCACGAGCAGGGGACTGTCTGACCAGGCTTGACTGTACGGAGTGGGAGCTGTGGCTAGTGCCTGGAGAAGGATAAACAACGGCATTCTAAGTGCCATGATTCAAACACGGGTGGGGTTTTTTGTTTTGTTTTGTTTTCTGGGTTTTTTTGGTAGTTTCTAAGAGTTTTTCCCTTAAGTAATTACTTGGTCAATTCACTGAATTTAAATTATACCTAACACTTTTTTTTTTTTAAAGTTTACATTTATACCTAAAACTTTTAAAAAAATATTTATTTATTTGAGAGAGTGAGAGAGCATGCAAGCACAAATTGGGAGAGATAGAGGGAGCGAGAGAATCTCCAACGGACTCCCCGCTGTGCGTAGAGCCCAATGTGGGGCTTGATCTCCTGACCGTGAGATCATGACCTGAGCCAAAACCAAGAGCTGGGAGCTTAACTGACTGTGTCATCCAGGCACCCCTATACCTAAAACTTTAAATGTGGTCAAAAAGAAATAAATATCTGAGATCTGTTCTTGTGTGGTTTTGATAAAAACTTTAATTTGCTAATTTTTAAATTAAAATTCTGGGACAAAAGACACATATAATTTCAGCAAATATCGGGATTTAACATTGAGATGACTCCTAAAATATCTTCCACAGAAATATTACGGAATAATAAGAATACCTCTTTAATATGTCAGAAATGAAATATCTCATGGAAACGAGACCACAAGAAATATTTCTTAAGGACCTATCATGTGGCAAGATCTATAACTACTACGACTCAAAGTGTAGAATTAATGTCCTTTCAATCCATTCCAATGACAAACTGCACAGTCTATAGAGGGATGGTGATACAACACCCTAATTTTCATATCCATTAAGGGATTACTACTAAATATGAATTATCAGTGACACTGAATAGCAGGTCCTCCATGTCCTTTTTCAGATGGCCTGGTATGATTCCTCAGGTTCGTCTTTTTCCTGACTTATAACAGTAATGTGAAGATGGGGAAATACTTAACTACACTGAAAAAATTGCTCCATGTACTTTTTCTATCTGAAAATAAAGAGCTGATCGAAATGAGAGCATTTAAAAAAGCACAATGAAAGTTCTAGCTTTTCACTCAGAAGTTACAAAAGAACATATAAAATGTTGGTACGACACCTATTTGGAGTCTTAATTCCAATGCTATTGGATTTTTTTTTTTTTAACTTAACAATAAATGTCTTAAGACTTCATCTCATTCATGTGAAGTAGTAGGGACAAGACAGTACTGGATCAACCAACCAGCCACATGAAAACAGATTAAATCTGATTCCTACTGCATACCAGGTGGATTACAGATCTTGTGTAAAAGGTAAATTAGTAAAAAACAGAAACAAAAAAAACAAACCTTCATGCCTTGGGATAGGAAAAGTTTTCTTAAGTAGGATATAAAAACTACTAGTCATAAAGGAAAAGATCAGTAAATTGCTCCATACTAAAATTAAGAACTTCAGTCAAAAGAAGAGGAACCGCCCTTCTTAGGAAGAGAATGGAAAGGGAAGGGATAGAATGGGAAAAAATATTTGTAGTACAGAAAGCTGACAAAGAACTCAAACACAGAATATACAAATAAGAAAAAGATAATCATGGAACTAGAGGGTACTATGCTAAGCGAAATAAGTCAGAGAAAAACAAATATCCTTTGATTTCACTCATATGTGGAATTTAAGAAACAAAACAGATGAACAAAGAGGGAGGGACGGAAAAATAAGACAAAAACAGAAAGGGAGGCAAACCATAAAAGACTCTTAACTATGGAGAACAAAGGCTGTTGGAGGGGAGGTGGGGTAGGGGATGGGGTAAGTGGGTGAGGGGCATTAAGGAGGGCACTTGTTCGGAGAGCACTGGGTGTTATATGTGGTGATGAATCACTGGATTCTGCTCCTGAAACCAATGCTGCACTGTATGTTAACTAACTTGAAATTAAATTAAAAAAAAAAAAAAAAAAAGGAAAAGATAACCAAAGAGAAAAATGGGCAAGAGACTTAAAAGGGACTTCAAAAAGAGGAGCATGTAATAAACGCATTTAAAACCTTCCAATCTCGGGTTCAGAGCAGTGCAAATTAAAACAATGAACTAAGGATCACTGTCTCCTGTCCGTCTGAGCAAGCAGGCAGCAGAGATGGGAACTGATAATACTCCAAGCTGGTGAGAGTTTACAGGATGGGCATTCCTGTGCATGACTGGGGAGAGTACCAAATGGTAACAAACAAACAAAACAAAAGAAACAAAAACTTGCTAGAAATATTTTTGGCATTATGTGCTGAATCTTAAATATTCTCATAAACTTTGACTTAATGATTGCATTTTTTAAACCTCTAGCCCAAGAAAATAGTGATCACAAAGTTTATAACATTCAGAGGAAACCAAATCATTGTCCAATGAAAGAAAAGTTAAATAAATTATACTAAATATTACCCTTTAAAAATGATACTTTTGAAGAAATGATATTCCAATAATACATATATTTAATAAAATTGGATAATGTCCAACCAAGAATCAAACAAAATATTCTTTTTATATATTTCCAAGTAGGTAATACAGAATTCTCTCTTTTTTTCTTTTTGAGAGACAGAGAGAAAGCGAGCACACCCATGAATGGGGGGAGCGGGGGGGGGCAGGGCAGAAGGTGAGGGACAGAGAGAATCCCAAGCAGGCTCCACACCCAGTGAGGAGCCCGTCGCAGGGCTCAATCCCACCACCCTGGGATCATGACCTGAACTGAAATCAAGAGTCTGATGCTTAACTGACTGAGCCACCCCAGCATCCTGGTAACACATAATTCTCTTTCTACATGCATACTAAGAGGCTAAGTTAGATACATAATTCTGTTTTCACATTACCTAGTGCTGGAGGATAAGATGTGACCGGTGGATGGAGTCCTGCTCCCGACCCTTGCCCTGGATTTCCAGTGCTTCCCTGGGACACATTGCTCTGGGGCTCACTGGCACTTGTTGCATTGTTACTAGTGCAGGACATCCCACCGCCAGTGTCAGAATCTTCAATATTACCACCGCTGTTACAGCCAGCCCCACACCCTTTCCTTAACCTAGAAACAAACAGCAGAGTAAGCAGCATTATCCCATGATCACTTCAAGATAAACATTCAGAATGTTTAATGTTTAATTTTTTTTTTTTTAAGATTTTATTTATTTATTCGACAGAGAGAGACAGCCAGCGAGAGAGGGAACACAAGCAGGGGGAGTGGGAGAGGAAGAAGCAGGCTCATAGCAGAGGAGCCTGATGCGGGGCTCGATCCCGGAACGCCGGGATCACGCCCTGAGCCGAAGGCAGACGCTTAACCGCTGTGCCACCCAGGCGCCCCTAATGTTTAATTTTTAACATTAAATGTTTAATGCTAAATGTTTAATGCTACTAATGTTCATCTTTGAAAGTCTTTATGGTGCAATCAGTATTAGAAACAAAAAAAAGGGGCAGCTATGATTTCAAAGAATGGCCTAAGAACTATCCACCCCTTATTCTCACTGCCTCAATTATTCCCAACCTTCACTTTTATATAATCTGTCATCTTTCCCAATCTTTTCACCTTTCCTTAGCCATAAAAAACTGCACATAACGAAACTGCACCATTAAGATGGAAATAGGATTCTTGCCGGTGTCTGTTCAGTGCCTGTGAAGTGTGCAACCCCTGAAAACCTGATTTCTGCTGTAGCACACTTGGAAGAGAGCTGCTGCGATCATTTTTCCTTTTTTTTTTTTTTTTTTTTTTTTTAAGTGTAGGGTGACCAGCTATCCTGGGTTGTCCACGACTGTCTCAGTTTGGCACTGAAATCCTGCTTCCCAGGACACTTCTCAGTCCTGTGCAAACCAGGACAGTTGGGCACTTTAATCTCTACACTATTTCTCTCAAGGGAAGAGAACTCAGCCTCTTTAAGGCAATTCCAGCACAACAGATAATTTTTGAAAAGAAATTTCTTCAAACACCACTCTGGTTTATGTTCTTCTTTGTTTGGATAGGGACTGATGTTAAAATGGTGAGACTTTTTTTTTTTTTTAATATGCCTAGAGGAAAATGCCTAGTTGAGAGTCTGCCACCCTAATCCCACATTCTGTTTTTCTTAAGTTCTGTTATTTAAGGATCTAAACAAAAGCCCATAAGAAATTGAAAAGATACCCTGATTTTTCTTCACCATCCACCAAACAATGATGTTCCTATACCGAACACCGTAATTTACTAGACAAAAGGCATAGAAAAATCCATGTGCACATTTGAAGACACTACAGATCTGATATGGGAGTGATGACTGGATTGTTAAAATGGCAGTAGGAACACATAACTAGGAGTTTCAGCAAGTACACCGTGCTCCCCCTACTGCTAGAATGGAACAAAACAGAAGGTAAGCAACTTGTTCAAGTTTCTTACGTTTTTCTCTATTTTGCTGTTTGTTGACCACACATCCTAATAGTGGCATTATGTCGCAATACAGAGTCAAAAAAGTTAAAGAAAAGAGAACTACTCAAGAGTCTACCAACTGCTGGATCAGTGGCCCTTAACCAGAGTTGTATATGAGATTTATCGAATAAGAGTCTGAAGATAAAAATGCTCAGACTACTTTCTGAAGTTCCTGATACAATAGGTTTATATTGTGTTACGGCATCTGTATTTTTTCTGTAAGCTTTCCAGGTGATACTCATGCAAATTGCCTTGATTAAGAGGTTCACAACACACCACCACTGAAACATGCAACCCCATAGCTCACCTGTGCCAGGTTGACACTATGAAGTTTCTGATATTTCCCAAACTGATAGGTCCCCCAAGGATTTCTTTGAGCTGTTCATGGCTGTCAGAGTAAGAGGTTGTCAGGGGCGAGACAAAGATTGGGTAGCCAATAGGCTGATCACAAGATGAGTTTATCATGTTTCTCAGAGCTTGTTTGGCGTTTTGGATGCTACCTCTCTCTGGGTTACGGTTACGTAGAAAGACAAGCTCTTGCTGTTGCCCTGCCCAAAGACCTCGGACACATTCCTTATTAACCTGAAAACCAAACACATGGGAATTAGCTTAAGGGGCTATGAACGAAATTCATATAAACAGAAGAATATAAATGGGAGGGATACAAAAGCCATATGAGAACCAACTGTGAAGAGCAGGAAACAAATACAAGTAGGTCACATTTGAATAGGAGTTCATCAATTTTCCACTGTCACCAGTGGGCTGTTAAATAATAAGCACACACAGAAC